>NC_045805.1:17373341-17686363 GCF_009873245.2 Balaenoptera musculus | reverse complement strand
ATATTACTAATTTTGTTCATTGTAGACAGTCTTTTCTGAATGAACTTATAGTTTCTTAATATCCTTTTAACTTTGGTCCCAAATTGAACCCAATATTCCATATATAGCTGGGTAAGTCCAAAGTAGTTATTACCTATATTTACTATTCTACATTCTAGATGTTATACTTCTACTAATGGACCCCAAGATCATATTAGCTTAATTTTGGTAGCTACATCACTCTTGTGAATAATATTGTATTAATTCTGTCCAACTGACTGTCCCAATACAGATCTAATTAGCAACTCATTCTTTGGAGGTTCCATAGCATTTTCTATAGACTTCTATTATAAGACACAGTGCAAAGGTATTCTAATTATTTTATTGTTTTGATTTTAATTTCTTCTAATTATTTTATTGTGTTCTTGCATTTGACTATGAACTCAACATAGGTGAATTTTTCATCATTTTGTTGTAGTGACTAATAACTTATCTGTTACTTAAAACATGTTTATTGAATAAATGTTGCATAATCCCTTTATAGTGCTTTTTAAAGGTAACTGCAGTTAACAAAGATCACTGTACCATAAAGTCACATGAAAATTTTGATAGAAGAGGCCCACAGAGATTAATAAACCCATCTCCCTTCCTAGAGGCCTGCAGACCAAACCAACTAGATGAAGAGTTATATAACCTAAATCTAACGAACATCAGGAAAAGGGATTATTAAACCTAACAGCTTAGCCAAGTGTATGTCCTATGTATGCCTCCAACTGTACAGCCATTGGAAACATCATGTAAGATATGAACGGGTTACCATGCAGAGTCAGCACCCACCATGGCAAAGTAATCAGCTTTAGAAGACTGAAGCCGTGAGCAAACCTGTTCCAAGGAAACCTGATGCTGGAAAATTCCAGTGAATTCTGCTGCCTTGGCAGTTACATGACATCCAACGACCTGCATGCCTTTCAGGAGATCGCAATGACTCTGACCTTAAACTAAACATAGGAGCCTGGAAGATTAGGGTTCTATTTCTGCTGTTTGGGTTTTTAATATGTCCTTCATATCCTTTCTTATTTGGTCTTTGGTTAATACACATTCTTTGGTAACAGCTGCTATACTGAACACAGAGGAACAGCTACCCCAAGACTGTAAATTCTCTTGGATTTTGCAAACTTGATATACAATTTCCAGATTAGCATTGATAGCAATGCTTCCAAGTGATAACTCATAGAAAATGATGAAGCAAGTTCTCCTGACAGTGAGGTCCTGCGTGCACTGAGCCGATGCGGAACGCTAAAAAAGTAGGTGTCCAAGTCTTTGAGGTGATTCAGGGTGCATCCAGTCACAGCTCCCTTCCTTTCTGTCCAGAAATTCCCATCAGAAAAGTTACACCCAAAATAAATAAAGCTGTTGTTTGATTACTGAAGGGCCTTTCCATTACCTGAGAAGAAGGGAAGATATTCTAGCCCTTCTTTATTAGCATCTTAGGAGGCACTGGTGAAGCAACACCTGAGAAGATACAAGTGATAACATACGTGAGGGACAATCAGTTCCCAGGGACTGAGTTTGTCCCCAGGCCCAGGCACAGAGCCTCTCTGAAGACCCCGAGCAGCCTAAGGCAGAAAATGCCGAGCAGCAGCGGTGAGGTGTGAAGGCCTCGGCCAGCCAACGTCTAGGGAGTCCACTGGGCTGCTTCCTTAGGGAGGAAGGACTAAAGACAGGAGAGGAGAAAGCCTGGATTCACCTAGGATCTGATCTGCAAAGAAAACTGTCTCTGGGTGGCATCCTTTGCCACTGTCACCTTGCAGGGTAAGCAAGCCGCACTCTGGGAAGCCCGCCTGGGAAGCCGCAGAAGCAGACCTGCAACACCGCCTGGGAGCACTTTCACAGGCAGTCACTCTGTTAGAGCCACTCTGTGTAGGCGGGGAGGCCAGGCCCACACTGCGGGCGATTCTGCGTTCAGGGCTCACGGCGTCTCACCGAGATGACAGAACCCAGAGCACAGACACCCCGTGAAGGGCCTCAGGTCCGGTACACCCTTCCCGCCAAATTCATAAACACCAGAGCTAGAAAAAGCTAACAAGAGTGTCTCCATACCCCACCACCGTTTCAATCAACCACTTCACAAAATTCCCTCCTATGTTTTCTTTCTGTTACTTTAGGAAATTTGAACAAAACATTTTTTCAGATAAAGTATACAAGTATTTATTGCAAAATATTTAAATTTTTATACTTTAAAGCATTCTCTGGCCCAGAAAGCATTCTGTCCTGAGGACTTGTCACATCTTAGAATGGAAGGCTCTGTTTTGGTGGGGTTTATTTATAGATATAGGAAAAAAAAAAAAAGGGTAACTGAAACTGGTCACATAGTCTGCCCCACACTTTAAAAAAAAAAAAAAGTTTTTTTTTGGTTCTGGGCTCATGTCCAGCATGGAAAAGTTTTAGTCTCTAAATAGACTCTTTCAGGAAGTTTTGGATGATGGTGAAGGATGGTATAAAGAGAAGTGTGACACCCTAACTTTGTCCTTGATGAATATTTTCTTATGCAAAAACTACAGTGACCATTGGGCTCCAGGGATCAGTCTTTCATTAAATTATGAAACGAGGAGAGAGACAGCTGTCACTCAGGCCCCTCGGCCGGTAGTCCGGTCCAGGCTTGCTGACTGAAGGAATGAGTGTGGAGCGCTCACCAGCTGTCTAAGCACCCTGGCTGGGGGCATCCGATCCTCCAGGGGGTCCCTGAAGGATTTGGGGCGCATGCCTGATAACTATCTGCATGCTGTAATCATCACTGAGGTGCTGCTTTCTTGCACTGTTTCAGAAAACTGTATGAGACTATAGATCTGAACTTTTCACATAAACTTTTATCACATTGGGGTTCAATCTGGAAGACTGTCCTTGAACTAAAACTAAGATGTCAAACACCTCAGCTTCTCTGAATGAGAAGAGTGTTGAGGACTGACACCAAGGATCTTTAAACTTTGGGGTGAATCAGATTTGTTTATGCACCTTGTTAAAAAGTAAGTGGCCCAGGCTGACAGCTTGATATTAAAAATAGCCTTGAAAGTACAACACATAGTCCTTCCAAACTCCTAGTTCCTCTGAGTTACACATCCTACTACATGCTGACTCATACACAAACAAGATGCAGATGTTGTTTGAACCTAGGCTACCAAGATCCCTATTTAGAAAAATTTCTTAATCATATTCACCAAATTACTTACAATTCTGAGAGTTTTCAGAACCATTCTTTTTCTGGTCCTACTGGTCTCTGAGGCAACATGGAACTCCATTTAGGATTTCATTTTAATTTTAAATTGTTTTGCATAATCATTTTTTTTAAGTATGTGATTTCCTGCCTCTTCAACATGAGTGAATACATGAGGATATAATACTCTTTCAAACCACAACTATTAGAATAGGACAAAAGTTGCAAGGGAATGATGATTTTCCACCCATGAGCTACTTAGTGTTGTTTCAGATTTAACTTTCTCATAACAAGGGAAACGTAAGTTATTTTTAATCTTTAAAAAAAAAAAAAACTGGTGATGAAAAAGCTGGTATCTCTAGAAGACCTTCTTTGAAGAGTATGGGATTTCTAAGAATCTCAGTTAGTTAGCTGGTCACCAGAAAAGGACAGAGAAGCCTTTATAACTAGCTGAGTTTTCTGAGGTTTCATTTTACATTTCAAGAGCTCTGTGTTCCAATATCACTCAACTGAAAAGAGATAGAGTAGGTGTAACTAAATGACAAGAGTGAAAGAGATGAAACAGCTGGCATGTTAGCCACCTTTAAGAGCTCCCAAACTACCTGTTATTCCAAAGAATTATGACGTGCACAATAATTCCTAAGGGTTTAATCATTCCTTCTGGGAGAGAAGCCACAGCAGAAACCAGAGAGTGAGCTAGTATCCAACAAATGGGTATCTGTTTAGCACCCTGAAGAAAACAAAATCAAATTACCCCTAAATCTAAACTGCGTGAGGTCATCTTCCAATGAACTAAAAAACCTAGTACTTCTAAAATATACTCCTGGCCTCATTCCAATTGCTATATGACCTTGGAGAAACTTCTTTTGAAGTTTTCTGTGTCTGTAAAACCTGGATAATAGTACTATCTGTCCCAGATGGTTGGAATTGTATGAATTAATTAGTTCAAGCTGGAAAGGTCTTTGATAATGTTAAGTGCTGAATATTGTTATTGTTAGCGGTGCAGGTGGAGGCAATGTTACATAGCACATCTATAATTAGAAAGGCCTAGAAACTGCAAATGGTGCCAATGTCCCGGGAGTTGAGACAATACCCTGTGTCAAGTCGGCTTGTTATGAGAGAACGCCTAATTCGCTCTTTTATCCTCTTGCAAAGGTTGCAGCTTGTCATGAACTTGCCCACCATAGAGTATGGTTTTTACTGGGTATATAGGCTTTTGAAGGCACTGTTCTAAATGAAGTGCTGATATTCATTGGAACACAGGGTACAGTCTTGGGATTACAATGCTTGTTAATTCATTTGAGTCGAGGGAGTAACAAAGTCCTTCCCCAGAAATACCTGTCCTCTGCAAAATGCAGAAAATTTCTTTATCTGAAAAAATGAAGGAAGAGGTCTAAACCTTCTTTTAGAGATGATAAGCATTCTTTTTTTCCAAACAAACAAAACCCCATAACACATAGCAGTGTTATGTGGAACCCAAATACAGAAAATAGATAAAAACAGCTGTGTCGAATGAAAAAAAAAAAGAGGAAAACTTCCTGTTACCTACAGTGACCCTGAGGCACGTTATCAAAATTAAAGGCTCCCCCGAGCCCATTTTAGAGACCACTGGACCAGATGGTCTGTAAACCAGGTTTCATTCTCTAATTTTTTAGTTTTTATTTTTTTTTTTTGTGGCCGCACTGCGTGGCATGCAGGATCTTGGTTCCCTGACCAGGGATTGAACCCACGCCCCCTGCAGTGGAAGCACGGAGTCTTAACCACTGGACCGCCAGGGAAGTCCCTAATTTTTTAGTATTTTAAATTCCAGTAATATGAAGAACCTGGATTGCGGGGCTCTTACAGCTTGTCCAGAGAAAATACAGCTTATCCAGAGTCATAATTCATTTTATCTGCTACCTTGTCTGGAAAACCTTCTCTGACCATCTCTCTTCTCACACCTTCAACTCTTGGTGAAGGTCACACAGCACTCCAATTCACCATTACCACATTCCTTTTTTATCTTTCTCATCTTCAATAGCACCACCACTGTCATCGTAGTAAATATTTATGGAGCACTTAGTATGTGCCAAGCACAGTATATCTCATTTAATCCTCACAACACTACTATAGGGTAACTAGATTATTATTCATATTTTAGAGATGAGAACACTCAGCACAAAGATGTAAAGTAATTTGTCAGAGAAAAAAAGGCAAAGATAAAATTTAAACCTCAGTTAGACTGCAACCTTCTTGGGCAATAGCTAAACATTAAACCATCTCGTTTATCGCTTGGAGCAGACTAACTGCCTATATGTTGACTTGTCTTTCTCCCCAACTAATTTCGTGTTGACCAAACAATAGATTATAGGCTGTAAGGAAGGATCTTGTTTTTATGATTTGCATCCTTTCTGAAACTGTAGATCTTGGGCAAATTTGTGAAGTTGGTACTTGCAGGGACACCTCCCCACCGCCTTTTGTTAAAAATACCATTTGTCGGGCTTCCCTGGTGGCGCAGTGGTTGAGAATCTGCCTGCCAATGCAGGGGACACGGGTTCGAGCCCTGGTCTGGGAAGATCCCACATGCCACGGAGCAACTGGGCCCGTGAGCCACAATTACTGAGCCTGCGCATCTGGAGCCTGTGCTCCGCAACAAGAGAGGCCGCGATGGTGAGAGGCCCGCGCACCGCGATGAAGAGTGGTCCCCACTTGCCGCAACTAGAGAAAGCCCTCACACAGAAACAAAGACTCAACACAGTCATAAATAAATAAATAAAAGAACGTGAATTTCTTTAAAAAAAAAAAAATACCATTTGTCTTTTGGTGGAAACCTCTTCTGCAATGATGTCAGGTATTTACCATTCTTGCATTTCCTTTATACTTCCATTTTATTAAAAAAAAGGTGGGGGGGAACTCAAGTTTCTTTGCCATAATGTAATCACCTGATATAAATTAAAAGCATATTTGCATTTTAAAAAGTGGTAAAATCTAATAAACCACTCTCTAATGGTAAAATTTTAGAGGAATTTGTTTATACTGGGGTCTTCCTCATGTTTTGACTTCAGGTAAACCAGTCCAATTTCCCTCTCTCAAGTCTAAACTCAAATGACCTATCTATTCTCTCTAACTGCTTTTATTTCCTGCCCTCTGGCTATTCTCCCCACTAGGTCTATTGAAATAGGCTTAAGGACACAAATAACATCATCACTAAATCCAAAGGTTTTTCATTAGAACTCTTTCTCTTCCATCTTTTTATGGCATTAAAATTCTTTTTCATTCCTTCTGCATTGAAAAACTATTACACTGAGATTTATGTAACACTATACTTGTTTAGCTCCCCTCCCACTTCTCTATAAAATCATTTTTTTCTCCTTTAAAAGCTTTTCTTCTTTTGATCTCCTAATTGCATGAGGTCTCCATGCTACTACTTGAGCAAATAATACCCATATTTAAAATTGCTACTGGCCCCCCATTATTTATGCCTTCCCAAAGTATGATCTGTGGGACACTGTTCCCAGAAGACTGCATTAAAAAAAAAGTTCAGTTATCTATGAAACAGACTCACAGACATAGAGAACAGACTTGTGGTTGCCAAGGGGGAGGGTGGGATGGGGGAGGGAAGGATTGGGAGTTTGGGATTAGCAGAGGCAAACTATCATACATAGAATGGATAAACAACAAGGTCCTACTGTATAGCACAGGGAACTATATTCAATATCCTGGAATAAGCCATAATGGAAAAGAACATGAAAAAGAATATATATATATATGCATGACTGAATCACTTTGCTGTGCAGCAGAAATTAACACAACATTGTAAATCAACTATACTTCAATAAAATAAATTTTAAAGAAAGTTCAGGAACCATGACAAACACTTTTCTTGCCTGTACATTCTAGCAACTATAACATTAAATATTCTCTTTCACGATCTTCCAGATAGAATAACTACATGACAAAATTCTGGCCAATAAGGCATAAATTGAAGTCTATTGACCCTTCGCCCTTCTTCCTGCTTTCAACACGGACTCAAAGTAGAAACTGCAGTAGAAAACTTGTGATTTTGAAGGGAGGGCAAAGTGAGTTGCAGAGATATCAGCTTCCACACTGCAGAGCACTGAACCAAGGCCAGCAACCTCCTGCCTCCTGAGTTCTTGTTATGTAAGATGAACAAACCCCCATTTGTCTGGACTTCCATAATAAGTGATGTGCATCTTGCAGCTGAACACACTCCTAACTAGATCTAAAAGTGCAAAAGTGGCTCACCTTTTATCTGCGGAGAATACATTCAAAGATCCTCAGTGGATGCCTAAAACCGTGGACAGTACCGAACCCTATATATACGGTTTTTTCCTATACGTACATACCAATGATAAAGTTTAATTTATAAATCAGGCATAGTAAGAGATTAATAACAATAATAAAATAATAATACACGTAATAAAAGTTATGTGAGCGTGGTCTCTTTCTCTCTCTCTCCCACAATATTTTATTGTACAAATTTAATGCCTTTTCCATCTTAACTAAGCACTTTCCATGCTCTGTGTCTGTAATTATTGCAGTTTGAGGTGCGACAGCAAAACCAGCACAAATTTCTTTTTTTTCACAATTTCACAGAAAGGAGATTCGGTCTTACCGTACATCTTAGCAATCCCAGCATACGATTTCTTTTCTTTCCTCATTGAGAATTTTCAGTTTTTCACTTAAATGAAGCACTTTACAGCTCCTCTCTGGCACATCCAAATCAATAGCATCACTACTTTTGAGCTTGGGGGCCATTATTAAGTAAAGCAAGGGTCTCTTGAACATAAGCGTTGCATTACCCAGACAGTTGATCGGATACTGAGGCGGCTACTAAGTAACAGGTGGGAAACTCCAGACAAAGGGAAGATTTCCATCCACGTGGGATGGAGCAGATGCACGCAAGATTTCATCACGCTACTCAGAAGTTGCATAATTTAAAACGTAAATTGTCTATTTCTGAAATTTTCTATTCGAAATTTTCAGACCATGGTTGACCGTAGGTAACTGAAACCTTGGAAAGGGAAACTGCAGGTAAGGGGGGAGGACTACTGTATGTTCCTCTTGGAACTTCAGAATGCGCCTAAGCATATTAAAGGACGTGAGAAAGACTCAAGAGAAGAAATCTGTTGAATTTTGTGTCTTCTCCTAGACTCATTTGATCAAGGGGCCCTTTTCTTCCTGTATTAATTATTACTATCCCACAGAACTACCGTTCCCTACACTCTTATTTTTCCAAGTGTGATCCCTAGACCAGATTCCTAAATCTGCATCACCTGAAAACTTGTTAAACAACTAGAACAACTGAGGCCCCACCCCAGAATCACTTTAACTAGATGCCCAGGTGATTGGTATGACATTAAAGTTTGAGAAGCCTGCTTTGGAAAGCACTGTTTAGAGGATAAAGTATCAGTACAACTAACCTTAACATCTTTTTTGTTTGTTTGTTTTGTTTTGTTTTGGCGGCCCCGGGAGGCATGTGAGATCTTAGTTTCCCGACCAGGGCTCGAACCCACGGCCCCTGCAGTGGAAGCCAGAGTCTTAGCCACTGGACCGCTAGGGAAGTCCCAACCTTAACATCTTTATGTGACCCATTATTTCAAGACATCTGTTATTATTGTCTCTTAATGCCAACTTCACTAATAATTACGGCTAGTTCTTATTGACTGCTTACTTTGTGCAAGGCATTACTCTAAGTACTTTACTTGTGTAATCCTCAACCCAACCCTATGAGGCAGGTACTATTATAATCTTCATCTAACAGATGAGATTACTGAAGTTCAGAGATGTTAAGCAGCCTATCCAAGGTCACACAGCTATTAGGTGGCAGAATCCTTGGTTTAAGGATGTAAGGATCACTAAACCATATTGCCTCTCTAGCCTTTTTTTGTTTCCATGCACTTTTTTTTTTATAATTTTTTTAAATTAATTAATTAATTTGTATTTATTTTTGGCTGTGTTAGGTCTTCGTTTCTGTGAGAGGGCTTTCTCTAGTTGCGGCAAGCGGGGGCCACTCTTCATCGCGGTGCGCGGGCCTCTCACTGTCGTGGCCTCTCTTGTTGCGGCGCACAAGCTCCAGACGTGCAGGCTCAGTAGTTGTGGCTCATGGGCCTAGTTGCTCCGTGGCATGTGGGATCTTCCCAGACCAGGGCTCGAACCCGTGTCCCCTGCATTGGCAGGCAGACTCTCAAACGCTGCGCCACCAGGGAAGCCCCTCCATGCGCTTTCTTGCTTTGTGTACTTTACACAAGGATTTCTCTCTGCCTGCAATGATTTCCCACATAACACCTAGTTAAAAGATCTCAGCTCAAAAAGTTAGTTCTTCTGGGAAACTTCTCTGACCCCCCTCCCCCAAGCCAGGTCAGGTTCCCTGCTATACATCCCCCAGGCACACATTTTTTCTTCATACTTATCAGCTTTTGGAATTATTTATATTTTTGTGATTGTATGGTTAGTGTATGTTTTTAGCCAAAACACTTAGCTTCATGTGGGTTTGAAGTGCGCCCTCTGTGTCTGACACATCCCAGAAGTTGCAGCGTGGGTGCAAAACATTTGACTCAGCATGCGAAGACTTGGACTTGAGTCCTTGTTCCCCTACTTATTAGCTTTGTAACTTTGAGCAATGACAGCCTCTCAGATCCTCAGATTCTCAGCTCTTTTAAATGGGGATCATAATACCTCACAGGACTGGTATAAGAATTAAAATGAGCCTTCTGAAAGAAGTGTGTAATCTACCTAAACATCCTAAAAGTACGAGAAAGTGTTTTATAGTGATTAAGATCCTGGGTTGTATTTAAAGTTCTAGCTTTGCAGTCAGAGACCTGAGTTCATTCTCAATTCATAATATTTATTATCCACGCAGTTGATTTGGCAATCCATTATTTGCTAGGTTATTTTCAAGTATTTTTAAAACTGCATTCATATGTAAGTTATTATAAATTTATGCTGTGTTATCTCCCAAGTCATGTATATACTCTATGCTTTTTATTTTTTGTTCAGCAATAATCTCTTATTGTAGTCCTTTGCACGTAGGAATTCAATTAAATAGTAACATAATCTACATTTATTTGGTGAATATCACTTATTTGCTGTACTGAAAGTACATTAATTAATAAAGGCAAGTAAGAATGAAAAGCAGTGCACATAACAATTGCCATCATTATACATGTGAATGTTTAGATTTGCTATTTTCCAAATCACTTAAACCAAGATGCACTGCAGAAATGGAAGCTCAGCAGGGACAATTAAACAATATTTGGAATAAAATCATTTGGCCTAATTTTCATAACCACAGATTTCAAGGAATACCACCATCCATGCCAGGTGTACCAGACTATCCCATTGTCCGTTTTAGCCGTGTAGGGGCCCGTGTGATATAAACCGTTCAGGTTTGCAGAGTGACACCTAGTGGGAGGAAAAGTAAACACAAAACAATCACTAGAAAAACACCCTTTGAAGCCATTTTATTTTGCTAGCAAATGATTAAAAACATTTTAATTATGAATTCTGCCTTTTTTTTTTCCTTGGCCACGCCGAGCGGCTTGTGGGATTTTAGTTCCCCATCCAGGGATTGAACGCACGCCCTTGGCAGTGAGAGTGTGGCATCCTAACCACTGGACCGCCAGGGAATTCCCTCTGCCGTTTTTAGATAAGGGAATATTTATCAGTTTCCAAAAGCCAAGTGATTCTACAACATGAGTTTTTTAAACTGGTGGGTTTTAGTACCATAACAGCTCTCAGGATAAAACCTAGGCCACTTAGAGAGTACTGATAAAGGAGGAGTTCTGTTCTTAGTAGAAAAGGAAGGAAGGAAGGGAGGGAGGGAGGGAGGAAGGAAGGGAGGAACGGAGGGAGGGAGGGAGGGAAGGAAGGGAGGAAGAAAGAAACAGGAAGAAAGGAAAGAAAGAAAGAAAGAAAGAAGAAAGAAAGGAAGAAAGGAAGGAAGGAAGAAAGAAAGGAAGGAAGGAAGAAAGAAAGAAAGAAAGAAAGGAAGGAAGGAAGGAAGGAAGGAAGGAAGGAAGAAAGAAAAAGAAAAGAGAGAATGGAAGGAAGGAAGGGAGAAAACAAGCAAGCAGAAACAAGACCTTGTAAGCCTGAGCCTTAGCAAGAGCAGCATGGCTAACAAAGCAGGGTGTGTCCCGCTGCTCTATTCGCCAGCTCCCCTGTATACGTCACACTTACGGTGTTCATCCGTCTGCTGCCAAGACAGCTTTCGGAATTCAAATTCCCTTCCTCCCTCTTAAAAATCACCAGTGTATCAATTATTTTAAGCTCAGGCATAAGAAAACAAAACCTAAACCACCATTTAAAATTTTCCCAGCCATCAGACAATAATCATTTGTCTTAGTTGCTGAGTTAACTTTTTACATTTATTGCTCCAACCTAGATAAGTGGGTTAGGTTATCACACATTTTTAAATGTCCCCCTTCCTCCTTGGGAATCTGTAAATTTTGCTCCTGATATGGATACACTGAGGATAGGTGGTAATTTTCTGTGTACTGTTATGAAATTAGTTACTATATATTTATTGATATAACCAATGAAAAGATATCAGACATTAGGACATAAGGAGAACATTCACAAGGAATAGTTCTTAAAATCTTTGGAAAGCACCTAAATTGCTGAATCAAAGAAAGCATATAATTTACCCATAAACGCTGAGTGGCTGGCTTGAACCCCTTGCCCGCCTTGTAATTCTCTCCTGCCGACCATCCTGACAGTCCTCCTAACTTAAATTGATGCAACTAATCAAAACCATGTGTGCTAAATCTGCAAGTGTTAAGAGCCTACTGTGTTTTTAAAACTGCAATGGAAAGTAACGTCAAAAGACAAAACACTCTAAATTGAGCCTCCAGAACATACAATTTGACATATTTCTGTCTTCCTAGAGACACCTACTACATGTACTTTTTTATTTGGTCTGTGATTTGAATGCTGTTAGGAAACTGACTCTGGTCAACACAGGAAACCTTAGCAATTCTAAGACCAATTTTCCAGCATCTTCCAGGTTCTAGAACAGCCTGGACTTGAAGCTAGATTGGAAGTTGATTGGGGCTTCCTTGGTGAAGAAGTAGCTGTGAGCACACACATGAGATGCTACACCAGAAAAGCAGAGAAGACGTCAACACTCAGTGATTAGTTTGCTATGCAGAGAAGGAATGCCTTGTAAGTGGAGTATACTTATGAAGTGCCAAGATTTCATGTATATTGGAAGAACTATGGGACAGAAAAAAAAAGAGGAAGGAGGAAGAGGATGATGGAATTAAACCACAGAAGCAGCAGGTATGGTAGAAGTAGCACTGAGCTCCTGGAACAACTGACTTTTTCTCCAGCTTTTCTGTTTTTCCACCTGCACAGCCTTATCATCTCCTCTGACTCCAAGGATAACGCAGGGTCCTTGGGTGGCTGCAGCAACTGAATTGCCTTTCTTTGTCCTTCCTGAACCCCTATCTTTAAAGTCAAGTAAATCGTTTATTAGCCCCTGTTAATCTGTGTGCCAGCTGTCTTCAACTGGGTAGGTACTTAGTTTTGATCTCCTGCTAACATTAACAATGTGGTTGTTATTTCCGTGTATGGAATTCTGTTCCAAACCAAACATTAAGGGCTCCTTGCAACTTTGTGAATCATAGATGTTTTACATAATGCTGATAATTCTTACATAAGGCTAACTTAGAACGGGAAGAAAAAGGAAGATGAAGAGAAGCTGATAAAGATGGTTTTAAGAGAACAAGAAAACCACTGGGGAAAAGATTATCACCACCTTCAACTTGTCAAACAGGAAAGATAACTTTGTTTCTCTGTCTCCTCTCACTGCTGTGTGTGTTCTACTTCCCTTACAAATGACCAAAAATTAAACGGACTCAAACTTTGAAAAAAAGCAAAATCCAGATAAAATAGTGTTTTTACAACTATCTAGGTTCAACTTGACACTCCACACTATACACAACAAGCTGTACCTCCATAGAATCTACAACTCTAAAATCAGCACATCACAATAACACACGATGTTCATAATGAGGATTCTCATGATTTTAGGGAAAACAGACATATGTCTGGTATACCTCCACTTAATAAAACAGAGGATGCTTAATGTTTTAAAAGTATTTACATAATCAAAAAAATGTTAAAATTTGGATTGTGGAATTTAAATGATTATTCCTCAATTACATGGAAAACACGGCACTCCAGAAATACTCAAGATTCTGTAATGCAAAGTTATTTTGAGGGGGCCCCTGTCTTCTAAATAGAAAAGATGTTCAAAGCCCATGTACTGCCTAACAGTCTGAGCACATCTGCTTTGCAGACATAGCAGGCTTATCAGGTTATTTTTAAGGAAGACTGTTTGAATTTTTCCATTCCTGCCTTAACTTTGTGATTACAGCAAAGGGTACTGTCTGGATATCATCTTGGGTGGAGAACAGTTACGGGAATGAGGCATATCTAGCTTAGAGAAGAGAAAACACTGAGGAATACAATAAATATCTTCCTATCCAGCACCCGAAGAGATTATGTTGAAAAAGAATACAATTACTCTGTAGCTACTGAGAAAAAAAACTGGCAAAGTAATAAGAAGGAAGATTTCAAGCAAATAAAAGGAAAATGAAGAAAAATTGATTTAGTACAATCAAAAATGGAATAAGTTTGCTGATAAAGTAACACTGAAATATTCAATGAGAAGGTGGAATTAGGTTTCAGGAATGTTGTAGAGGAAATTTATGCATTGGAAGGAGCTTGAATTCAATGATTTAATAAAAGTCACAGTAAATGAAAAGTAGTATTACACAGAAAAAATTACAATAACATGGCCATTTGGGATGACACGAGAAGGTGGAGAGCTACTTGGTTATTAGAACATCGAAAATGTTCTCTATTTCTTTGTGTCAATTTGTGACCCACTACTTATGATAACTCACCCATAATTCAGTTTGCAAAGAATCTTTGTAAAAGCAGTAATTTGATTTATTTCTGTGATGTATCTTTCAAGCTTTACTAATGTACACAATGAACAAATCCTTAAAGCGACTTCATCACTTAAGAATTCTTATAGGGGCTTCCCTGGTGGCGCAGTGGTTGAGAGTCTGCCTGCCAATGCAGGGGACACGGGTTCGAGCCCTGGTCTGGGGAGATCCCACATGCCGCGGAGCAACTAGGCCCGTGAGCCACAACTACTGAGCCTGCGCGTCTGGAGCCTGTGCTCCGCAACAAGAGAGGCCACGACAGTGAGAGGCCCGCGCACCATGATGAAGCGTGGCCCCCGCTTGCCACAACTAGAGAAAGCCCTCGCACAGAAATGAAGACCCAACACAGCCAAAAAGAAAGAAAGAAAGAAAGAAGCTTTCATTTTAAAAAAGAAAAAAAAAAAAGAATTCTTATAAAGATGATTATTTAATAATACCAGGATCACAAAGAAGACCAACATTACCTCATATATTATAATTAACGCCCACCAGTGAGCAATCATCAACGCCACTACAGCTATGTTTATAAAATGTCAAACCTGTTAAACCACCAGCCAGACTGATCTTCTTTTGCACAGTTCCCTTCGTAGTTGTCGTTATCTCTGTCCCATGTGCTGAATTTCATTCTTTTGTGACTGGCCCACCATTGCACTTCAGGATGAAAATTCCCTGCAAGGGAGTCTCCAGCTGTTCCAGAATATTCCCCAATATGCAAATCATAGGAATTCTAAAGGAAAAGAGGTGACTTCCATTATCAGTTGTCACTATTTTACCAGGCTTATTTAATAAATAAAAGATTAGGTTCTATTGCATATTTTTGTTTCCCCTGACTTCAGGTTTATATTGTATGTTTTACATGTTAATTCATGATGTTAGTTATTTGAAAATGTTCATACCTTTTCATCTCCAACTTTGAAATTTCTATATTGTGCATAACGGCTATTTTTTTCAAAATCTGCAAGGTTGATTTTTAATGTGTAGTCTCCTGAAAAAAAAAAAAGAAATCATAGTTGTTTTTTTTTTTTAATGTGTGAGATGACACTGACTTACTGAGGCTTAAAAACAACTTGCGGCTCTATTTTACTTAGACCATTTCCTTCTGCCATGAGTCAGTTTTCAAAGAATAAGCAGTGACTCCATTGTATTTACAACATGAGTGTTTTATTGTGTATTTTACTCGAAAAAAATTAGGGACGCAATATTAAGGGTAGAACATTTCTACTACATCTATCACAGGTAAAAGCCAGTGTAATTCACTTGGCAAAGAACAACAGAAAGCAAGTCATTTTTTAGTAAGTAGATTAAGAAATCTAACAATGAAAGAAGTTTTAAGATGTTTAAACGTTTATCCTCTTTTTCTTACTTTTGGTAAGAATGTTGATCTTAAATATAAATAATGACTGAAATAGTTGATATCATCAAGTAATCATCTTTTCTTCATTGTCCCATCATTTGCAAATAACAAAGACTATTCTTTCAGAAACAGAACTATTGTCAGGAACATAAAAAAGTTATAAATCAAACTAACTGTTAGATAATAACTATATTCAATCCTCCTACTTTGATAAATAAACTTTCACAGTGACCTGTAAGATCAGGTTTGAATTTAGTCTTGGCCGCCTCCCAGTCCCAGGCTGGAGCATGGAGACACGGCATGCAGACCTGGTCTGTGGCCTACCTCACTTCTCTTCCACCTCTGTCTCCATCACACACAGCAAGGGGCTTTGCCCACATGCATGGGCGTTCCAGGCTGCACACCCACGCTCTTTTTACACCAAAATAAAAGCTCTTTCTTTACCTCCCCTCAGACTTAGGGGTGCACACACCAGCTGTATAATTGTCCCACAGTGGAGACAGATGAAGAAGAGGCATGAGCAGGTCCTGGAGACAAGTTCAAGGCTTCTTGGGCAGGGAATGCTGGATTCGCCATCACTGGAGCGAGTCTGGGAGGCACTCTGGCCCCACAGATTCCTTGTCCCAGGGAGCTCTCTAAAGTGGGGTTTCAAGGAAGAGGCCACTTTCATCTGATCAAAACGTACTAAATGTTATGTGAGCTAAGACTGCAAAGGGGACAAGAGCAGTAACACAGGCTAAGTCAAGACTCCTAAAAAAAGTGCTTTGTATTATAGAAGAGATTCAGACTTTTAGGTAACCATCTAAATATCTCTTTGGTCAATGAGTAAATAAAAGTTCAATTACAGACCATTTCTAAATTAACTTTATTACAAACACTTCAGCCAAAATTTGTATAATGGGGATAAAGCTATTTTCAGAGGCAACTCCTTAGCCTTAAAGGCTCTCATAATTAATAAATGCAAGGACAAAGGCACTGTTTCTCCTTGGGATGATGTGATATGCAGTTGTGATGCCTGGAACTGATCAATACATTTTTGCTACCATGAGAGTAGCCAGCCTGAAACACCAATCAAAACCTGAAGGGGAAGCAGATGTGTTGGCAAAGCGCATCTGGGCAAATAAACACTTAATAATAATTCGAAAAATAATAACTTTGAATTTTGTATGTTTAGAAGGAGCCAAAGGTTACTTCTTGGGGTTTTCATAGTTTCGACAAGAAATCAGATGCATATTAATGCGTGAAAGAAACAGAAGATGGTATGATAAATGTTATACATCTATCATAAAACACTTAAAAGTAGGATAATAAATACATCGAAATTTAGAGAGCACTGATCACAAGAAGAATATACAAAGAAAGCATTAGACATCTAGGATTATCCATCCTCTCTGAGTTACTATTCTGGTGTCTCAAAGATCTCTATAATTATAATCATACTATTATGAATATAGAAACACCAATCACTTTCCTTAACTTATTTGGAAAAAATAAACCCTTGCTCTTACATTTAGTGCATTGCCAGTGTGATTTAGCATGTTTTCTTGAGCAATACAGTTGCCTTTTATGAAACATTAAGAATCAGATTTGAGTGGAACTGACTACAATCTGAGATAGCAACTAAGGTAAGGAAGGTAAAGGATTGGAGCAAAAGAACACGGGAAAGAGAAGCTTGGAAAACGTATTATTAAACTAGTGATATTTTAGACAAATATTGAACTCTAGTTAAAGATATCCATGCAAAAACATATAGGGGGAATTTTACAGATGTACACAATTTACTTTGAAATATGTCCAAAAAAATGGATTGATGGATGGATAGATGGATAGTTATGGGATTAAAATGTTAATGTAAAATCTAGGTGGTAGGTTGAAACTTTTCCCAGTTGTGCTGTGTCTTGGAAATTTTTCAAAATAAAATTTGGAAATGGAATGGGAACAAAAATATTTAGTATATTGTGGTATTTGGTTCCAAAAAACTGCCATAATTCCTCAATTCTCCACCTTTCCCTATGCAATGCAACTTCGTAACTCCTCCCATTAAGTCTATTTCCGTTCCCCTTACATCTGAGTTGGTCCTGTGACTTGCTTTCACCAATAGAAGGCAGTGAAAGTGACTGTGTGCCATTTCTGAGTCTGGGTCTCAAGAAAGTTATGTGCTTCCACTGTCTCTCTTGGAACTCTGCCTCTGCTTCAAGAGCAAGTCCAGACTAGCCAGCTGGAAGATGAGAGACCAAATGGAGTGAGCTGAAGCATTCTCTCCAAGGCTAGCCTAGAACAGCCAGCCTCCAGTTGACCAGGAAGTTGATCACCAACCCATGAGCAAGCTGAGCCAAGACCAGCAGAGCCCAGCCCTGATCAGCAAAGCCACCCAGCCAACCTGTAGATCTGTGAGAAATAAGAAACAGTTGTTGTTTTAAGCCACTAAATTTATGTCTTGTTACACAGTTTTATTGTGCCAGCAGATAACTGATACAATATATATGTTTTGAGGCGCTCAGGGCATTTAAAAAGAATGATTATAACATTAGCTTTCCTTCCAAGAAACAGAACAAAAATATATGAGAAATCTCCCTCCCACAACCCAGGTGCAAGGAGCCACATTTTACAAAGGGAATTATTGCCCAAAAGCGATCATTGCCATCTGCAAATCATAGTAGTTACTGAATTAGTTCTATTGCCTATGATTTAGTGAAAAACATTTGTGTTCTTTTTATTGTATTTCAGATGAAGTTGATATTAGGCAAACCTTACCTTGTGTAGTCAATAAGTGAAGATTTCTATTACCCAGCCAATATTCACCATTTTTTTGGACAAAATTTCCAAAGCCATTTTCATAGTCATTCCAGTCTCTAAAAAATTAAAGTGAAAGCTGACTTTAGCAAAATCCAAATGGACCTTTGCAGTACCCAAGGTGTGCACCTCCACCCCTACCCTCAATATTTTCTTGATTAGCTAATGTATTTTATTATTATTAAGAGAGAATGAAATTCTGTCTAATTAATACACTTCAGGATATAATAAAAAAGGCTTAACTTATTGTAAACCTCACATTTCCCACTCCAAATAAATCCTTATGTCATAATTAACACACCTGTTAAAGTTCTCACTGCCATCAGATCGTCTCTGAATTACAGTCCATCCTCCTCCATCAGACATGTCACAATAAACAGAGAATTCTGCTGGGCTCTGGAGAGGTTTGATTTGGTAAAATCCACTCTGCTTATACCCATCATTGAAAATCTCTGAACAATCTGTTTGGAAAACAAGGTAATGTAGTATTTGTTATCTTTTTTTTTTTAAAGGGAGCCTCTGAATGAGATTACTCAATACTAATGGAGACAGATAAATACATGATGTAGATAAGCAGCTGTTTAAAACTGAATCTTGTACATCTTCCAGTGGCTATTAGGAAATTCTTATTTCTTTTCCTAGTATTTAATTAGCATCTGCCTTCTTGATATGATCATGGAAAAAATAAAACAGTGAAACATGTATCTGGTTTTTCATTTCTGATTCTTGTAGAAAACAATTAAAAGTATATGTTTCAGTTAAGCACAGTATATTTAAGTGAAACTTATAGCTTTATCAGACAGAACAGAGGAAATTTTCTCTCCTGTGACACTAAAATGAAAGTAGAAATACAACACCAAACAAATAATTTAATATAGATTATCTTGACTTAGAGCATTATAAATCATTCTGAACATCTGGAAGTGAACTCAAAATAGTAATCTTCTGGTTAGATTCTTATAACCTCCCAGTCTCACCAGATTTTTTACTAACCCACTGAAATTTATAACAGTCCACGCATTCTTAGATGTTTTTGCTGAAAACTGCAAGATTCTACTTTTGTCCCCACAGTCTCCTTTGCTATGGTATTTCTTTGACCCCTGAAGCAAACATAGCTACCAGTTTGTCACCAAAAAGTAGTATCTGTTTCTTAAACCACTTGAGGGTGGGATAAATTAATATCTGTTGGGTCTTATCTAGGCTGATCTGTACTGACTTCGAGAATATGGCAAGTATGGACTCACTGTTGTTTAGATGCCCAGGAAGCTATGTTTTAGGGTAGTTGAATTCGTGGCCACTGTAAAGAGATAGTTTTGAAGGATACCCAGTCACAGACTTTTGGATAAAAATACTATAATTTAACATCACAAACTTTCAAATTTTACCCTTATCATTTTGTTTATTTCCCTCCTTTTTTAAAAAAAATTTTTCTACAATTCTGTAACTATTTATGGCAATGGATGTTGACTAGACTTACCATGGTGATTATTTCACAATACATACAAATATCAAATCATTATGTTGTACACCAGAAACTAATATAATGTTTTATGTTCAACTGTACCTAATAAAAAATTTCTCTTCCTGATGGGATAATTCCATTCTTTTAGCATATTTTAAGTTCTTTCTTCACTTTCATTGTTTTGATGCCAAATTGTCTACAACAATTTTGTTACAAATAAAATATACTCCACATTAAATAGATTGAATAGCCAATAGGAATCAGAAGAGAAATGAAAATAAAGAACCTTCATCACTTTCTAAAAACACTTATCAGGTTGAGACCAATCATATACTACTGCTTTGGTGAAATGTTCATTTTTCTAATGATTTAGGCTTTATTCATATATTTATTTTTGAGATTCAGAAGCCCAAGTGTTCTTTATACATGCTGGATTATTTTTAAAAAATCCTGTTTTGGCAATTAAACAAGCAGAAAAACAATGGGAAAATGATTGTCTAAAATTAGTTCAATGTTATTCAAAAGCTTACATCTGTGATCAAGTATAGCACACAACATTTTTCATTCAAGTAAGCAGATTTTAACGTTGTTAGGAAAGGAGCTCTTTGCTTACATTTAATTACCTACCAAAGAGCTGAATAGTAAAGACTCACAAGTTCCAGACTATTTTCCAAGCAAATATGAAAATGATTAGCTATAACATTTGCCTCTGGAAAACTCTGTGAATATGGAGTTTTCAGCCAACATTTTCTATTTGTTTTTATTTTATGCCAACTCTGAGTTTAAGTTTTTAAAAATTTTTTCTTCTTCCCAGAGGAAAATGCCAAACACAACTTAAGATCCAGAGGAAGGATTTCAACTGAAAAAACAAAAACAAAACCCCAACAAATAAATAAACATCAAAAAAGTGCCAGTAGCTCAATTGCTTATAGCAAATAAGTTAAGGAGCCTGCCTTGGGGAAATGTGACTTACACTGTGATAGAAAGTTCAAGCAATGTAGTGTTTAAAATATTAGCTAAATATTTTAAACTACTATGATTTTCAAAATGTTTCGACCCACTCAACGTCCCCAAGAATAGGAAGGAGAAGGGCAGGAGAAGGGTTAAAGAGCTCTGTGTTCATGGGAGTTTAAAAAAAAAAAGAATTTTTGGATACTTACGTAATGCTAGAGTGAGGCCAAGGATACCTGCCCTCTGTTTGATAAACACTGTGTTAAACTGGGTGAGGTGAACACTTTCTCTGATCATGCAGAAAGCAAGCCATTTTGGAAGGCTGAATGTTGAAGCTTCTAAAAGTGCCATGACAGCCTGCCAAACGAGCTTCTTCCTCTTGTCCCAGAATGGTGGCTGAGCCCAAAGCTGAGCACCAAAGGCACCAAGTACCCCACATTCTAAACTCACAGAAAGGCCAGCATGAACTCAGCCATCACGCCACAGAGCATGCTGGGGAATGCCGGAACTGGCCCTACCACTGCCATCCTTACCCCCAGGCAACATAAGGTAAAACTTAAGAGGAGAGAGAGGACGTTGCAGTATTCTTGTAGGGGAGGGTTGGTGGGCTCTTTCCTCTGAAAACAAGGGAGAGAAGATATAATAATGTAGACATTCATTGAGCTAAACGCTAAATGCTTTTGTAATCATGTTACATGTATTAACTCATTTGCTCTTTTTTAAAAAAAATTTATTTATTTATTTTTGGCTGCATTGGGTCTTCGTTGCTGCGCATGAGCTTTCTCTAGTTGCGGCAAGTGGGGGCTACTTTGTTGCGGTGCACGGGCTTCTTTTTGCAGTGGCTTCTCTTGTTGCAGAGCATAGGCTCTAGGTGCGCGGGCTCAGTAGTTGTGGCGCACGGGCTTAGTTGCTCCGTGGCATGTGGGATCTTCCCAGACCAGGGATCGAACCCGTGTCCCCTGCGTTGGCAGGCGGATTCTTAACCACTGCACCACCAGGGAAGTCCAACTCGTTTGATCTTTACAACAAAGAGATAGGTCTTCTTATCACTTCCATGTTACAGATGAGGAATATGAGGCACATAGAGGTCAAGTAACTTGCTCAAAGGCCATGGCTAGCAAGGGCAACTGGACTTTGAAACCAGGCTTTGGACTCTCTACATTAACCACTACACATACTGCCTTGAGAGACTGTCTCATAAAGATTGGGGCTCCTGCAGAAGGGGGCATGGTTAAACTAATGGTCTTGGCTGAACAGATGTGATACCAAAGGCTGTTGTGATTGTCACCAATTAGTGTGAATTTGGTACTACAATCTTTTAATGTAGGCACATAATTCAATCACACCCAAAAGATTAAAAAATACATCTAATTATATGTTGTATAAAAATGGTGGTGATGTGATGAATTGGGAGACTGGGATTGACATGTATACACTGATGTGTATAAAATGGATGACCAATAAGAACCTGCTGTATAAAAAAATAAATAAAATTAAATTAAAAAAAAAAAAGATACTGAGATAGGAGGTAGATGGGGCCCTGGGCTGGACAGCTGGAGTTTGTCCAACGGGAGTAAATTGGAGCTTTGTTTTCCCTGACACTCCAAAGACAAAGGGCAGGAGCTGAGCTCTGCTAGAGTAAAGAGATAAGATGACCACATCTATTACCTCCCCGACTGCATATGTGCAGAAAAGCTCCTCAGGGGTCAAAAAGGGAGGGGCACGACCCCATAATAAATGTTGTCAAATCTCCCACAGGCCTCTGCACTGAAATCCATCTTGGCAAAAAGATGTGCATGCATGTTGGAGAGATTTCTAGGGCAGGTCAGGTGTGAAAAAAGAAACAAGATAACTGGCCAAAGGTAAACAAAGACCTGGAAGAACTGCCTTATATAAATGATTTAACCCCGTCTTTACTGCACTCCTCATTAGGGAGGACACCCACACCCTTTCTCTCTGGGTGTGTATTTCTGCCTTGCTTCTGTCTTAAATAAATAAACTGTTTCTCTGTGTGCTCTCCCACATGTTATGCTGTGTCTCTAATAATAAACTTTGTACCTGTTTTTGCAAAAAAAAAAAAAAAAAATCATGTGATTTGTGCATTGTTTTCAAAAATTGCTAGGTTGTATGTAATTAGGCATTTTCTACTATGAGATGAATTAGAATTCAGAAAATAATTGATTTAGTAATAATATAGTAACTTGTAAATAAGAACAAAGAAATTTATTTCTACAGATCATATACATGAATATTTAATTTTTTAATTTAAGGAGACCGAAAACATACACTTTGGTGTGAGCAAATTTTTATATATTTTATATAATATTATATATTATGTAAATATATTATATATTTTCTTAGAATTTATGTCTTATTATACATTTTATTTATTCAGTGTTTGCCCTTGGTAGGCTCTCTAGTACTATTTTCCTATATGCTGAAAAATAAAATACAATTGAACTGGATTTATATTTCATAGCTTAATCCTCCTTCTCCTCCTTCATGCTTGCCTCACCATAAACACATCATCATAAAAACAGATCTACTGACTTCTGGAATTTTTTTAGCTGTTATACCCAGAAGCAGTCATGTAGAATGTCTATTATCTATCTTATTATACATGCTATAATTTTATAACACACACACACACACACACACACACACACACACTATAATAGTTTGTCTAGACCCTGTCCATATGACTCTTCTACCCAACTCCTACTTATACAGTCAGTTCTGCTCTGTCCTTGGTATTTCAATTTCCTAGTAACTGATGTCTTGCCTTACTCCTTGGTGACCTCTTGTTTCCTAAGTTCTGCTCCCAGCACTCTCAACACAGGGGTGAGAGTGTTAGTGCTTAAACCTCACTCTTCCCAGGACTGGTTGCACAGTCCCTGTAACAAACACCCAACTGCCTGCCTCCTGCCATTATCTGGCACTTGAATCTGTGTTGACAACCCACTCAGACTGTTTAAATAGACACCCTGGATCTTGAGCTTGGTTTGGTATTGGGAATAATGGTACTTTTTTTTTTTTTTTCAGCCGCGCCACGCAGCTTGTGGGATCATAGTTCCCCGACCAGGGATCGGGCCAGGCCATGGCTGTGAAAGTGCCGAGTCCTAACTACTGGACCGCCAGGGAATTTCCTGGTACTTCTTCTCTTACATTGATCAGTTCCTTGCCCTTGAGATCAGTATTGTTCCTACTTTTGGAATCACATATCCTTTGCGGACCAACCTGTTACCTTCCTCTGAGTTGTTATTCAAATAAATATCTTGTTTTACTCCATGAGTACATTTGAAGCATCTGCCCTCTCTTTTTTTTTTCCATCTGATTTGTTCCACCAATTAAATTTTTAAAATATATATTGAACATTCACAATATGCTAATCATCACATTAGATGCTAAAGGTACCAGTACCTAGACAGTTTAGCAGGAGATAGACAATTAAGCATGCAGTGACAATACTCCATGATAAATGCTGAGATAGAAAAGTAGGGACTTCCCTGGTGGTCCAGTGGTAAAGAATCCGCCTTCCAACGCAGGGGACACAGGTTCCATCCCTGGTCAGGGAACTAAGATCCCACATGCCGCGGGGCAACTAAGCCCGCGCGCCACAAGTATTGAGCTCGCATGCCTAACTAGAGAGCCCGCGTGCTGCAAACTACAGAGCTCGTGAGCCCTGGAGCCCACATGCCACAAGAGCCCGCACACCACAACAAAAGATCCTGCGTGCCTCAACAAAGATTCCACGTGCCACAACTGAGACCCGATGTAGCCAAAAATAAATAAATAATAAATAAATCTTTAAAAAAAAAAAAAGAAAGAAAAGTAAAGGGTGCTTTTGGAGTACATGGAAGTGGTGCCTAATTCAGTCTTGAGGGTCAGGAAGTTTCCTGAAGGGTTAAACTGGGGTCCGAAGGATGAATAACAGGAGTCAGCCCAGGGGAAAGGATTGAGTAGGGAAGATGTTCCAGACAGAGAAAATGGCTAATGTAAAGTTCCAAGGAGAGCAGGGTGCTGTTGAGAAACTGAAGTAAGTTACTGTACCTGGAATGTAACATGCAAAAGAGAAGCATGAAAACAGATCATGTCAAAATGCTGTGTACTTCTGATCCCATAGCTATGCAGCCTCCACAAAGCCAGCACACGCGTAACACCAGTGCTCTCTCTGCCAGGCAATCCCCTCCAACACCAAAGATACTTCTAACTCCTTATCATTCTACGTTGAGCCCCTGTGGTCTAGAGGCAGCGTCAGCCCTGGAATCAAAGACTCCCCTTCACACTTACAGCCTCTTCTCTCTCCTATCCTTGTACCACTCCCACTCTTCTCTTTTCCCTAGCTCTGATTATGCACTTGGGGGTTTTTACTCTTTTTTTTAAAGCCTTATTCTTTTAAATTTTATTTATTTATTTATTTATGGCTGTGTTGGGTCTTTGTTTCTGTGCGAGGGCTTTCTCCAGTTGTGGCAAGCGGGGGCCACTCTTCATCGCAGTGCGCGGGCCTTTCACTATCGCGGCCTGTCTTGTTGCGGAGCACAGGCTCCAGACGCGCAGGCTCAGCAATTGTGGCTCACGGGCCTAGTTGCTCCGCGGCATGTGGGATCTTCCCGGACCAGGGCTCGAACCCGTGTCCCCTGCACTGGCAGGCGGACTCCCAACCACTGCGCCACCAGGGAAGCCCACACTTGGGGGTTTTGATGGCTGCTTTCTCGGACCTCCCTGCCCCGGCCCTGACCCCTCTTCTGACCTGGGGGGCTACAGGAGAGAGAACAACAGGGGCTGAGGGTGACAGCAGCAAATTCAAGGTCATGGAAGTTATGTCAAATTTAAATGGCAAAGACTTTATATCCATTCTCCCCAAGGAAATTGGGGTAGGCAAGAAATAGATACGGTAGATATAGATAAATCTTTTCATTTTTGTCAGGATCCCTTGTAGTTTTGTATCTAGTTTATTGTGTAACAATTTATCTTTGAAACATAAAAAAAATAATGATAGCTATATTTATGAGTACTTACTGTGTGCCAGGCACAGTTCTCATTGTTTTACATGTATTTATTCATTTAATTCTCAAAATTCTCTAAATTAGATACCATGATTATCCCCATTTTACAACTGAGAAAATTGAGGCCTGGAGAAGTTAGACAAATTGCCTGAAGACCATTGTTAATAGTGCTACAATCCATTCTCCAAACAATAGGCAAGACTTAACCTTGCTCTAAAATAGACTGTTATATGTGTTTGGGTGACTAAGGGCAGGGACATCCACAGAGGGCAGACCCAGGCCATTATGATGGAGCCCGGAGTCGGTGTGTAATCTACTTTGTTTCTATAACAGCCTCTGCTATTCCTCTAGGAAAATTCACTGGCAACAGCGATCCTTCCGGTGTTTCTTCTGTAGAGTCGGTTATGTCAGAACATGCCAGTTTCATGGGCTGCCTGTCTGGTTTTACACTTAGCAGGGGGAGCACACATGTTATTCCTACTTCGCCGCTGGCTAGGTGCCCGTGGCTCCAGATTGAACTGGGCTTCTTAGAAGAATTAAGCCAATGCTTGATAGCCCCGTCATAATATGGCCACTAGCTGACCACAGACATGGGCAGTGGATGGGGCCAGTTGGCTGCTACTTCTGGTGGATGCAGCTCTTGACCAGGCGCTATAATGGAATGATTTTAGGTCTCAGGTGGATCTGTTGTGTTAGACTTGAAAGAGGTCCAGTACCCATGTCTTTTCAATGTTTAGAATCAGTAAATGTAATGTCTTTTTAAATCTATGAGCATATCTCAGAATGGCAACCTCATTTCTCCCCATCCCGTGCTTGGTAGAAGGAGATGAGAAACTCTGAGGACGGCAGGTCTGATTTACTACTTTGTGGCGGGGTGCAGATGCCCAAGATATGCACGCCCCAGGCGCTGTCCAGGAAGGCACCCTCCACCGCCCCACTGGCTGCAGTGTCCTTCCAGCATCCTCTGTTGATCCTCAAGCGCCCCTGTGGGAGGAACACGCTGGATTACGTCTTTCATTGAGCAACATCTCCTGGAAAGTACATTATCTTGATGATGGTAGACACTCTTTTGAAGACGGCACATTTTATTCCTTGAAAGGGCTTCCTCATTTGTACCAGTCACTGACAACCTGTTCATCAAAAAGATCATCCCCCATCAGGCGTTTAAAGACACATGATCTTGACTGACACGGAACATGTCTCCTGGATTTAGGAAGTGATGTTAAAATCTGCCTGTCCACTCCCTCCTTGATCAAATGGAATGGATAGCCTAGGAAGCTACCTCACAATAACCCTTGCCAACTCATCTACCTGTCTCAGCACTGAGGAATTTACCCCGAACATGCTTCACTCCTCCACCAGGAACACTCCATTCCAGAGCAATCATGGCTCTCAGCCCCTTACATCTCTGACCTCACCGACATTCCACTGGTCAGTCAGGTTCTGAACAAACTACAGATCTCTCAGCTAAGATATCCTCTAGTGAATCAGTGACAGAGTGGTCACCGGTTGGCCCAGAGCCCTGACGAGCCCTGATGAAAGGACACCTCTAGTAACTTTTCTTTATAAAAGTACTACCTTCCCGAGCCAGAAGCTGATATCTAAGGCAATGTAAGGTATATTAGCTTGCTAGGGCTACCAGAACAAAATACCACAAAAATGGGTAGCTTAAATAATAGAAATTTATTTTCTCACAGTTATGGGGCTCGGAAGTCCAAGATCAAGACGTCAGCAGGTTTGGTTTTCTCTGAACCCTCTGTTCTTGGCTGACTTCTTGCTGTGTCCTCACATGGTCTTCCCTCTGTGCACACACATCCCTGGTGTCTCTCTGTGTGTCCAAACTTCCTCTTCTTATAAGGATACCAGTCAGATTGAATCAAGGCCCATCCTTAATGGCCTCCTTTTAACTTAAGCACCTCTTTAAGGGCCCTACCGCCAAGTGCAGTAGCATTCGTAGGTACTGAGGGTTAGGGCTTCAACATACGTATTTTGGGGGAACATGATTCAGCCCATAAGACAGAGTAATCAATCAAATGGCCTTTTGACTATTCTGATTACCCACTTCTCTGTGAATCAATCCTGTCATCCACCATGATTGACCAAATTAACCCAGTGAGATCTTACCCTCTAATCTGTGTCTTATTGACATTTTCTGCAGTCTCAGGATAGGTACCTGAAGCCTCCTTGTTGGATACCTAAACATATTACAACCAGGTCTCAAACACCCAATAAAAAGAGTACCAAACTGGGAACTTCCCTGGCGGTCCAGTGGTTAAGACTATGGGCTTCCACTGCAGGGGGCACAGGTTCAATCCCTGGTTGGGGAACTGAGATCCCTGGTCCGGGAACTGAGATCCCACATGCCATGCAGTGTGGCAGAAAAAAAAAAAAAGAGTACCAAACTGGTACAGGACCCCACCTCCTACCTGAAAAGAAATAAAGCCTCTGCTTTGTGACCTCAGGGAACCTTGGACTTTTTCAGCCTGTGGGAAGAAATTTGGTAAGAAGCCTGATCTGGTTTTGGTCTTGAGCAATCTCATCCACACCCAACAGGGAAAGCACTCCTTTTCAACCCTGTAGGGTTTATAATTTAATTGGCCTGGATTGGAGCTCAGGCACTGTTTATAGTTTCCCATGGGTCACTTGCATTTCTGCACATTTTGCACACAGAGCTTATGTTCTGGACTGTTTTTTTCAAGGATGTTTCTATAGTGAACAGCTTTGGGCAGACAGAGATAGTGGCTGCCCCAGAGCAGATGGCGGGTTTGTTTGCTTCCTCTGGGGTGCGAAGGCTGGGCAGACTTGCTTGTAACCTATTATAAAAGACTGAGGTTTCCTAAGCTCAGGGTTCCTCAGCTGTGACCTAGCCCACTGCCTGCACACCTTCCACCTGGATTATTCCACACTGCGCCCTTGGTATTTGCAGGCTGGACACATTGGTGCAAACATGAAGCTCATGTCTCTGACCCTGGAGTCTCTTAGTCTTCTGCCAGCATCCCTGAAACTGTGACAGGCCATCAGCATTTTAAAAGGTCACCAGGTGATTCTCTTGAGAATCACTGTCTTTAAGAAATCACTACTGATTCTGCTTCCTGTTTGATTGCTTTCCTGAGTCTTCTTTCACTGTCTTGCTTAATCTTCCCAGTAATTCTCCACTTAGGTTCCAGTTCCTGGTTCTCTGCCCCTGTGATGGCTTCCGACTGTCCCTTGTTTCTGAAGCCTGTTTTTACCCAAGTGGTCCTTAGTTCCTCTTTGTTCCATGCTTCAGAGCCACACGCCATTCTCGCTCTGTATCCAGTCCCACTCTGCAGGGCAGTGGCTCTGGTCCCCTAAAGTGGGGAAGGCAGTTGGACTCCAAGGATCAAGGGCAAAGGATCAAGTTGCTGAACAACAGAGTCAGGAACTCAGGGCAAAGAGTCTGAGCAAAGAGAGATTAGGATCTCAGTAAAGAGAGAAAAAGGGAGCATTTTATTGAAGCATACGTTCTAATATTCTCACAACTCATATCTGACACTGATGAGTATATTTAGAAACACAAAATAAAGATGTTTTTATTCTCCTCAGCTTGGCATCTCATTAGCCTCTACAGGTTCTCAATTATAGTCAGATATATTTCCCAATTTATAATTGCTTATCTTGCTATTCCTATTTCTATATACTACCGTGCTTTCATTCATAAATATGAGGCTCTACTATGTTCCAAGGTCTCTGATGGGAAATAAGGAGCAAAGAGTGTATTAAACGTCATCCCAGACCTTATAAAGTATCCAGTTAATTGACAAAGATAGGTTCATAAACAGAGAAATTATAATATATCATGGCAGTACAGTAGACATATAAGAACAAAGCATTCCAGATGTCATTCTCATTTGTGACAACTATTATTTGTTTATTTTAAAGTTGCCTGGAGGAAATCAGGTGAATAGTTTTCTGTAGGGAATAAGGATATGTGTAGTGATAAGTGCGATATGTTAGCAGTTTAAGATCATTTAGTTTCTGCGGGGAAACCTGGCCTAATGAAAGGGAAAATGACCAAACTGTAAAATTTACACATAAAACATAAATAGTAGGGAGATTATTTATTTTCCTAAATAATTCTGATTCTTTTTCCTGCCCTGCCCTTTTATTCTATTACCTTACTTACTATCCTAAGGCATATCAGGGTTTCAGAAGGGAAAACTGTATAAATGAAATGAAGCAAGACACAGTACACAAATAAAAAACTGTAAAATTTCACAAATATAATCTGCCATTTGCACACTGATATTTAAACAATCTATTGTCATGATCTCTTATTAAACTATTGAAATCCTCAGATAACTGGCATATGCTATTCAATGTCCCTTGCAGAGATAATAGAGAGAAAGGGGTAAAATATAGTAGAAGACGTTAAATTTGGTATAATGCTTCATGTTGCTTGTTACTGGAATAGGAAAAGCTCTTTAGCAAAACCTGAAGTGATCAAATTACTAGCACCACCGTTGCACACGGGTGTATGATGTAAGTTACTGAAACACGTAAGAAACATAGATTCTGACCTGTGTATTGCCTCTTGCCTCCAAGGTCAATGACGCTATTCTCCTCTCCTTCATCAAGGAGCTGGACTTCCTTCTCGTGCAAAAGCTGCGCGATCTTGACCCGCTGCTGCTTGACCCGGGTCTCAAGCAGGTGCACCTGGGCTCTGAGCCGCGTCTGCTCCTGCAGGCAGTTCTCGAGAGCCTGCAGAGTAATGCGCATCTCGCTCTTAAGGGGAAGAAACGCTCCGAACAAGCTGGATAAATTAATGATTCAAATTTGTCCCCAACTCCCAGTTCAGAATAATATTCTAACCAGAAAGTGGTTTGCAAGTTCTAACACTGTTTGCTATTTGGAGAATAAGAAATTATGGCTTACCGTAAAGTGCTTGAACTAAAAAATGATATAAAATAATCTGAATGACTACACCAAGAGCTGTAGAGTGGTTGTCTCGTTTGATCCTCGTAACGATTCCACGAGGTAGGAAGGGACTCATCCTTGAGGAAACTTGCAATTTCTCAAGGAAACAGGAAATTCTCAGCGGGCAAGAGGAGTCAGGATTCATATCCAGTTCAAGGATCCTACTCTCAAACGCTACGTATCACTGCCTGAGTGCTTTCTTAACAGGAAAGTGCTTTACAGCATCATTACATGTGACTAGTATGTCAGTCTCTAAAATAAACAAGGCTTTTGAATGACCTTTTTGTATTAATATGTTTTAAAAATATACTGAATGCTCATAACCTGATGACACATGGTCACCTTTCTAAGGGATGCTACTTTAGACCCTCAGATCCTTGAGTATCTTACCCATTTACCTGTTTCTGGAAATTCTACTGGAGTCACTTTACCTTTTGGCTTACTTATTGTTTTTCCCTTAATTACTTCAAAACAGGATGGAGAAGCCTGAGTCTTTCAGTTAAATTATTTACTTTCTCTAAAAAGGCAAATAACCCAAGAATATTGCATGTGAAAGAGTTTATCAGCTTCCTTCTACAGTGGCATCTGACTGAGCAGATTTCTCCAGAGATAAAGCAAATGTGGTGAGTTGGGAAGGGGAGTTGCAGAGGTGTGCCTCCTGGGAAAAGCTACTGAGAACAAGAAGCTGCAGTAAAGACCCTTAAGTACTCAACGCTGGGAGAGTTACTAGGGGATAGTGAAGAGAAAGGACAAAAGACAAATTTTTGCCTTTTTCCTGTTTTTACTTTGACAACTCTATTTGCAGCTCATGTCATGATCTCCTGTGATAAGCATAAATGTTTGCTGAGAAATTATGAATTTTAACGTGTAAGTGCCTTACACTACTTTTATATACATTATTTCCTAAAATAGGCATTTGAATACAGTCAGACATATTTCCCAATTTATAATTGCATAACTTCCTGTTTCTATCTTTATGTGCTACCTTGTATTCATTCCATAAATATGAGGGCATACTGTGTTCTGGGCACTCTGCTAGGCTGTCTGAACAGCATGCTCAGATATTCTGTTTGGGGCAAAAGAAAGATGTAAATACGTTGTCTTCCTATGAAGGACTATAACGTAAACATAGAAATTCGGCCTCTAAACTGAAGGTCATATAGCAAGAGAATGGAGAAATGATAGTAGAGGACTCCTTCCTCCCATCTCCAGGCCCAAGTCACTGAATCTCTCCCAGCTGTTTCTCTAGGACTATTTCTTATTTTCGGACTCTCTCTTCAACTCTCTTTGATTTATCCTCTCTGAACGAGTTATTTGCTTAGCCCCCTGAGTTATACCTGTCTAAAAAATGAACAGCAAAGACATTTTATGGCATCTGGAATCCTGTGTTGCTTTCTAATAGTGGGAAATTGGTTGTGATATTGTTAAATATAGTGGACTATACAATTTAAAAATAAAGGATTACAGGGCAAGGATGTTCAATTTTTTACGTGACTACATATACAGTGTTAGTAAGCTTATTTAAAACTTACGGGTTTTCTTTCTCCCAGAACTTTGAGTAAATGATTGTTTTTCCCTTTTTACTCATGAATGGAGAGAGGCACAAGTTCATTGCAATTACTTTCAAATAATCTGTTTAGACTGACACTGTCCGATACTGGAAAGCTCAAGGTCAATTTCAAAGGACAGTTTTAAATTCTTAATATTATGTAACCACCCAAATAACCCCAGTAAATAAAAAAGATTTTACGTAGTGTGAATACTGATTTTTACTTAAAAAAAATTTTTTAAGCACTTAATAAGTGCCTATTATGTGGCAGGTGCTTTTTCATTTTCCCCCTAGTTAAGTTTTTTCAGTGACAAGTTACTATAGACTTTCTGCAAAATAAAAGAAAATTCAGATCTCAGTGGGTATTTAAAACAATAGTTTTTGTAATGAGCTTACCCAGCTTTCCCTGCCCATTACCAGAACAGTGGTGAGAAGGATGAAACTTATCATCTTCGCCATTTTTCCCACTGAAAGAACTGCAAGAACAAAAAGAATTTCATAAACTTAATTTATTGTGAAGTTTTCATGAGACCAATGCTGGCTTGGCTCAGAGTGATCCAGGAGGTCAGACACAGTTCCAGGCTGTTTCTAATCTGAGCGTCGCCATGGAAATTCTCCTCGACTTTCCCAGGCTTCCCCCCACAGAAGGATGCTCACTGTTACATTGTATAGAATTGAACCAGTTCCACAGCAAAAACAGAGGAACTCTGGCTCTTGGGAGTATGGAAGAGGCACAGGCTCTTCAAGCACAAAGACGTGGTTTCATATTTTGGCTCGTTCAGTTCCTAGTTGTGTGACCTTAGGCAACTTACTATAAAATGCTCCTGATCTGTAAAACAGACATCATAATTCTCACCTTATAGGATCGTGGTCATTTTGTTGTAATATTTTCAAACACCCTAGCATATGATAAGTGCTAAATGAATAGTCACTCATTTTGTATATGAAACGCTTTTTATTTTGACAAAAAGGAAGAAAGTAAGAGTTACAACAAATAGAAGGTGATATGCATTATTTTTCTCAGTGTTTTAATGTATAGGCAGCTACCAAGATAATATAAAACTTTAAGCTCTCTTTAAAGTTGTAGAGGAAAATTAACTTTACCACTTCTTGAGATTATTTTAAAAATCAGTCTTGAAGTCATGAGTCTTGATGAAAAATTTTGTTCATCCTCAAAATAACTTCTGTATGCTGCCAGTGGTGAATTTTCATAAATTTTAGAAGCTAAGGAGCTTAAAAGGGCAGAAGTACCTGCATAATCTTCAGACAAATTTATACCTATTTCTTTTTGCTTAAAAAAAAGAACCAGGGCTTCCCTGGTGGCGCAGTGGTTGAGAATCTGCCTGCCAATGCAGGGGACACGGGTTCGAGCCCTGGTCTGGGAAGATCCCACATGCCACGGAGCAACTGGGCCCGTGAGCCACAGCTACTGAGCCTGCGCGTCTGGAGCCTGTGCTCCGCAACGGGAGAGGCCGCGACAGTGAGAGGCCCGCGCACCACGATGAAGAGTGGCCCCCGCTTGCCACAACTAGAGAAAGCCCTTGCGCAGGAACGAAGACCCAACACAGCCAAAAATAAATAAATAAATAAATAATAAAAAAATAAAGGAATTCCTTTTAAAAAAAAAGAACCAGAATCAACTGAATTATTTGTCAGCCTATTTTTATTCTTATAAAATCTATGACCGCTAGGTCCTTTTCATGTATCTCTTTCTCAATTTTTACGTAATTTAAAAAGTGGTTCCTGGGCTTCCCTGGTGGCGCAGTGGTTGAGAATCTGCCTGCCAATGCAGGGGACACGGGTTCGAGCCCTGGTCTGGGAAGATCCCACATGCCGCGGAGCAACTGGGCCCGTGAGCCACAATTACTGAGCCTGCGCGTCTGCAGCCTGTGCTCCGCAACAAGAGAGGCCGCGATAGTGAGAGGCCCGCGCACCGCGATGAAGAGTGGCCCCCGCTCGCCGCAACTGGAGAAAGCCCTCGCACAGAAACGAAGACCCAACACAGCCAAAAATAAATATAAATAAATTAATTAATTAAAGAAACGTTTAAAAAAAAAAAAGTGGTTCCTAAACTTTGCTGTCCGTTGGGATCACTTGGGGAGCTTTAAAAATATTTCCACGTCCAGAAATTGAATCAAATGTCTAAAGGTGGCAGTCAGGGCTTAGAATTTTTAAAAGACTCCCAGCTGATTCCAATGTACAGCAAAGTGTGAAAAGCAAGGATTTAGGGACTTAATAGACAATTTTTTTTTCAGTCTATGCTAACAAAATAGGTAGTTCTCAGTCCTTCTGGGGCCAAAAAAAAAAAAAAGTTACAGAATGAGAGGGGCACTACTTAAATTCAGGGACAAATAGCATGCATGGGTGTCTTGGGAAGCACTGCAAGATATAATGTGAATTTCTTAAATATGTGAAATTTGTGCATTACAGAGAGTAATAAAGAGTCTCCTAGATAAAAGCATACAATTTTACTTCACACAGTTTTACTTCTGGCTGATATATTTTTTTATTACATACCTAGCACTGTCCTAGGCTATGCATTTTATAAGCATTTTATTTAATCCTCAAATAACTCTATAAGGCAACTACTATTATCCTCATCATACAAATGGATAGATCAGAGAGCTTAAGTCACTGAAGACCGAGCAATTGGGCTGAGGGCTTTCCACCTTGAAGGCCCGTGACCCCCAACCTGTATTCTGCATGGCCTTCCTTTCTATATACATATACACCTGTTATATATATATATATGGGGACACAGGCTGCACAGAGGTATAGAGGCCCTGCTACTTGGCTTTCTCCAGTGAACACCACTCTCACTCCTAAACATGGCTGTGACTTATTTGTTCCTAAGTCATGTGCTTCTGCAAAGGAACATTAGGTCAACCTGGCAGGAGAGGACAGGTCTCCTGCCAGGTTGACAGGAGAGGAGACAGCTGCACTAAACAGAAGCAGTCCTAGAGAATCGTGGCATCAGCAAGCATTTATTGATTATTGGCTATCTGCTCAGCAGTGTGCCACATGCTTTGGGAAAATAAAATATAGCTGCCACATCAAGGCAATGTTTTGGGGAAGCAATGAAAATAAATATTAAAAGGGAAATTAAAGACAACATAAATTTAATTACATGTATTATATTTCAATTTAATATACATTAAACCATATGTAATTAAATATAAAAACTAAATTTTTCCAGGTGACGTCTCAAGACAAAATTAATTACTTCCTCCACTGTGATCTCATACTATGTTTACAGACCAATAGCATTCGTTCACTCAGTAAACACTGTTTGCTATGCTCCAGGCACTGTGCCAGGTGATGGAATTATCGTTTGATTTGTTTTCACATGTCTCTCTACAACTGCTTCCTTTTGTCCATGCTATTTTGTTTAGAATAAGATTTTTGAAGGCAAAGGCCACACCTTGCTACAACTGCTGTATCCCTAGCATCTAACTTATTATGGCAACCCTAATAAAAGTTTAGTTATTGCCTCTGAAGAAAAATTTCCCTGAGAGGGAATATCTTTCTCAGAGGGAAAAATATGAGTTCCTTGCCATAAATCTAGTCTGTTTGCAGTGACATACTTCCTCTCCTATGCTTATCCTTGTCAAGGGGAAAATGATGGGCTGAGTATATTTTTGAAAATAAGTGTTAAGAAGGAGTTAGGGACTTTGGGTTGGATTGAACACATAAATTTTTTTCTTTCTCACAAAACTCCACTAGAAAGGAGTAAAGAAAAATGGAAAAGACATGGATTGACAAGGTGAAAGAGAAAGGGAGAGGTGAAAACACCTGGCATGCAATGTCAACCAGATGACAAAAAGCACATGGGGGAATTGGCAGAGCTGCTAAAACTGAAGAGCAAGCAGCAGCAGCAGGGAGTACCACCAGAAACAAGCTAGGTTGCATGGCAGTATCCCAGATGGTGCTGGGTCGGAGGTGACCACTAGCTTGGAAGGCAGGGTGGAGGTGATGGGCTGATAGCTTCTCACCTAAACCCTGAACAGCCAGGTGAATAATGTTTTTCCCACCCCATCAGAAAATGAAAGGCTTCTTCTTTTTTTTTTTAATATTTTTTTAAAATTAATTAATTAATTTATTTTTGGCTGCATTGGGTCTTCGTTGCTGCACGTGGGCTTTCTCTAGTTGTGGAGAGCGGGGGCTACTCTTTGTTGAGGTGCACAGGCTTCTCATTGCAGTGGCTTCTCTTGTTGAGGAGCACGGGCTCTAGGCGCGCAGGCTTCAGTAGTTGTGGAGCGTGGGCTCAGTAGTTGTGGCTCGCAGGCTCTAGAGTGCAGGCTCAGTAGTTGTGGTGCACAGGCTTACTTGCTCCGCGGCATGTGGGATCTTCCCAGACCAGGGCTCGAACCCATGCCCCCTGCATTGGCAGGTGGATTCTTAACCACTGTGCCACCAGGGAAGCCCTGAAAGGCTTATTTCTATTAAGGTCGAACCAAAGAGACTCCAGGTAGCATGACCACAGGTACAATGGAGGTCAAAAGAGAGAAACTGTTCTATAAGTTTGAGCCCTCCCCAGGTTACTTCCATCCTGGCAGCCAGATAGCCACGCAGCCAGCTCTAAACTCCTCCCATTACTTTCCAGGCCAGAGATTTTGGGGTTCCTCTCTGGAGGAATGAATAGCCTCACAGAAAAGATCTTCAGAAGTTGACATTGGGAGATTCCCCAACAAAAGAGCTATGTTCTTACCTGATCATTCTCCAAAGAAGCCCACCAGTTGGCAAGCTTCTTTTATGCACACAGGAAAGGTATAGGCACAATATTTCGCTTATTTCTTTTCTATCTGAAGGGAGGCTTATTTTAAATTATATTCTGTGTCCATATTTACTTAACAGTCTAAAGAGAAACACTTAAAGACCAAACTTTCTATATGACAACACTGGGCAGAAATCCATATGATAGCAATTAATTTACCATGAAAGTATATAATTTACTTGTTATCATTTAACCCTTTTATCCAACATTGTAGCATATATCCAGAGAAAACCATAATTCAAAAAGACACATGCACCCCAATGTTCATTGCAGCACTATTTATCATAGCCAGGTCATGGAAGCAACCTAAATGCCCATTGACAGACAAATGGATAAAGAAGATGTGGTATGTATATATAATGGAATATTACTCAGCCATAAAAAGGAAAGAAATTGGGGCATTTGTAGAGACGTGGATGGACCCAGAGACTGTCATAGAGAGTGAAGTAAGTCAGAAAGAGAAAAACAAATATCGTATATTAACGCATGTATGTGGAATCTGGAAAAATGGTACACATGAACTGGTTTGCAGGGCAAAAATAAAGACACAGATGTAGAGAACAAACGTATGGACAAAAAGGGTGGGAAAGTGGGGCGGGGGGGCAGGGGTGGTGGTGATGGTGGGATGAATTGGGAGATTGGGATTGACATATATACACTAATATGTATACGATAGATAATAAAAAAATAAAATTAAAAATATCCAACATTGTAAACAAAATAACCAAAATACACAGAAGGAAGTGAAGTGCTGAGTAGATTACACAGCTAAATGGACAAAGAAATTAGATAAAACACAAGACATACAATTGTTCATTACAGAAAAGTTCCAAAGAGCATTTATAGACCCATTTTTTTTTCAGTAAGTCATCCTTTTATACATGCATATGATAAAGTTTGTAGTAACAGTTTAGGAAAACGGATATTTTAATCTATTATCCTAGTAGCTAGTTTTCTTTAAATTCAAGCATGTATTGTGTACCTGCTTTATGCCAGGTGCTATGTATACTAGATGCTTATACATATAGCTTATTTTAAATATATTTAATTATATTTAAAATATTAGCTTATATTAACATGTAGAGAAAATTAAGTTAATTATGGCATTTAAAATGTTTTCCAGTGTAAAACAGAGACCCCCACCCCCGTTCTGTGGGCTTTTAGAGGGGATAGAAGTGACGTGACAAGAAAAATGCAAGCAAACAGAAGTATAAACAAATTGAGAAGGAAGATGAATAGGCTTGCTATCAGCATCTTCTAATTGATAAAATAATCTTGGAATTCTATTAAAAACTCATCTAGGTAGCTTTTTTTTATATGAAAGATAAAGTCAGAGCCCATTTGCAATGCAGTAGTCTCCTAAACTTTGCATTTGCTGATGCTGAGGTCATACCTACAAAATTAGCAAAATTTCAGGTTGAAATGAAAACCCTAATCCAAGACATCTGATGTTATAATCAAACACATTTTCATCCTGATCCTGGGGGTAGTTTCATGTTCCTTTTGTCTGGGAGTTCTTGGAAAGATCTGCCATTATCATCGGTCCGACTGTCAAGACTCTATTTGTAAAGAAAGAGCTTGCAGAAGAATAAATTCTCACTACAATTATGACAATTTAGGTATATATGGAATGAAGACATTTCCACCTTTCCTGTTAGGCATAGCAGTCAAACACTGCTATAGTAAGACTTATTTTCTTTAGATTTAGCTATACCAGTTGTCTAATCTTGTTCATTTAGACATAATTATATGCAATTAAGGCCTAATAAAATACAACAAATCTCTGAAAAATGTGCCTCCTTTCCTCCATCAGAATGAAAGATAGAAAAAAATATGAGGAAAAACAAAAAAGAAAGAATCCAATTACTTTCAATGTCTGTATTCCATAAATCCCATTAGAAAAAATATGTATATGTTGTCAATGTATCTACTGTTGTCTGTACTAAATGTCAATGATTTTGAGTAGTATTTCATTGTAAACTTATCACTGATCTTTTTCCTAAGAAGAGCTGAGATGGTGACTACTGCTCTCTAAAGATCGTAAAGAACAAAAAGCTATTTGTCTTGTTTATGAATTATATGCAGTACTTGTCTACTTGAATCATAAATATCTTCACTGTTTTCTGCTACATTGACCAGCTTCTGAATTATCTATCCTTTTTCAAAATAGAAAATGCAAGTACCCTTTGACGTTAATACTATCGTTAATTCTCTCAGTTAACATGTTTTTCAATACTATGTAAAATTGTGATTTAAAAAGGCTAATTTTAAAAAGAAAAATGAACAAACCTCCATACTGTGAAAACGCAGATATAACAGAAAGCAGGGACTTGAACAGATAGTTGTACACCAGTGTTTACAGTAGCATTATTCGCAATAGCCACAAGGTAGAAACAACCCAAATGTGTATCGACAGATGACTAGATAAACAGAATGACATATATACGCACAATGAAATATTAACTTGAAACTAACACAATATTGTAAATCAACTACACTTCAAAAAAACAGAAAAAAAACCCAACAACAAAAAAAGTGTTAGCTTCCAGAGAAGGGGGATGGAGTAGAAGGAATGAGCCCAGGGACAGCCGATTTTCATCATAAGCCTCTCTGTATTATTTGACGTTCTTTAACTATGTACACTTTGATACACATTTTTAAACATCAAATTTTAAAACTCCATGATTTAATTTACATATGTAGAGGATTTTCAGACATGAAAATCCCTGACATGATTTTAAGTGTTTTTAACTGTCATTACCTAAAATTATTTTAAAATAACATACGGGCTTCTCTGGTGGTGCAGTGGTTAAGAATCCTCCTGCCAATGCAGGGGACATGGGTTCGAGCCCTGGTCTGGGAAGATCCCACATGCCGCGGAGCAACTAAGCCCGTGCGCCACAACTACTGAGCCTGCTCTCTAGAGCCTGTGAGCCACAACTACTGAGCCCACGTGCCACAACTACTGAAGCCCAAGCGCCCAGAGCCTGTGCTCCGCAACAAGAGAAGCCACCGCAATGAGAAGCCTGTGCACCGCAACAAAGAGTAGCCCCCACTCGCCACAACTAGAGAAAGCCTGCGCGCAGCAACGAAGACCCAATACAGCCAAAAATAAAAAAAATAACTTAAATGAATAAATTAAAAAAAAATAACAACATATTACCACAAACTGGGTGGCTTAAAATAACAGAAGTTTATTGTCTCACATTGTGGAGGATAGAAATATGAAGTCAAGTCAGCATGCCTATGCACCCTTCAAGAAGCTCTAAGGAAGAATCAATCCTTCCCTGCCTCTTCTAGCTTCTGGTGGTTGCCAGCAATCTTTGGCGTTCCTTGGCCTTGTGTCAACATAACTCTACTCTCTGCCTCCATCTTCACATGGCTGTCTTCCCTTTGTATGTCTCTGTGTCCAAATTTCTCTCTTAATACAAGGACCCCAGTCATTGGATTAAGGTTCCAATATGACCTATTGTAATTTGATTACATCTCCAAAGACCCTGTTTCCAAATAAGGTTACACTCACAAGTAACGGGATTTAGAATTGAACATATCACTTTAGAAGACACAATTTAATCCAGTACAGGTACTCAACAAAATATTTGTTGAATGGATGAGAAGAAAAATTGTGAACCTAAGTTACAATTTTAGAACTTCCCAGTATCTGTTATTGCAATTTTATAGTTGTTTACTAGAGACCGAATTCAGTTGGTCTGCTGAATTTATTAGATGTCCTTGTCAGATTCCCTCCATCATCTCCCCACTCCCAGTAACAACTAGAAACACTTAACAAACTATGCCTTTCATAAAGTTTGTATTGATTTGCAAATATGACATTGCAGTGTGTGATAGCTTAAAAAGAGTTACTTTTAAAAGAGATATTTGATTTATAAAATCCCCAAAGGAAAAAAAAATTAACTGAAAACTTAATACCTAAAATATTTAAAATTTGGCTCTTAATGGGCTAAAGCTATTATCATACCTATCTCATAATAAATTATTAGTTTGACTCATTTTTCAGTTGGTAATAAATATATTTCTTGAGCAAAATTACAACAGGTATGCTCCTATTTAAAAGAAAATCTCATTTGTATCCTTAAGGTCATTTATTATTTAATTTTAAAATTTACCATGAAGTTCAAGTAGCAAAAAGTAAAAACAAAACAAAACAAAAAAACCCTCCACATAACGGAGGTTTCTTAACATGTAATCAACTACACAGTCATAAACATATAAAGTTTTTTAATGTTACAGAAAATAAGAAGCAAGATAATTGTTTTATTATAAGCAAGCAAAAGAAAATAAAGACGGAAAATAGATTTTTTTTAAAACACATAAAAGAGATTTTTGAAGTAGAAAGTATTATCCCATGAGGTTAGAACACACAATCAAAATATAATTAAAGGAAGTGAGATCATCCAGTTGAACACTGCCAACATTTGAGGAAGCAAGGCTCAGAGAGTGCATATCATCTGCCTAAAGAAATAAAATAGACCCTCCTAGAGTAACAAAAATAAAAACAAAATTAAACAAATGGGACCTAATTAAACTTAAAAGCTTTTGCTTTTAAGCAAAGGAAACCATAAACAAGACGAAAAGACAACCCTCAGAATGGGAGAAAATATTTGCAAACGAAGCAACTGACACTTATTTGTGGAATCTAAAAAAAATGATAAAATGAACTTATTTACAAAACAGAAACAGACCCACAGACATAGAAAACAAACTTATGGTTACCAAAGGGGAGAGGGGTGGGGACAAATTAGGAGCTTGGGATTAACATATACACACTATTATATATAAAATAGATAAACAAAAAGGACCTACTGTATAGGTAGGTCCTTGTTTTATATATATCTCTCTATATATAACTGAATCACTTTGCTATACACTAGCCCAGAGCCTGTGCACCGCAACAAGAAAAGCCATCCAATGAGAAGTCCGTGCATCACAATGAAGAGTAGCCTCTGCTCCCCGCAACTAGAGAAAGCCCGCACAGCAATGAAGACCCAAGGCAGCCAAAAAACAAAAAAACAAAAAAAGTGCTCTGGGAGATGCTGGGAAATTATATTATATACAGATTGCAATGCATTATGTTTGGTAGAAGATAAAGGGGCAGGAACTTGCCTGGTGGTGCAATGGTTAAGAATCCGCCTGCCAATGCAGGGAACACGGGTTTGAGCCCTGGTCCCAGAAGATCCCACATGCCGTGGAGCAACTAAGCCCGTGTGCCACAACTACTGAGCCTGTGCTCTAGAGCCCGCGAGCCACGACTACTGAGCCCACGTGCCACAACTACTGAAGGCCGTGTGCCTAGAGCCCATGCTCTGCAACGAGAGAAGCCACCGCAATGAGAAGCCCGTACACCACAACGAAGAATAGCCTCCATTCACCACAACTAGAGAAAAGCCCGCGCGCAGCAACGAAGACCCAATGCAGCCAAAAATAAATAAATAGATAAATAAATATATTAAAAAAGAAAGAAAGAAAATAAAGGGACAGTGAAAAGCTTTGGCAGGTTTCTCTTGCCATTGAATTTCCAATTCATTGCCGTTAAAATAATCAAATCTGATCTTTCCCAGAGAAAGGAGGCAGCCTCTAGTCTGGCAGATCCTTAAACAATAAGGCATTTCAAAATGTTATTATATATATTTAAAAGTCATTATATTAACTTGATCATCTTTAGAATAATTCCTGAGAATATCTTAAGTCTTTTAAAATTCCCCAGTGCCTCCATTAGTAATTCCAGCCATCTTCTATAATATTGAAGAAATGTTTAGGTATAAGAAACTTGCTTTGAAATTCTGATCTCCATCATTCATCATAGTAAACCATCATTATTCTGCAAACCTGGATTGTGGTGAAGTTATATCAGATTACTTCACTCCTCACTATACAACTAGTTGTATTTATTTTACAATGTTTTTGCTTTGGGCTATCTCAAAATTTTAATTATTATAAAATTAAAATAGTTTTCAAATGGCTATTCTTTGATGTACTGTATCATTTGATATAAATTGTTCTAAGTGTAAGTCCATTTTTTTCCCAATAAAATCTTTGAGTTTAATTGATTATAGTAAATTAAATATAAACACAAAAATTTTAAGTTTGGGACTAAAAAGTTCTACAGCTGACATGTAACTTTTAAAAACACAATTACCAAACACAAGTACATTACTAGCATGTAATGGTAATTCAAAAATGGTATGTTTTAAGTGAGCTATTATGAAAGGATACAGATAAAAGAAATTAAAAGGAAGAAAAAGTTACTGAAGGAAGCATATTTAATAAGTTAGCATTCACAAATGGTAATGTGTAAGACATATTAATGTGTCTCATATTAATGGAAGACAGTTAAAATTACCCATAAACACAGACTTAGAGACTCCTTTTGGGTTATTTTCTTCTAATTTTTTCCCTTTTTCTGGTAATGGAATACAACAGTATCTTTGTTACTTATCTTAAGAATTTACACTCAATGAAAGCTTTAAAAAGCCAAGTAAGTTTGATTCCCAAAAGAAAGAAATAAAGAACATTTCTGAAGTTTTTACTTCTGAAGAGGAAATTATAACATCATCCATTTTATTTTCCATTTTGTATATTAAAACTGTAAATCTTTTTATTTACATCAAATTCTCATCCAATTCATTCAAAATGTACCAGGAATGGAAAGGAGATGTAATTCTAAATCTCTTTTCCAAGTGGCAGAAGCGGCCGTCTCTCTAATCAACCTAACCTTTCTCAAGAGCCAACAGTTGTTTCTCGAGTTATGCTTAATATCATACCTAGGAAATCAACTAGCATTACCACAATTATGTCAAAAGTGCAGAGAGGTTAAATACCTTGCCTAAAGTCACAAAGGAGTCAGAGACACAGCTTAGGCGAGGTCCAGCCACTCTGTCTCCCAGGCTCCTCTAACTGCATTCAGACTTTGTAATTGCTTCCCTGTTATTTGATTAGAAATAGGGACAGTGTTGATTCTGGCTTTAGTCCAGAAACAAATAGATGAGGAAATCAGTTTAACTGGAAGGAAAACTAAAAGAGGGAATTCAAGGACAAATCCCAGTACTCTAATATTTTTCTTTTTTTCTCCTATTTGAATGAATTTTTACTAAAAATCCAATAATATATCTTTATAAAAACATATCTCTGATTTTTTAACCTCTTACTATTGTGCTCATCCAGAGAATTTTTGTATTTTGATTAACTTCAGTAACGTTCACTTGAAGATTAAGTAAAACCAAAGTTTGGTTGAAGCTTTACTTTCTGGTACTAACGATAATAAAATTTTACCTATAAAGATACGGATTAAAATTTCATTTCAACTACAATATGGAGAGAAGTCAAATTTTTCTTAGTTATAAAAATGTGGCAAGTTAATAATTGTCAAGATGAAACAGTCAGTTTCTTTGATCTTTAAGAAAAGCAAAAATATTCTCTGAGGTGCAAAATTGTGAAATTTATCTGTAAGCATCAATTATCCTCTGATCGAGCTGTTCCTTTTGTTTTAAACTGTAGAGGATTTTCTAATGTGTAAGACGTTAGCTCCATTAATCATATTGCACAATAGTTTCAGACTGGAAACCCAGGTTCATCGTTTCTTTTTTCATTCTGATGTAACTCACGCTGTTGTTTGCTGTTTGTTCTGTGATCCCTATTTATTAACTCAGATTCCAGTAAAAAGTTGTTTTTCTCTCTGTTCTTTGTTGTTTTCTGGACTAAAGTATTGCTGGTGTTTGGACTTCCCATTAAGCATTTTCTCATCATTCACTCAGAAATTTTCAGGTTTATTAAGGAAAACATAATCCTGATGATTTACTGGAAAGAAAAAGTCAACTAGGTTGGAGTGATTTACACACATGGGATAAGTGGAAATTACACATTTACAATAACGAATTCAAGCTGCCGCTGTTAAATTTCAAAAGCAAAGGTATGGGATTATTTGGCTGATTTGATAATTACCTCTGGTAAAATGCAGTATTTTGAAATACAGACCTATTTTTTTCCTCCTTGTATCCTTTTTGCCTCCTTCCCATTCAAGCATTTAGTAAACCCTGAGCTCAAGTCCTCAGAGGAGGGAACTATAACTGTATGTCCTAGTAACAGCAGCTATCACACGTGGCACCCTTATGTACCAGACGTGGTAAATATACTAACTCATTCAGCGCCAATAGCCCCATCAGTGGGTACTGTTACTATCCCCATTTCACAAATGAGGAAACCAAGGCACAGAGGTTTAAGTAACTTGCCCAAGGTCAAGTTACAATTAGCAAGAGGTAGAGCTAGGATTCAAAGGCAGTCTGGCTCAGAATCTGTGCTCTTTACCGTTAAAGATGATCAATGCTATCTGTCAAGGATTCGAGCAGCACCATGGCCTCAGGAGAAACCTGGGAAAAGCTAATCAGACCATAAGGACAGAATCTAGGGTCAATGTTCTGTGAAGGTGTGCCAGAACCTGAACTTCTTGGGAGGAATGTTAGTACTGCAGTCCATGGATGCATTGTCAGAGCATCAGGAAAGGTCAGATTTGTGACCTTGCACAATTGTACCAAAGCTATGAAATGAGAATGAGACCTCAGCTCACTGGCTGACAGAAGCATGAGAAAACAACGAGACAAGACGAGCAGGTGGGATCCAGTGTTTGAGGAGATGGACCAGAAACAGAACGGTTGGGATGCATACTGTAAGGCATGCCTGCTTTTTTTCTTTCTTTCTTTCTTTCTTTTTTAAAAATTGAAGTATAGTTGCTGTACAGTATTATATATTATAGGTGTACAATATAGTGATTCACAATTTTTAAAGGTTATACACCAGTTACAATTATAAAATATGTGCCATAGTCCCCATGTTGTACAGCTTATTTTATACCTAATAGTTTGTACCTCTTACTCCCCTACCCAATATTGCCCCCACCCTCTTCCCTCTCCTCACGGGTAACCACTAGTTTGTTCTCTACATCTGTGAGTCTGCTTCTTTTTTGTTATATCACTAGTTTGTTGTATTTTTTAGATTCTACGTATAAGTGATATCAGACAGTATTTGTCTTTCTGTCTGATTTATTACACTTAGCATACAGGGCTCAGCTTCTCAAAGGGGCTTCACTGAGCAGCACAGTGAGCTCATTAGGCTTACATCTTAACTTAGCTTGTCTAGAAGTTGGATTTTACACATTTACCCTAAGTGATTATTTTCTGGAGAATGGACTCATACTTAACAGTTTCTCAGGGATATATAAAACAGAAAAGTGAACTTATTAATTTAGGAAAAGAGAATTGCTTGGTAAGATAACCCGTTTAGGAATTTGCATAGAGGACTTCCTCATGGTGGACAAAATTGCCCCAGAGCAAATCAAGCAAAAGGAATTTTGATGAACAAAAAACATGAATAAAGAGCATTGGACTTAGAGGCTTTTTTTTTTTTTTTCAAAGTAAAGTAACTAGATAAACTTTTCTTCTCTGACCCGAGAATATTTCCATTGGATAACAGGTACAGTTGCACCAAGATCAGGTCACTCTGGCTCCCAGACAAGATTAGATGAGCACTGACAAATTTTTTCCTTCTCCTTTTGGAAGACCATATTCAGAGAAGCTTCTCAACTAATACATCAGTTATAACACAGTTGTCATCCAAACCCTCTGGACTCTGTATTGTGTCTGCCCCTTACCTGATACCTGACCCAGTCCCAGGAGGAAGGTTGAATTCCAGGTCTCCCCAACTCCAGTCCGCTCCTGCCTGCAGCAGTGAACATGTCTGTTCTCAGCCCCATCATGAACTAGACAACTGATCGTATATCCTTTAGTGTATTCTACCAGCAAACATTTCTGATGGTTATATTTTCCAACCTTGACTCCCAGTGAAGGGGGAGACACCTTTTATGGGACTTATAAAATCCTGTGCTCTGAATACAGTGATCACATTTTAAACTTAAAAATGTGACTTTTATCAAAATATTTAGGATGGAACATATTTTAAATATCAAGGAAAGAGGTTAACAAGACTAGTCTTCATTTCAGGCAACTAACAGAGCTTCCTCAGGTGGAGGTTATGAAACTCCTAAATATATAAACTTCCTAAAATGTTGGTTTAGATATCATCTCATATGGAGTCCTGAAAGGATATAAAACATTCTCATGTAGCACAAGTCTGAGAAATTACTATGGAAAAGCATTTTAAAATTAGTAAAACTAAACCAATTTCACTGGTGAGTCACCCTACCCATTCCTATTGTCTATGTAACCAGTAAAAGTTTAAATTAATAGATGCTCAATAAACGGGTCCTGAATTAATTAATCCATGTCATGTCAATATGAATGGTATGGTCAAGGGAATAAAAGCGTTTTACTGAAGACTGAGAGAACTGCATTAATTTCCAAGTTCTGTCATGGCTCATTCTATGCTCCTGAGCAAGTCATTGCTCCTCTCTGAACCTGTCTTCTCATCTGTGAAAAAAGCTATTGGATCTAATGGTCCCTACGATCCACTCCCACTTTTAAATTCTTTTTTGCTTATTTATTATTATCTACAAGAAACCTTCCTAGAACATATTATGAAAGAGGATTAACGTTTTATATCAAAGTTAGGAAAGTTCATGGATAACTAGGCAATGCTGGTAAGTATGTGTAACGGATGAGTAAACTAGGTTGGAACTGAGACTTGGGTAGAGAGTCCTGTGGAATTAGGGATCCCCTTCATAGGTCCTCTGGGGCTCAAAACAGATAATCACAAAGCTGCTGTAATTATCCAGTTGGAAAACCTATATTATTACCTAAAAAATCTAGTTGCTTTGCTCTGTTCCTGGCCAACTCCTAGAGTTCTGGGACCATGGTGGTCTTGAAATGCTGCTGTTACTACCAGGCAGATTTCAAAATGTAAGTGGTGGTTGTAGGAAAAGGCCACTTTCTTCTTCCTTAACCTAATCTAGACTTGGACACAAGCCCCTTCCCTGAAACCCCAACAAAAGCATTTGATAGGCTGTGATGTTTGCAAAACTTCTGAAACATTGGGGATAATGGAAAGAAATTACAATGCAGAGAAGGAAAATGTAAACAGGAATATTAGCTATGACTATTCTCTTCTCCATAGAGGTCTCTCATGGGCCATCTCTCCCCTTATTAATGGACTCAAACTACTGACATGTTGAAGGAATTACATAACCTCCCATGCAGAGAATGTCCTTGGTCATATCCTACCCTTAATTCCTCTCTTGCTTTATAAGAAGGGAAAAAATTTCTATGTCCCCAGCCAATAAAGTACTAACCACTACTGATTCTTTACCTACAATTAAGACGACAATTTATAGATTATGCAGAAAAATTTTGCTTTTTTTCCCACAAACTTTCCATTTCAGAATATAATCTGTGTTATATTTTGCATAATAAAAGCTCATTAAAGTATCACCCACGGAGAAAAAGAAAAGTTTTCTCCAAAGATAAATAATGGTTCTGCTCCTAGCTAAACAAAAAAATTGTCACCAAAATCTTCTTGTTAAATATGGTGGATTGACCACATATTTTAATATGTGCTTCCTCCTCAAATCCCTTTAAAATGACAGCAAAGAAATAAAAAGGCATAAACCTACAATGTTAAAGCAAACAGGAATGATATGTGAAGAGATAAGAGAGTACAACAACTTATTGGAAGAGATTTTAGAGGAACCACAAAATTCAAGAGTGACTGTCAAGACTGAAAATAAGGAGATTGGTAAAATAATATAAGAAGTGTAGTTGGACCCTATAGCCTCTTGCCCAGCCCATGTAACTCCTACCCTCTTTATTCATACACTACCTACCACTTGCCCATTTTTTATTCCTAAAAGAATTTGGTCTGGAACTTATTTTCATTTGGGGATAGTAGGAATGTTGAAAGGTAGGAGCCATAACAGAGAAGTTAAAATAAAGCATGTATAGAAAAAGTACAACCAGGCACCTCTTTCAAACAAGATTGCTCAGGCAGGCTTGTATTTCCTGGCAGGAGACAGGGTTCTTCTCAGGAGAAATGGAATGGCCCCACAGGAAAAAAAATTAAGGATACTAAAATATAATGCTCCCTCCACAGACATGCCAGCTCACCACTTAACCATATATTGAATCTCTCCAGTCCACAAACTCTACCCATGAACATTAAGCTAGCTTTCCGTTATCTTTGTTGGTGCCTCACATAGAGATAACCAAGGATCACCAGACATCTGAAGAATGTCTCCAATATGAAAAACAGAGATAAAAACAAGGGAAGAAAAAAATAAAAATGGAACCCAGGGAATACAGAATACTGGGGGCCAGGCAGTGTTCTAGATGCTGGGGAAATTGTAATGAACAAAACAGACAAAAGTCTCTGCCCTCATAGAGCTTACATTCTAGCAGAAAGGGGGAAGTAAACATTAAACGAAATAAATAAATAGATTTGTTAGAAAGTGATGTCTGCCATATACTGTGAAGAAAAATAAGTCAGTGGAGAGGCTTAGTGAGTGGCTAGGGGAAAGAGAGGCAAATTTAGATAGAGTGGGCCAGGGAAGGCTTTACTGAGATGACATTTGATCAAAGACTTGAAGGAGATAAGAAAGTAAATCATGGGGATATCTGGGGACAGAGGGAGGAAGGAAGCAGTCCAGGCAGAGAGACTAGGTAGTGCAAAGGCTATGAGGCCGAAGTGTGTCCGAATGTCTGAGGAATAGCTAGGAAGCAAGCAGTCAATGTGTTCAGAGAGATAACAGAGATTAGATTATAGACAGACTACTAGTCTGTTGAAAGGAATTTGACTTTTACTTTGAGTGATGGGCAAGCCACTGAGGTATTTTTGAACCAAGAAATAATATGATGTGACCTACATTTAAAAGAAAAGACATATTTGGGGGACACAAGAGTGGAGGTAGAGAGACCAGTAAGAGACTAGAGGAATACTCCAGGCAAGAAATGATGGCAGGTCAGAACAGGATGCTAATAGTGGAGGTGAAGAGGAATGGATATAATTTGAAAGTAGACGAATGATTTCCTGACAGTTTGAATGTGAGTTGTGAGAGAAAAAAAGTAGTCAAAGATGACTTCAAAGTTTCTGGTCTTAGCTACCTGAAAGATGGACATGTCAATAAGCTGAGGTGGGGAAGAATGAAAGAATGACAATTTGGAGCAAGGAGGAGAGATCAAGAACTCTATTTTGGAAACGGTAAGTTTGAGATGACTGTTGAACATGCAAGGAAAATGTCAAGAAGGCACTTGGATTACAGAGTCTACAGTTAGGGGAAAATATATATTTTAAAGTCAGTACCACAAAGAATGGTATTGAAAGTTATAAGATGAATGAGGACAGCAAGGATGTAGTACAGATTCAGAAAGGAAGAGGTAAAAATACCGAGCCCTGGGGTAATACAATGTTAAGAAGCTGGGGAGATGAGGCACAAAGAGCAAAGAATAGCAGAAAGGAGTTGTCAGTGGGGTAGGCGGAAAACCAGGAATGAGCGACGTCCTAGGAACCAGGTGAGAAGATGCTTCAAGGAGAAGGGGGTCATTCATGTGTCTAGCAGATAAAGTAACAGGAGGACTGAGAACTGATCCTTGGATGAAGAAACATGAAGGTCCTTGGAGACTGTGACAAGGTCAGTTTCAGTGGAATGGTGGGGTGAAAGCCTGGTCAGAGTGAGTTTAAGAGAGAATGGGAGGGGATAAATTGGACATAGCTAAAAAGAAGTACAACTGCTGTAATGGGAAGTAAAGAAAAGGTTTTGTTTTATTTTTTAAGGTGGGAGATGTCTGCAGAAGAAAACTCCTTCCAAACTATATTTAGTATTATCAGAAAAGTAAGAAACAATACTGGAATGCTGTTATTTTTATTTAAAAAGGAACAATTAGCACAAAGCAGAAAAAGCTCAAAGAAATTAAATGAAATAGTCAAAATTAAACAAACTTCACTGAGTGGATTAGAATATATATTCAAGGAAACCTCCCAGAAAGTAGAATAAAAATACAAGGGTAGTAAAATAGGACAGAAAAGATAAGAAAATTAGAGGTATAAGTTTAGGAAGTCAAGCATGTACCTAACAGAACTTTCAAAGAGGAGATAGAACAAATGGAGAGTGAATTATCAAAGAAACAATAGAAAAATAATTCCCAGAACTGAAGGAGTTGAAGTTGAGTTTATTTAGTGTCCAGCACAACGACTTTTAAAAACAAGACAAAAAACACCCACCCCTTGGGCAAATCATGATAAAAATGTGAATAACAGTGTTAGTGAAAAGTTGCAAAAAGCTTTCAGAAGTGAAATCACATAAAAAGTACTGAGACTCAGAATGGCATCATGCTTCTCCACAGAAAGAATGCCTTAAAAATTCTGAGGGAATTTATATTTTCCAAATCAGGACTCTACACTGCCAAGCTAGCAATCAAGTGTGAAGTGTGAATAAAGCCATTTCAGACGTGCAAGAACTAAAAAAACAAAAACGAAAACAGCAAACAAACAAAAAACTTAACATAGCCTTTCTGAGAAAGAGTCTGACAATATGATCTAGAAAAATAAGGGCGAATGAAGATCGATACATCAGAAGACAAGGAAAAGGAACCAAGAAAAAGGGTTCATTTCCCAGAAATCCCTTTCCCTTGCCAGAGTTGGGATTCTTGTGGGAGATTTGGAGGGCAGAAATGAAGCGGCAGGCTTTGTAGCTCTCACATGCTGTTGCCTATCTGTTGGCTCATCTCACTGGCATAAGATCTCTGCCAGGCCTGCAGCTGCCCCGCCTCCCCTGGATCTTCCTTCAGCACATGACAAAGGGTTCAGCTTCTACAGGACAGCCGCAACACCCAGGTCAGAGGCAACAAGAACTGACACAGCTTGCAGTCCGTCCTCATGGGCTCCAGCTCCTGCTTCCCGTACAGCCATCTACCCTTTTCACTCACCTAACCTCCATCCTTCGAACTCCTCCGGCATCTTATGTTAAGAAAAGGGCCTTTGAGAGACCCACAGTAGCCTAAGGTCATTCCTTATATATCCTAGAGGCTCTGCTTCTCTGATTGAACTCTGTTATATACAGGATCCCAAACAGGAAAACCGAATGCCAGAGAAGGAATTTTTCAAATGCACTGTTGTTTCCTGGAGGACTCACTGGCCCTCTTGGCCGGCTACATGAAGCACGTAAAAAGTAATCTTAATAGACATTGGACAGATCTCCCAAAATGTATAGCTTCAGGTCCCACAAAACCTGTATCCTCCCCTGCTTACCAGTTAAGATAAAATGAAATGCTTATTTACTACTCTTCTTTTCAGAGGTTTCTTGCCTATCTGAAATTTTTTCCCTCTGGTATCTAACCAACTCTAAATTAGTTGCCTAACAGGGCAAAGTGCAAAAGATGTTTTCTTATTCAATTTATTTTCCCTGTAAAGAATAAAAAGAGCTCTGGGCAAGGAATGTTTGTTTTTCTTTCGACATGTATGCAAGGACTTCAGAACTGCATATATTTTATGCTTCTGAAGAATAACATCTTTCTTATTAAAGAAGAATCTCCCCATAAGATCACGTCATTAAAAAAAAAACAATTGCAACCAAATAAATATTAAATTCTAATAGAAAACAGATTTTTTACACTAAATACATGAAGAAGAAATTCAGCTATATTGTGTAAAAATATGTGGAGAAAAAAGAAAACAAGAGCTCATGTTAAGTAAAACCACATTTTAAAATATGCCTTTAGACCCAAGGAAGATGGGCGGTAACACAAGCGTCTGCTTTCACTCTACTCCCCAGTATGACTTCTCTGCTTTCTTTGATAAATTTGCTATACATCTTTTTCATTCAGGTACCTAAATCCAATTTCTACGTGTGCTTTTTTCCTCCAGTTTTTAGATTCTTAAAATATTATCTCCTCTTAAAACATCATCCAACTAATTGGAAAACACATGATGATTCATACTTTTATGACCACAACTAAAAGTAGAATTCCCAGAGTTGTTAGCTATCCTGACAGAATTTCTGGACACTAGCAGAAAATTTAAAAACATGTTATTGACAGAAGTGTATTTGTACATTTGAATTTAAAATTTGTGCTTGGGACTTCCCTGGTGGCGCAGTGGTTAAGAATCTGTCTGCCGGGGCTTCCCTGGTGGCGCAGTGGTTGAGAATCCGCCTGCCAATGCAGGGGACACAGGTTCGAGCCCTGGTCTGGGAAGATCCCACATGCCGCGGAGTGACTGGGCCCGTGAGCCACAACTACTGAGCCTGCGCGTCTGGAGCCTGTGCTCCGCAACAAGAGAGGCCGCGATAGTGAGAGGCCCGCGCACCGCGATGAAGAGTGGCCCCCACTTGCCACAACTAGAGAAAGCCCTCGCACAGAAGCGAAGACCCAACACAGCCAAAAATAAAATAATTAATTAATTAATTAAAAAAAATATGTACTTAAAAAAAAATTTAAAAAAAAAAAAAAGAATCTGTCTGCCAATGCAGGGGACATGGGTTCGATCCCTGGTCCGGGAAGATCCCACATGCCGTGGAGCAACTAAGCCCGTGTGCCAGAACTACTAAGCCTGCGCTCTAGAGCCCGTGAGCCACAACTACTGAGCCCACGTGCTGCAACTACTGAAGCCCACACGCCTAGAACCCGTGCTCCGCAACAAGAGAAGCCACAGCAATAAGAACCCCACACACCGCAACAAAGTGTAGCCCCTGCTGGCTGCAACTAGAGAAAGCCTGCACACAGCAACAAAGACCCAGTGCAGCCAAAAATCAATCAATCAATAAAATTTAAAAAATAAAATTTGTCCTTATTTTTCATTCAGCTTTTAATATTTTTTATTTCTTAGAAAAAAATAAGACATCCTAAATATAATGCTCTAAGATAGTTCATTTAATTTTTTTGGTCGCACAGCTTGCGGGATCTTAGTTCCCAGACCGGGGATCGAACCCGTGCCGCCTGCAGTTGAAGCAAGTCCTAACCACTGGACCCCCAGGAAATTCTGAGATATAGTTTCTTACTTTCACTTCAAAATAACTACATAATGCTGAGAAAAAAAGTTTTATTGTGCACAATTACACACACATTCTGATTCATTGTTTGGTTAGCCCGCATAAGTTTCATTACAATGAATTTATTTTTCTGCATGTGCATTTGAGACCAGAAGCTGGAGTATTAAACTTTTAAAATTTACATTTAAAAATTTTACATTTGCACGTGGATGACTTTACCAATAACTAGGACTACCTCAAAAACAAAGGATAGATGTCCACACATGTGCATGACCAAGAGTACACACCAAAGTGATTCTCTAAGATTGAAGTGTTTTCCCGTTTCCTCCTTAGAAATATTGAGGGAAAATTCTAGAACTTTTAGATTAGACGTTTTGTCCCTACCTCTAGCAATCAAAGATTATGAAATATTAAAACCTAATCTCAGAGTAATCCACTTTTTGTTTTTGCTTATAAGCTAAAGAAATAAATTTATACAGTCATCTTGAGCAAAAATAAATAAATAAAATAAACAATTGAATTTATTACAGGGATACTAAGGTAAGTAACAGAATCAATAACAGACTGCCACAAAAAACCTGAGGAAGGCAGAACATGCACTGCTCCAAAATGCTCAGCAAGAGGAGTTCTTGGATCTCTTCTGTAGTGTGCACCCTTAAAACGATTTAATTTCAGTGGAAGTTTAGCCCCTGTGTCTTTCCATACAAATTCCACATCCCTGGGAGAGAGAATCCAATTAGCCTAGTCACTTATATATCAGCGTACACCTAGACATATAGCACCCACACATCGGGGCTATATGCCTGCTCTCTTGTCCACAGATGATAGATTCAAGGGTAGAGATTCTTACCAAACATGACTACTGGGGGAACTTCTGTAAATAAAGAAGGCTCCCAGTATGTACCATTTTCCTATTAGCCAATCAGGAAATTTAAAGAATGAAGAAAGGGGGATCCATCCAGTTTACTAGAATATCTTCTGGTTAATAAAGATGCCTGGCAAGCCTAATATCTCATCTCCCGCGACGACTATTTTCACCAATGACTCAACCACATTACATGTGCTCTTTCATTATTGCTGCCATATATATATATATATATATATATATATATATATATATATATATAAACATATATATATGGTTGATATGTGTGTATGTATATATATATATAAGTGTGTGTGTGTGTGTGTGTATTCCAGTCCTCTTTTCCTTTATTTGTCTATTCCAATATTCCAATAATCCCTCTGTACCCTCTATGAATGAAATAAGCCTTCCCTGGCCACCTGCCCTTCCCCTAAGCCCATCCACCTAGGCTAGATGTTTTCCTATGTGTTTACTCTCTTATATCACACATCACTATATTGTGTACTGGAGTTTCTCTCGTCATTAAAGAGAGATCAGGGACTTTTTTCTTGCTTCTATATCCATAGCACCTAGCATATACGTACCATACAATAGAGGCTCAAAAATATTTATTGTTCATGGAACAATAAAATTCCTTATCTGTGATAGCATATAATAAAAGATTCAAACTGGGTAACTTTTATCAAATTGGCATCTTACATGAAGTATTACTTACTATCAGGCCTAATACACAGAAGTCATGCAATAAATTCTAGTTTCCTATTGTCTTGAAACAAGATTAGGACTGTTGAATTTGATCTATAGAGAGTGAGGCAGCAATAATACTCACACAAATAATTAATGGTTTCATATATATTGCTAATTTAGACAGGGAAGGAAGAAAGTGATTTTTAATAATCTAGAATTATTTGTGAGATGGGGAAGAGGTGAATCTGGAGACAATACCTTGCTCCTAAAATCATTTTCTAACATTGCCAAACTCACTCACTCTTGTAGCAGAATGAGAACTTTACATCGCAATAAAGAAAAGTAACAGAAACTTCTGCTTTAATCTATAACGTAAGTGCTTGTAGCAGAACAAAATTGCTACCAAGAAAAACTTGAAAAGTTAGGTAAGATGAAAAAGACTATCTGTATGAAAGCATCAGGGAGTTACTAAGGCAGCCAGGATTGGAGGGGCCAAATTGTAGAGAAGAAAGCTGCCCACAGTCATAATATGATAAATGTAAACTATTCTTGCTTTTTTTTGTTTTTAAAGCATAAACTATTGATCAAAGCAAAAAATACACACAGGTACACACAGGAAAAATACACAAATCATTAGCATATAGTTCAATGAATTTTCTCAAACTACTTTTTCTGTAGTGTGGATATTCTGGTGATTGATTTTTTCTGTTTTTGTATACCTGAAAATATTTTTGCCTTAGTTTCTGCATATAGCATTCTGGTTACTCCACTGTTTTCTCACATGCATCATTTCCAGCAAGAAATCTGCTAGCATCCTTGTTCCTCTGTAGGTAACACTTTTTTTTTCTCTTGCTGATTTTAAAGGAACTAAGTCTGTCCATTCAGATTATATTCTCCAGGAAGCTAAGTCTGTCCATTCAGATTATATTCTCCAGGAAGCTAACTCCGAGATAAAGTTTTGTTCTCGGGATGTTTATGAGGGAGTGGCCTGTGATCCACCCCTGTGGAAGGGAGCAGGTTTGGGCAAAGGGAGAACCTACGCAGAGTTTTGAGCTAATATGGCCCATCAGAGGTATCCTGCTTTGGCCAAAATGGCTGGACCTTACTCCCAGCTTGATGGGACATTATGTGTGGGCTGCCCAGGGAGGGGAGAGACCTTGGCCAGAGGTGGCTCTCTATAACTGAGGGAACTCCTAAAGGGGCTGATGGCACACCAAGCAACAGGGCAACAAATTCTCCCTTGAAGGGCGGATCTGGAGGTGGTGCATCACCATTTCCTTACATCTGTGGATACAATCACAGGCATTATTCATTCACTTGGTGGAGGAGTGCAGAGTCTAGATACCCAAGAGAGTGTCTATTGTTGTATCTTTTTGGTGACACAGAAAGACTGTTAGATGCCTTTAAAAAAAATTGTGATAAAATATACATAGCATAAGGTTGACCATTTAAACCATTTTAACTGTATATTTCAGTGGCATTAAGTACATTCACATTGTGGTGCAACCATCACCACCAACCATCTCCAGAATTTTTCATCTTCCCAAACTGAAACGCTATACACATTAAACAATAACTCCTGTTATTTCCTTCCCCCAAACAATGGCAACCACACTCTAATCTCTGTCTCTATGAATTTGACTACACTAGGTACCTCAAATAAAAACAATCATTCACTATATGTCCTTTTGTGTCTGGCTTATTTTACTTAGCACAATATCTTCAAGATTCATCCATGCTGTAGCATGTGTCAGAATTTCCTTCCTTTTTAAGAATGAATAATATTGCATTGTATGTATATAACGCATTTTGTTTATTCATCTGTTGATGGATATTTGGCTTGTTTCCACCCCTTGGCTATTGTGAATAATGCTATTATGAACATTGGTATACAACATGTCACATTCCTTTTAATCGCTCTCCATGACTACTAAAGGATAAAAGAAAACAAGAGGCCAAAATATGAGCTATGAATTTCAATTGGTGACATTCAGAGTCAGATTTTGAGTATTTGATCATGCAAACTACATGAGGATTAAAAGCAGGTTTGCAAAACAGGTAAGTGTCTTTAAAAGGATTGTTCAGCTTTCAACAGTATAAAAGGCCACACACACACAAAAAATCTGAACAATCTCATGTTTTCTCCGCCCCAGCCAAACTGGATATATGCCATTTCCCAAATACAAGTTGTGCTTTCTGTTTCTGTGCCTTTGCCCGTGCTGTTCATTAAGTCTGCAGAAATCTTTTCTCAAAGGATCTGTGATAGCCAACTCTGACCTGTAGTTCAGAACAGAGAAAATGTCAATAATTATTTTCCTATTCTGAGGCAATTTCATTTAGCATCTTTTTATTCCACTGCTAACACCTATTTAGATTTATTCCCATTTTTTTCAGTTTGTCCTTTAAATATTATACATATTATAGCCAAAGAATATTATGCATTCTAGATCATAAGATCCTTATGGTTATTCACTTGTCAATGACCAGGTCTGTGTCATCCATAGTCAACAGGCAGCCCTCGACAACAGCCCTGTCTGGTTGACTGATGAGATTTGCAGCTGACATGCTATTCTTTTGCCTCCCAGCGTCTATTCCTCCTCTCTAATAGCATCTCTATTTCTGTCTGGGGCTTCTCCGTAACTTTTGGGGAAAATAATTCTGCACTTCCACCGCAGGAGCCAAAGGGCAGTGGGCTGAAGGAGTGAGATGCTTTCTCCAGCATCTGCACATTTAAGGAGAGACACAAGGAGGTCATGCAACCTACAAGAGCAGAGGCAGCAGCATGCTGGCCAGATGGTACAGGCTATGACACAGGTGCTCTGCCCCTTGCTTTCTGCTTCTTGGCTTTCCAGAGCTCCCTTAATTCCTGTTCATCCTGAAGCCTGATGGTCCCAGATGACTTCTGATTCTGTGAATCCCACATTCTCCAGTAAATTTCAATAAATTCACTTTTGCCCAAATTTGTGTCAGAAACCAACCAGGAACTCTGATACATTACTATCCTCTTGCCCCTACTCATCTCTCAAATTCCTGTCCTGCTCTGGCCTGTATCTACTTTTTTAAATGCATATATATACATATATATATATATATATATGTATTATGTATACATGTATATATATACATAATACATATATATGATGACATTTGTAGATGAAAATGTAGATGTAACTTTAGACACAGATAAATGATATCTATCTATCTACCTATCATCTCAAAAAATGAAGGATCAGATTCAGAAACAATGGAACTGAAGGACAATAACACAAGTTGGCAGTTAGCTTTTACTGCTTTTACACATCTCTCTTTAGAAGATCCTTATCCTAGGCTACTCATCAGAAGATACAGTACTACTGGCATGGACAAAGACAAAGAAGCAAAAAGCATAACTTGTATTTGGGCAATGCCATGTACCCAGTGTGCAAAAAGGTTAATAAAAGTGACAAAGTATGATTTGGCTGGAGAAACCCAAGACGTGGAATTAGAAAGCCTGGGATAATGTTCTAACTCAAAATCTATTTAAATTGGGGTCCCCCAAAGCAAAGCCTGAGACAAAGATTTGGATGCAAGTAGTTTACTTGGGGGGGTGATTCCAGGAATCATAAGTGAGGGAGTAGTGAGATGGAACAGGGAGGAAAGCCAATAAAGGGTGCCTAGTGAGTGGGTTACAGCCCTAGGCAAATGGGGCACAAACCTCCTGGACCAGGACTTCCCTGGTGGTGCAGTGGTTAAGAATCCACCTGCCAATGCAGGGACACGGGTTCGAGTCCTGGTCTGGGAAGATCCCACATGCCACGGAGCAACGAAGCCCATGTGCCACAACTATTGAGCCTGCGCCCCAGAGCCCACGAGCCACAATTACTGAGCCCACGTGCCACAACTAATGAAGCCCACGTGCCTAGAGCCCATGCTCCGCAACAAGAGAGGCCACCGCAATGAGAAGCCCGCGCACCACAACGGAGAGTAGCCCCCCGCTCTCCGCAACTAGAGAAAGCCTGCGCACAGCAACAAAGACCCAATGCAGCCAAAAACAGATAAGTAAAATAAATACATTTATTAAAAAAAAAAAACCTGCTGGACCCTCTGAGAGACCCACATCAGAATTTGCCGTCATGTGGCAAGAAACCTGGGGTATATATCTAGTAACTCCAGCCCCTCATTGCTTGAGAGTTGCTTCTGTAGGTACTGGCTCCTCTTGTTTTAGTCTATTCCTTCTACCTATGCTCTGAATCCCAGCCCCTCCTTTCTTCTCTAGAACTGTACTCTTTTAATTATCTTTCCCCTTCTTACTTTTAACATCACCCTCTCTACCCATAGTCTTGTCCCCCTTTCATCCTAGAGACAAGCTCAATTCTTTTAAACTCTAGAAAATTAAAATCTCCCTTCTTCCTGCCTCTAGCTACCCTCTAATTGTTCTCTCTCCCTTCCAACCATGCTTTGTAAAAAGGGCAATCTACACTCACTGACTCCACGGTCTCACTTCCTATTAACCCCTCAACCAAAGCCAATGACTTCTGATCCCTTCACTTCGCTGCAGCTGCTCACAATTAGGTCACAAGTCTCCTCAGAGCAGTTTCTCACTGATTTCTCAGAATGCTCCTTCTTCTTCAAAACTTATTCTTCAGTGGGCTTTCCTAAAACACCTCCCTCTTAGTTCTCTGGGTGTCCTCCAAGTGCTTCATCTTTTCTTAATAGAGTATTCTTCCTCTGTTAGTCAGCTGAATGTTAGTGTGTACCAACTCCCAAATATCTAAGGCCAGCTTTCACTTCTCTCTGTAACTCTGTAAGTGTTTGGCCAACAGTCAACTCATTATAGTCTCTTCCTTTTCCTTTCCCCTGGAGGAAAAGGCTTGCCTTTGGGAGAACACAATGAGTTGGTAAAACCCCTATTTATTCACTCATTCAGTTCAAAATCTTGGCATTATCAGACATCATTCCTCTCCCTCATCCTTCTTTTCCTTGGTCAGTAAGTCCTACTGAATCTACTTCCTAAATACCAAACTTCCTTCATCAGCCCCATTGCCACCATCTCATTGCCACTGCAGTCTTAATTTGTGTCCTCAACACCTTAGCATAATCTATTGGTACCTCCTCTTTGATCAATCTACTTCCAGTTTCTTTCCCATGGTGAGTATCTCCTACACAGTTAAAAAAAAAAAAAGTTATTTGTATAAAAACAAATGTCATCACATCGCTCCTCTGTTTAATAAGGCACAAGTGGCCCTCCATAATCAACAAGATAAGATAAAATCCAGTTTCTTTCCTGTGGTGATCTAACCTTGGTGTCAGTATCCACTGGTAGTCAAGTAGTCTCCACGGTTAAAGCCACTGTGACTCAGCCAAAGTGGTGTACTGTGAATGCTTTGAAACCTCTGCTAAAATGTGATGCAGGAATGGATCCTGAAAACTTGGAGGCCCAAGTCAGTATCAGCACAGAGTCTTCTTTGTAAGCATAATAAATGTAAACATTTATATATCACTTACTGTGAGCCAGTACTCTCTGAACATTTTCTGTGTATTAATTCATTTAATGTTCATAACAGCCCTTTGAGATATGCATTCTTATTTTTATTCCCATTTTGTCAGTGAGGCAACAGAGATGTAAAAAGAGCAAGTAACTTGCTGAAGGTCACGTATGCCAGGGTTTGACTTGAAATAGTCTGGCCTCAGAAGCATGTTCTCATCCACTTGCTGTAGTGCTTTACTAGCTTTATACGAAGGTAGTGGGGTCGCCCAGCCTTAGAACATCATTACAGCCTGTGCAGGGATCTATGCTAAACAGAGGCAAAAAGCCTGAGTCAGTGATAGCTCAGGGCAACCTAAACCTGGAGCATAACATAAGGAGAATCCTTGTCTCCACATCTTCCCAGTGCCCCACACTCCATGAAAAGCTTCTAAGAGACCAGAAGTGGAATCATTGCTGCAGAGGATAATGATGGCCTCAGATCATATGGGAATGTTTTCAAAACTGATAAGATGAGGGCAGTGGGACAAAGAACAAAAAGTGGGACCCATCTTGAAAATTAGGCAGTCTACCCTTCTCTCTCCACTATGTGTTTGGACTAAAGACTGGCTCCTAAGAACTGAGTTAAGCATCCCCCATTCCATTCTTGAGTATTAAGGGAGGGGATGTCAGGGAAATGGAGGGAAATGTTTCTTGTTACAATATCTGCTAATCAGGATAGTTAAGAGCCATATGCGATTAATTTTAGCATTCAGAGAAGACAACTTTCTTAGGAGTTCATGCTGAGGAAATGGGTCACGCTAACTCATGTAGCAGAGGAAGAACCTTGTTTATTTTAATAGTAGGTCCAGCTGGGACAGGCTAGAAGCAAGACCAAGGGAAAAACACTGTTCTGATAACAAATAATTAATGAGGAATTTGGAGTTTCCATGGATAACCCAAGAGGAAGAGGGTGAAAAGGCAGGAGCGAGTGAGATAAGAATGGGCAGCAGAACGCGAAGAGTCCGTCAAGACGACAGAAAGTTGGCAAGAGGCAGCCAGTGAGAAACTCCAGGCTATGGACAAAGGTCTTTAAAGAACAGGGCTGTCGAATATTCACTTTTAAGATGTTTGCTGCAGCATGGAGTCCTCTTCCTCCTCACCCCCTTGCACTGTTAACACCAAATCTTCACTGAAAGGCTACCACAGAGAGTGCCTTGTGTCCATGGTATTTTGAGAAAATAAAGGGTAAGAGGCCACGTTCTGCCTTGGGAATGATGTGGGATGAAGAAAAGGAACAGCCAAAAGAGGCTAGACTTGAGAGAAATCAAGAAATCAGCAAAAGCAAAAAATAACAGAAAAACATTAGCTGCAAGGATCCTAGAAGATGTTGGCAAACGAGATCAGATTTCCTGCTGTCCTCGCGACGGAGATGTGGTTATCCCAACAACTTCGGGGGCTTGGGAACATTCAGGTAGCTGACATTTGAACTATGTAAGTAAAGTGGGTATATTTCTTATGCCACAAACTTACACGTGAAAGATAAATGTGACTCTTGTTTTTCTAATTGGATTTCAAGACTATGTTCTCTGGGCTTGAAGAAACCTAATCTCTCTTGCATTGACCGCCGGGGCTTGTGGTAGGTGAGGTCTGCGCTGTGCCACGAGAACCCTCTATTCCTGCCACAGATACTGGCCCCTCTTAGTTCTCCTCAGTCATCAGTCCACACAGGCTGCTGCTAAATGCTTTTGATTTCCCATCAAGTCTTCCTCTTTTCACAAATTGTAAGGGGTGGAAACTGCTCTGATTTTAATCTTTTTTTCTTATGTCTGAAATTTTTATCTTTTGTTTCTGGTATGACTGCCTGGGACCATCCTTCACGGAGGCAATGCATGCCTATAACTAGTCTGAATGGGGGAAAAGAAAATATATCGGAAAATGGAACAAGCTAATACCTACAAATATTGTTCAGTTGCATTTGCTTGATATTCTCCCTTTCTTAATTAGTTCAAAAGTATTCCTTGTATAATGACCATCCTGCAAAGTAGTAAAACTGCATTTTTTTCCGTTGCTAATTTCTCCTTTGATCTATCATTAATTATCTAAAAACTTTAAATGTTCAGTGCTCTCTATCAGGGGTCAGCACACTATGGCCCCTGGGTTAAATTGGGCCCACTGCCTATTTTAATATTTTTAAATGGTTGAAAAAACTTAGAAGAGGATTAATATTTTGTGACGTGAAAATCATATAAAATTTAAATTTCAGCGTCCCAAAATGTTATATTGGAACACAGCCTCGCTCACTCATTACCTGTTGTCTGGCTGCTTGCACTCTACAATCACTGAGTAGTGGGACCGGATGGCCCACAGTGTCTAAAATATTTAATACCTGGCCTTTTACAGGAAAAGTTTATCAACCCCTGCTCTACACCATTCTGCTGCACCTATTGTCAGGGTTTTAGTTTTTTCCTTCTCTAGATTAGATTGTCTATCCATTCAATATCCCCCAGTTTTTAACTCTGGAAATTTAGTCCTCTTTTGGTAAAGAAAGAACATTCTAAACTCTTTTACCTGGTTAATTTGAGTTCACACATGTTTTGCCAGTTCTCCCTGACCTTGGAATCTTTCTTATGGAAGGAGAAATGCAGTGTGGGAAGCCTTTTTATGGTAAAAGGGCAAAAATCATAGCATATACAGCTGTACTTCACTATATAATGCAGTGAATTTAATATGGCTCAATGTAACGCCAATCATGTTGGATATTCCTTTATTAGCCCACCCTTATTTTCATGTATATACCAAATCTAGACCTGCAGATCTCTTTATGTGAGAAAAGACCCTTTTCTAACCCAGAGTTCATCTTTTGTGGTTACTCCAGATTACTCCTTTAGAACCATGGCAATTGTTCTTATTTCATATAATTTTAGTTTCAATAACAGGGTTTTTAAAGTAAAAGCTGAAAATTACTTTTCATACCTTTCTAATATTTTTCATATGAATTAGGGAACAAAATCTCTATCAGTCTATATTTCTGTAATTTTGGAACCCTCCCACCTAATTACCTGGTTTCTCTAATTATTAACAACCTACATCTAGTTATATTTATGACTTTTCTATTGTAGGGGTGGTGGGAAGCTAGGAAAAAAGATATAGATTATTTTCTTTCCAGTTTTTTATTGTTACTCACGACACCTTTTATAAACCCCTTCAACTTGATTTCTTCCTGGGAAGCAAGCATTGCACATAGGACTGCACTGCTGCCGCTCTGATCAGGTTTACAATGAACAGAGAAGGTGGGGCAAAAACACACAGACCCCCACGAATATACACAAGGAAAATACAGGAAGACGTGTATAGTAATTACAACTCTATAGTTGGAAAGCCGTGTAAAGACTGATGACCTGCAGACAGAAATAGAGACACAGATGTAGAGAACAAACCTATGGACACCAAGGGGGGAAAGTGGTGGTGGGATGAACTGGGAGATTGGGACTGACATGTACACACTAATATGTACAAAATGGATAACTAATAGGAACCTGCTGTATAAAAAAAATAAAATTCAAAACTTAAAAAAAAAAATTGATGACCTGCAAATATGTATGGAATTGTCAGAATCACAAGGCTTACATTTATCGAAAGATTGATTTTTGAATGAAAAGGACCATAAACTGGTTATGAAGGAAAGAGCAGTTCAGACTGGTGTAAACATTAATATTGTATGTTGAGAGCAGCAATTAGGTATTTTGGGATCTAGTAATAAAGAGTCTGAACTAGGCAGTAATGAGAGATGTCATAGTAATTAGATATGGGGGAAACGGAAGAAGGTAAGAAGAGCCTTGAAAAATTACTTATGCATGAGGATTTGATATAACTAGTTGATATAATTACCTAGTAATTAATTGATTTAATTATTTATATGTTCAGGTTTTTGAGCAAAGGAGGTAAATAAGAAAAATCATAATTAACACAGTTTTCTCAATGCAAAGACTAGACAGTGTTTCTCAACAGGGAGTGATTCTGCCCTTAAGCCACGCCGCCCACCCCACCCTGACTCCGGGGTTACTGGGCCATGTCAGGAGACAGTTTTGATTGTCATCACCGGGGAGGCAGCGGGCTACAGGCTGCAAGAGGCCAGGGTTCCTGCAGCACACAGCACAGCCCCCATCACAAAGAATCATCCAGCCCCACAGGTCAACCACGTCAAGACTGACAAACTCTGGGCCAAATTAAGGCAGAGCAGTGAAGTGCTCAAATTTAACCAAAAGGTATAAGAACTAGGCCAGAGGTCTCCAACTAGTTCCCTGGGTGACAATGATCAATCTCTTTGTTCATCAAGTTACCCACAAGCTAAGATAAAGAGTAAAGATAAAATCACTTATATTCAGTTGTAGGATTATTCAAAAATTAATTTTACATTCTGCTCTTAACAGACTGTGTTTCTACCCATCAACATGGATGAATCTCAGAAACATAACGAGGAATCAAAAAGCACATCAAGCAAGAATATAATCAGTATGATACCATTTATATGAAGTACGAAAACAAGCAAAACTAAAAAAATATACTACTTAGGGATATATACATATAGTTACACAAGGAAAATGAAGGAATTATAACACTGATATCATTCAAGATAGTATTTATGACTGCAAAGAAGGGGAATGAGTTTGGTGGAAAGCAGAGGGGTCCTTAAATATACTGATTATATTCTATGTTTTAGGTTAGGAAGTGGATTCTTGAGTGTTTCTTTTCTTATTGTACTTTATAATTTACATAAATGTCATACATTTTCTTGAGTGTATCAAAAATCACATAATAAAAATAATCTTAAATTCAGTTATAACAGTGTAGCGGTCACTGAAGGTTTTACCTTTAAGTTCTATCACCACCTACAGGTTAAAACTAGGTACTGCAGAAAACCGTCTTAAAAGACCAAATTAACGAACATCAAAATAAACGAACTCTACAAGGCATCTGGGATATAAAGAAGCATAAAAGGCAGGGTTTCTGCTCTAGCCATGATTAAAATCTATCTATGGATAAAGAAGGTACAGAACTCATTAAAGAGATAAATAATATATCACAAAATGTCATATTTTAAGTGCCCTCTGGTCAATGTCATACTAAATATCAAATAACAGAGACAAATATTTTACACAGCAATGACAGCTGATTTAATTTACCATCAGATTCCAACTCCTCCACTTGATTCATTCTGCTACCACCTTAGGCCAGGCCTTAATTATTTCATGCCAGTTACCACCTGTTCTTTGTCTTTCCCTTCTCCTCTGCTCTCCCTAGTCTGTTCTAAACATTGCCACTAGATTAAGTCTTAGAACAACTACTTCCTCATATCATTGCCTCTTCCAAACCCTCAACTAGTTTCACACTATCTGTTGAACAAAGCCCAAACATTTCAGGTCAACATTTGAGATTTTTTACAGTTTGGCCCCAACCTGTTCACGGATCTTGCTTTCTTCTCCTGCTTCCCCATCTCCACATGAATCCTCTACTTGACCCAGTCTGTCTTCTGCATTATTCATCGCTTATTCTGGATGTATTATCTGTGTTACAGGTGTGCTCCTTTCCTTTGAACATTATTCTTCCATTTCGGCCTCCTCACCCACCTTTAATACATGTGTTTTAGTTTTACTTAAATGTGGAAAACTGAGATGTAGTTTCAACCTATATCTCTTAAAGGCTACTTATGTTCCCCATTTACATTTCCACCAGACTGTTGCCCCTAATTTCATCCTACATAGAAATCCTGGAGCTATCATCATCTTTGAGGCAATATAATACAATATACTTAATATAATGTACTCTTTCTCTGCATTCCTAAAGCACTTACTGTCTGTATCATTTATTTGCCATATTCATACACTACTGATGCTAAACTGGTTCATTTGCATAGTTTGTTTTTCTAAATTAGATGTGAAGGTTTTAGAAATCCAGGATAATTTCATCATTTGGGGGGGTCCTCTGTCCCCTGCTAAGATCAATAATGCCCATATTTAGTTTGAGGACCCCATTTTAATGTAAAAATTTCTCAGACTTCTCCCACCACCTAACAGACCAATAATAGCACTGGAATTTTTTAGGGTTCACTAATTAAAAGAACATAATGACCATATGATTTCAGTAGTGCTTTTGAATCCATTTGAATTGTTTCAATGACAATAGCTTCTACATATTTAAAAATACTACTACATATGTATAAAACAAAACGGTGGTGATGGTGATGATGATGATTATGGCTTACCATGTGCCAGTATTTTTTCCCATGCATTTTCTTAATCAAAAAATTCCTTCGAGGAGTCAGTAGACCTCAGTTTACACCTGGGCTCTCCCACTTGGAGCTGTCAGAACTTTGGCAATTTATTTAACCTCTCATTAGTAAAATGGAACTGATGCAGAACCAGTATCTTCAGGATAGTTGCGAGAATTAAGAAAACCACAAGAGATGAAATGCTTAATCCTGTGCCTAATATAGAATAAACACTACTTTAAAAAAAAAAAAGATCTTTCTAAGGTAGGCAATATTATTAGCTCCTCCCCCTCATTTCATAGGTGGGGCAACTGAGGCTCAGAAAGGTTAAGTAACTTGCCCAAAATCTTAGAGCTAGTGTGTGGTGGAATTGCAATGAGGCCTAGGGCACACTGGACTACAGTAAACACCTAATCCATTAGCTGCTCCGTGCTGGGAGTTCCCGCAGCACTTTGTTTTCTTATAAAACAGAGTTTATTTACATCACACCCTATTTCTTCATCATTCATTAAAATATGAGCTCTTAATGGGCAGGGACTATGTGTTTGTTACCTCAGTAATCAGCACGGTTAGACGCACAGAAAAGTACTTAAAAAATGCAGGACAAAGTGTCAAAGATCATTGCACTGAAGCTGAACCTGGATTCAGTTACAAATTACAGTAGCACGAAGGGCTTGATTTATCTTAATTATGTACCGAGACGCAGTTCTATTAATTGGTTTTGTGAACAAATTCCATTGGTAACTGAGAACAACTTGCTGTTGGAACTCAGATACCCATTCTTCATTCCTCCTACCCTTATTTTGCTTAAAACAAAGTTATCCCACAATTACAAACTGTCGAAAAATAAAGAAAAACTGACCAGTGTTTAAAACTTTCAGGTAGCCACACTGAAGGCCTTAATTGTCACTTTACCGCGTTCTGGGGGTTTGTTTTGAGAGAGAACCTGTTGATATACTAACCTTAACAGGGCTGCTGCTGAGGAAAGAGAGTAAATAAAAAGGGACTTAAGAGACTAGTCTTAGAGAACATTTTTCGATATTAAATTTTGATTAAAATCATCTGGTTCTTCTAAGGAAACTAGGGCGTTAATCCAAGGTGGAGTTAATTACTAACACTGATGATTCTCGCACTGACCAGCTGTACGACGTTTGGCCAATTAACTCGCGTGGGTTTATCTCCTCAGGTGTAAAATTAAGCCCAGATTGTAAAGGTCCTTTTGCTTCCACCCCTTCGGGACCGGGATGTGGGTGGAGAGCGACCCCAGTCTGCGGCCTTTTCTCCTCCTTCCGGCACTCTCTTGAGCTGGCACCTCCCCCCCACCCCAACCCCACGGAAAACCAGAACGCGCCTCCGCTCTTTTTCCCGCTGCCCAAGAGGGCTCCATCCACTTCCGCACAGGCCTCGACCTCCTCGCTGGAGGAGCCGGAAGCGCACAGCATGCTGGGATTTGTAGTCATTTCCCTCGTGCCGAACGTGCGGCCGCGTATAACCCGAGAGCGAGTTGGCATTCTGGGATATGTAGTTCCTGGTGGTTCGTTTGTGTAATCGGCACCCGACTCCGGAGCGAGAGGTGACACCGCAGACTCCCGCCGGTCATATGACTCCAGTCTAGAGCGCTGATCGCACTGCGTCTCCCGCCCAGGCGAATTTCGCCCCCGCGCGGCCGTTGCCGAGGAGACGGCGCATGTCTCCCGGCGCGTTGACCCCTCTGCAGTCCCCCCGCCCCTCTTCTCCCACCACAATGAGAGTCTAAGATGGCGGTGGCTGCGGCCGTTGCAGCCGAGTAGCTGATGTAGAAAAGGCGGCCATTGGGCCCTAAGCAGCCAGGAAACTTGGGGACTCTCCCTGCTGTGGTCTCTAAGGGAGGCCCGCCGCCGGTGGCGGTTCGTGGGGGCTGGCCGCTACTCCGCCCTTGGCGGGAGCGGCTGCTTCGTTTACAGGTAATGCCTGAGCGTCCCTAGCCCTTGGCAACCGAGGGCAGCGCGGCGTAGGGGCGGGAGAGCAACGGCCCTGGGACACTTGACTCCGTAGGGCCTGGTCTCGGGCCCACGCCTCTGTCTGGGCTCCTGGGGTTTTTTTGCTGCTTGCTTCCCGTCCCCTGGGCAGGCATTCCTCCCCCTCCGCCGGACCGACCGACGCGACCTCGGGGTGAGCCTCAAGGGACGCATCTTGGCGACCGCAGAATCCCCCTTCTTGCCTCCCCGCCCCTCTCTCTTTTTGGCGCTGGGGAGGAGGCCGCCCTGCGACTCGGGAGCTTCAGGAATGTCCCTTGCGAGTGGAGGAAGCGGAGGGGGGGGGGTTACGGTTTGGTTGCCAGGGGCAGGGGGTCTAGTTTTCCATAGTAAGGGGCTTTCGTGGCCGTAGTCTTCGTCACTGCGCCTCTCCCACCCTACCCCCCAAATTCTCTTCTGGTGGGGCTTTCGAGGTCCAGAATTTGGGGTGGAGAAGGGCCGGTGAGGAGCGACGCGACTTCGGGGTTGGGCTGTGGGCAGCGGGACTTCAGCTGTCTCGGGTGTTCTTAGAGCGGAAGGGCCGCGGGAGGCGTTCCTGGCTTTGGGGTTTCTACTTGCGAGGGGAATGTTCATTTCAGAGCTCTTCCCTCGCCTCTGCCGTTGCGCCCCTTCGCCATCCCTTACTGCTGGTCCAGTTTGGATGGGCCCAGGATGGGGAGAAACTAAATGCCAAATGGGATTCAGGGAACATCGCTTGCTTTGCAGAAACGGGGGTTTGGGGATTACGTAGTAGGCCCCGCTAGGGAGGCGGGTCGCCCAAACTTTTCATCCCGCGGCTCACTCCTCAAGAGCTCGCCCTATCTGAAAAAAGAAACAAATTTTTTTGACCGATTGGAGATCTGTGTCGTGTGCTCTACGGGTGACGGATCGTGTCTTGGCGCTGGAAGAAGCGGGCTTTCTGGGCGCCCCTTTCACCCCCGCCCCATCGCTGCTTTCCAGACTCCGCCTTCTGGTATTCTCTGGTTTCTGGAGTGGGTGTTGTCAAGCTTCGTGCACCTGCTCCTTTCTTTCCCTATCACCTTCCCAGTTAGAGCCACTGGAAACCATTATAATTCTGAGTTTTTGGACTGAAAGTAAACCTTGTGTTTATGTAGTTACAGGGTTATTTTTTAATGAAGTAGCCAGCTTTTAAATAAACTTTTTCCTCATCAACGGGTCTGCAAAGTTCTGGAAGTTTTGAGTGACAGGAAGTTAATGACTTGATCAATCTGAAGAGTAAACTTGGGCATGTATTTTTTACATGATGATTACATTATATTCCAAAGTAGGTATTAAGGTATCACACTGTTGTTTGGTAGGATCTTACAAGGTTGGAGGATTTAAACCTGTGTACCACATTGTTTTCCTAAAAGATGAAAGTAAGGTGATTTTAAAATAGTGATAAATTGGATTTTTCCTTTTCTGTTGATTTTCTGAACATACTTCAGGTTATAAATATAGTCAGTATTTGTTATTCGGTACTTCATAGTGTAATTTACTGAAGTGATTTTTTTTTTTTAATCATAAGCAGACAACAACTTTGAAGTGTGAAACAGGAAAGGAGCTGTTTCTGAGCTGCAAAAACTAGTTTCTAAACAGGTAATTTGACATCATTATATATGTTATTGGCCTTTGTATTATAGTGGAAGAAGACATTATGATGCAGACTGTTATAAAATACCAGTGCATGTAGTAAACAAACGGTCTAGGTTTGCTGCCCTGTTTGCTCTGCTTTTGGCATGCCACTTTGGTCTGCCTTCATACTTTTGTTTGAAAAGAGCCATGTCATTCCTAATTATTAAATACTAGAATAGTTTATGCAATACCTTTTTAAATGTCTTTGTCTTCACAGAATTTCTTCTTCAACCCATTTCAGTTTGAATGTGTCCTGTAACAACTATTTGGATAGCCTCTCGTTCTGAATTCATTTAATCTTAAGTCATCTTGTACAACTTTTCTATTAATTGACTGTTTTTATTTTTTATTCACAAACTTATCTACTTTTTGAGCTTGTTATATATACTATTGATTGAAGTTGTTTTGTTTTTTTTTGGTTTTTTTTTAGCTGTCTAAAATTACTTTAAACATTAGTTTGTATGCACAGTGCATTGTCAAATGCTGGTTATGTAAAGATATTCTCTGACCAGAAGAAAAAAGTCAATGTAAGTTCATTGAGGGAAAGTTAAGTAATGGTTTGCCAAGGACCGTTCAGAAATTAAATGACCAAAGGATGAGGATTAGAAGAAATTTTTGTTAGAAGCATTTCAGCAATAATTACTCTTTTTAAAAAAATCTCAGAAAATTTAATTCTATTGTTAAAATTTTAAGACAGCCCATTTTCAAAATATGTTTACTATATCCTTGCTTTCTAGGAAAGCAGACAAATCTTCAGCTCCCTTATGAAATAGGCTATCATGAGAAAATATAGATTAGCCGTTGATTTATATCTTAATTATAATTCTTGGTATTTTTTTCTTTTAATTGAAAGAGTATAACAGAATAAAACAAGAAAAGTGGAACTTGGGAAAAGTCAAATGTGAGTTTGTGGATTAGAGTTCTTAACACTGGAGTGTGTAATAGGCACTTGGTAAAATAAAAACAGGTATAAAATCAGTCATAAAATAATTTTCCTTTTAACACATTAGAGAAGATGGATAAAATAGAATAAAAATACAGGGCTCTTGAGTTAAACTCATTTTAAAAGACCTTCGTTTTCTCAGTAGGAGATTTGGCCATTTGTTTGTAAAGGAGGCAAGTGTATGTGAGATTTGGAAAAAATAGAAACTGTTTGGAATAATCACACTAGGGAATTTATTAAGAAGCCAGAAGGGGGTACACAGCAGTACATTCATCTTCAGATTTAATTCAGTGCCTACAATGTGCGACTTAATGGCTATAAAGTACTAGAGATGTGGCAGTGAGCAAAACAGATAAAGTTCCTTACCTCAGGGAGTAAACCTACATTTTGCAAGTGTGAGTGTGTAGTATGGTATAATATACCTTAATAGTGGACACAGTCATTGCCATTTTATAACTATTTGACTGACCTTACTTTGAGTTTGAGAGTAGAAGCAAAGAGATTAGGTAATGAGGTTTATCCAGAATTGAGTTCATAAAATGGGCAAATAGCTGAGGAGGCCAAGGATGCTAGCAGGTCATTTTTGGAATGGCTTACTTGGGTTTGTGTTTGGGGTTGAGTAAGAAAGTGGGGGTTTAATGGATTCCTGGAAAGAGAAATGATCAAGGGGCTGGAAGTATTCAGCAGGGCCATGAGCAAGTGAGAGAAGTAGAATGCAAGGTCTTAGGTTCAGAAAGAGGGATTTCAGAAGTTCAGGATCTTGAACAAATTATCTCTTCAGAGTAGAAATAGTATTGGAATAGAGAAGATGAGATGGATGTTGGAACTGAGGTCAGAGTTTAGAAAAATGGTTACAAATGTTCAAGTCATGAAAGCAGAGAATGAGGCGGAGAGTGAAACCATGAACCTGTTGTTACCAAGAAAAGTGTAAGACTGTCTTGGGATGGACAGTAGGAAATGGTACCCAAGATAGGGAGAGTGGTATTTTTGGTGGTTAATTTGTTTGAAAGAGGAAGGTTAAGCATTGTTAAATAAGAATGGTCTGCAATTAGTATCCTTTCCCCCATGAATCTGAAAGACTAGGAAGAGTAGCATCTTCTTTTAGAAAGGATTTCTAAGGAAATAGTGCTTTTAGAGGGACTTGGGATTTTATTGAACCCAAAGAAGTAGGAGGAATATTTGGGAACAGATGGAGGATGTGTAGGGAGTTTGTATGTAATGGTCCAGTGGAAGGGGATCATAGGAAGAGCTGTTGTCAGTAATGAGTATGGGATGGAGTGGCCGTGAAGATTGGGATTGGTTATAGCAGGGCATATAGATGTACCCAGGGAGTTATGTGTAATCAGTGACAAGGAAGTGACAGATTTGCATATAAATTGTAGAGAGGGAGAGGTTTCAGCAAGCAGAATTTAATTGACCTCAGGGCTCTCATTTGCTTTTGTAGAGAGCAAGGATATATTAAATTTTCTTGGTGTGGAAATGCTCTACAGAGTAACTGTACCATAGACCCAGTGCAATACTTGGTACATAAGTCTAATCAAAGTTTTGTTGATTCGAATTGAGTGTTAATATTGCAGTCTATTGTTGCAGTCTATTCATTCTCCTCCCCCCAATACCTTAAGAGTTTTTATTTTTTTTAATTTAAAGAGGGTAATTATAGAGAGATATCTTAAGTTCTAGAAAATTATTGAAATTTTTAGGAAGTGTCAAATTGAAAGAACTATGGAAAAGATCTGTATGGTTTTTAGGTACAGAGAAGAAATTGAGAAATTCCTCAAATGAAACTAAACAATCACATAATGCCAGAAACTTATGCATTTTCTTCTCAGTTTCCATTAAAAGTGCTTATTAGTATGCTTGTGCACTGTATTAAGACTTTCAAAACAGTATACTGGGTATTTCCTTTATATAATTAGTAAAAGAAATATTCCAAATAATGCAACCTTTAGAAAACTTGTGCAGATAACATAAAGTACCAGCTTTGGTTATTTTGTGACTCCAAGTAAATATTTAGAAAAAAACCTGTAGTTTCTACATTATTTTATTTGGATGAGTATTTCTAAAACCTTGATTTACAGCTGTCAGGAGAGAAGTAAGGTATTTCCAAAGACAGTTATGAGTAATTTAATACCATTTGAGAAATAATATCTGAATTTTAAAGATTTTAGGAAAAATAATCTTTTTTCTTTTCTTGATTAATTTCTTCTTTACTTTGTATTTTTATTTCAAAGGTAACTTTAGTCAACCATTGGTATTTTCATGGTAATTAATACTGTGATATTCTACTTAGATATATATAATACTTCTCTATAGTAAGAATCCTACAACAGGATTTTCTTCAGAAGGATCAGTCACTGAAAGTAGCTTATAAATTGCCATGGTATTTTTGCATTTCATATCCTTATAAGATAGGGGAGCCAAATAAGGCTGTCAAAAATAGCAAAATGAAACCTATAAATAATAGTTTCAGCTTACTTTAGTAGGTCATAGGATGCATAGAAGTGCTTGTTTGAAGTAGAAGAATTTTACTCTTATCCCCATTCAGCTTCACATACTATCATCCATCACTTGTACTAGTTATCTTCCAGTGGCTTCAACTTTTCCATCTCATTGTCTTTCTATTAAACCTGCCTGGCAAAATCCCAACCTTGGATGGATTCGATGGAGTGTTTATACCAAGGCTGATGAGCACTTCTGGGGGAAAAAAATTCACACTGCAGATGAGTGATATATTAGTGATACCAGTGAATGTTAGCGCTCTCATCTGAGTCCTTAGTGCTGCCCACAGCCACTCTTCCCCAGTCTCTCAGGCACTGTCATGTTACCCTTGCACATTTAATGAGCAGTCCTTTTTACTTCACCTCACTTAACAAACTCTCTCAGCTTCCTACCACCAAATCTGCTAACCAGCCTGTATCCAATTGTATCCTTTCTTTCTTTTCTTTTGTTTCAGTAAAGAGGTGTTCCTTTGCCTATCTGAAGCTAATCATTTTTCTTACACCCTGGATCCCAGCTGCTCCTGGTTTTTCAGAGACCACACAATTTATCTCCTTTGTCTTTTGCATCTTCATTATCTCCCTCTGTGAGCTCTATCCCGACAAATTTTAAACGTGCTCAAGATACCTTCCTTTTAAGGAAACTTTCTTCTTGACCATCTCCACCTGCTTTCCTTCACAGACTGATTCCTTGAAAAAATCACCTCATCACTTCCTTTATTTTTTCCCTTTCCCATCAATAAATGCCTTTGTTATGGAATTGATTCTTACCAAGGTTGTCAGTAACCCCCTTGTTGCTAAATCCAAGTGTACACTTGTCACTGCTTTCCTTATATGACAGAGTAACATTTGGCATTCTTATCATACCCTCCTTCTTTATATACTTCTCCCCCTTTCTAGCACATTCTTCTCGTTTTCCTCTTGTCTTTCTGTACCTTCTTAGTGTTCTTTTCCTTTCTCTCTTAAATATCAGTGTCTTTCAAGGTTCAGTCTTCCTCTCTTACTCTTCATCTTCTCCCTGAGCCTTCTTTTCCACTTTAAGTTCTTTTATGAGTTGATGATTTGCAAATCTCTCTAGCCTAGGTTTCACTTCTGAGAGATCAGTATTTGCCCACTAGACATTTAATTTGGTGGACAGTAGGCATCTCAAATATTTCTAAAACTGAACTCATCTTCTCTCAACAGAAACTTGTTTCTTTTCAAATTAGTTTGAATGTATCATCCTATACCCGGTTGTTCAAGCTAGAAACCTGGGAGTCATCCTTTAACTCCTTCCTCCCTGCCTCATCTCCCACATCATTACAGTCACCAAGTTCTATTGATTCTGCCATAAAAATTTTTCTTGCATTGGTCCTCTTCTCTACCTACCTAGTTTTTTGATTATTGGAAGTCTTTCTATACAAGTAATAGTTTATAATCATCATAAAATAATCAAAAACTATATAAATAATTACATTAATGTGTTTACAGAATAAAATTTAGGAGGTAGAGAGAGACCTGTAGTTTTAATGGTGACTTTGAGGTGGTTAGAGAGGTTGACATAAAAAAGAAATGACTTGCCTTTGTATTATCCCTTTTGTAGGGCGAGATAGCTACTCCTGTAGAGAGATCAGCTGAATGTTAATACACTGAGAATTGACTCACATGCAATTATTTCTTTAGCTTCATACTGATAATTTTACTTCTATAGGAGTGTGCCTTTTAAACCATGTTTTAGAAACTTATGTTAATAGTGTTCAAAGTCATTAGCCTATAAATAGATCCTTAGAAAAAGCTCTTCATTTTAGGGGGAATTCATCATAATAAAAAATGAGTATAAAACATGTCTGAATATAGTCTTAATAATTTATCTTAAAGTAAACTTACCTTATTACTCAACTGATAGAAAATGTTAACATACTCTATTAAAAAAAGAAGAAAAAGGGATTTCCCTGGTGGTCCAGTGCGTAAGACTCCGCATTCTCAATGCAGGGGGCCTGGGTTTGATCCCTGGTCAGGGAACTAGATCCCACATGCCACAGCTAAGAGCCCACATGCTGCAACTAAGACCCAGCACAGCCAAAATAAATAATAAAATAAATAAGTATTTTTTAAAAAAATGTAACATACTCTGTTTTACCAAGAAAATTGGTAAAAGTTTTTGTTAAATATTTTAATTTTCTGTTCTAATTTCTATTTTAAGATAAATTGCTTTTAGTAATGTTAAGTATCATTATCACCTCTACTGCTTACGTATTTTTTTGAGCTCCTGTTCTTTAATATTACAGATTATATTAGTACATCTAGAAAAAGGTACTTGTAAAATGTTTCATTTAAATGAGTCATTTCAGTTCACTGGGCATACCTCTTTATGAGTATCAGTATTTGCTATTTTTAATCTACTAGATAGTATATTGGTGTTATGATATAAGGCAGTCTTTTTCAATTGGGAAGGAATTAAGCTCTAATGCTCTAAGGCATCTGTTTTTTACTGTGAATTAATTCCCCTTCTGTGTGTCTGGAATGGTACTGGGTATGTACCATCCTTGGGAGAACTGAGAAAATAGTCACTCAAATCATACTTCTGTGTTTGTGTTTAAGATGAAGAATCCTAGTTCAGGAAGCCTGTTAAAGCTCTAAATAAACTTTTTTCAACATTGTTAGCAAATTGTCCCAACCACTGAATAATCCAATACCACACAATTGTTGTGAAGATTAAATGATAAACACATATAAAATATTTAGCATGGTGCTTGGCATATAGTGAACAAAATAGATGTTAGCTATAATTAGTTTTTGTCATTAAATTTTTTGAATTGGGTGTATTTGAGGATTTTCTTTTGGGGCGGTACTAATATAACCATATAGATACTTAACGTGGTTGAACACCTTGGGACTAGTTTTCTACTTTCTTGACCTCTCTTGCAACTCTTGCTTTTATTTTTCAGATAATTTTTTTTCCAACTACTTGTTTATTCTTCCAGATGGTTTTTAGAATCATTCTGTCAAATTCCAAGAAACATTCCAGTGGGATTTTTCTTGGTATTTAATTAAGTTTATACATTTAGAAAAAATGGTATTATGTTTATAATATTTAGCCTTTTCATTAGGGGACATAGTTTGTTTTTCTGCTTATTCACATCTTCTGTTATGTTGTTTTATAGAGTTTAATAGTGCTTCTTATATATGTTTAACTGAATCACTCTGCTGTACAGCAGAAATTAGCACAACATTGTAAGTCAGCTGTACTTCAATTAAAAAAATAATTCTTCTTTACATAGGGCAAAATTATATTATTCCTAGATAATTTTATTTTTTTGCCACTGTTATAAGTGATATCATTTCCACCCAGTATATTTCTAACTGGTTATTTGTGATATTTTGAAGTTCTCTAGGTTTTTAAAATGCATATTCTTTAAGAATACCTTTTCTCTTTTCAGTATTAGTATTTGTTTCATATTTTTCTATTTTGTAGAAACAATTTCAAAACAATGCTAAATAACTAATATGTGTTTTGGTCTTTGTTTAAAAATTGTTTTTAAAGTTTTTTTTTTTTGATGTGGACCATTTTTTAAGTCTTTATTGAATTTGTTACAGTGTTGCTCCTGTTTTATGTTTTGGTCCTCTGGCTGAGAGGCATGTGGGACCGTAGCTCCCCGGCCAGGGATCCAGCCTGCACCCCACCCCACCCCACCCCCCTGCCTTGGAAGGCGAAGTCCTGGCCACTGGACTGCCAGGGAAGCCCTGTTTTGGTCTTTTAATAGGAATATTCTTCATATCTTATTTTAAGATCATTGGCTATTGGTTTAAAATATACTTCTTTTCAACTTTTTAGAAAATTTTTAAAGTAACATATGCTCATTGAGTATAACCTTTAAAATTTATGAATCGCTATGTTTTACACTTGAAAATTATATATTGTATGTCAACTATACCTCAATAAAAATTTTTTTTAAAAGTAATAAATGCTATTGAAATAAACAGCATAAAAATATACATACCTGTAAGGAAGTACCAATGTATTTGTACTTTTTAAGATTTTTTTCAAATTAAGTGTTGAATTTTATCACTTTATTCTGAGATGACAATATTTAACCTGTTTAATGTAATGTATTATTCTAATATATATCCTAGCATTCAAATCCCCATGGGATAAATCCTGCCTTGTCATGGATGGTTAAAATCCTTTTAATATTATACTCTAGTGAGTGGGAGAAGTTAGGATCTTAGAATCAAAGCAACTTGGATTTGTATTCTTTTATGACATTTTTAGCTGAATGACCTTGACAAAATTATCTGACTTCTTTGCATGTTAATGTTAGTATTAGTAAACTGAAAAACCTATTATAACCCTGCTGTCTAATGGCTTACCCTGCCCCTTGAGTTACAGATAAAGTTTATCTCACTGTCTCCTCTTTCACTCAGTCCCCCTCCAACCCGAGCAGTTCCACACCCAGTGGAAATACAAAGTCCTCCACAAGATCATGTAGAAATCTTATTTTCTCATGATCATCTCTGCTTCTGAACCTTTGCTTGTACTATTGCTTCTTCCATTTCTCAGCTCTTTGACCCAGGTGTGAAATTTAGTACCTTCCTTGATTTTCACAAAATCCCCACTTTTTTTAGTGGGAAGAATTTGTGACTTTAGTAGACTATATCAAGATCTAGGGAAAAGTATGAGGTAGCAGTAATATAATTTAAAATAGGGCAGTAGCGGGACTTCCATGGTGGCACAGTGGTTAACAGTCCGCCTACCAATGCAAGGTACACGGGTTTGATCCCTGGTCTGGGAAGATCCCACATGCTGTGGGGCAGCTAAGCCTATGCGCCACAACTATTGAGCCTGCGCTCTAGAGTCCGTGAGCCACAACTACTGAAGCCTGCGTGCCACAACTACTGAAGCCTGCGCTCATAGAGCCTGTGCTCCGCAACGAGAGAAGCCACCACAGTGCGAAGCCCGGGCGCCTCAACGAAGAGTAGCCTCCCGCTCGCCGCAACTAGAGAAAGCCCCGCGCGTAGCAACGAAGACCCAACGCAGCCAAAAATAAAATAAATAAATAAATTTAAAATAGGGCAGGAAACATTGCTATGTTTAAAAGTTTTTAGCCACTGTATTCTTGGTTTTTATCGGCCATTTCACCTACCTGGTCCTGTTTCTCCCTTGCTGCTTTCTTTTCATCTTGCTTACCATTACCTTCCCATTAAGACCAAACCTTTCTTCATGTTCCATGCAGAGCAGTTCTACCTTCTTTGAATCTTTGACACAAAACAAATGCCCAGGTCTTTGGGGGTATTAGTTTCTTTTCGAGGAGCAGTTTTGGTTCTAGCTATTAATAACTTTTTCCTACCTGATTACTCTACCTTTTAGGATTGTGTTGAATAAATTAAATTGAATAACCTTAAAGCATGCAAGCCAGCTGACACAGTGGGTATTCTGAGATTTTTCCTTCCCCTCCCCATCACTTTGGCTACTTAATGCATGCTAATCGTACTATGCCTATGGCAGCTAAATCATTTCGTCTGTGATGTGTAGTTGACAGTGCCTCTTTTATTTCATAAAATCAACTTTTCTGATATCCTTTTATATTGCTAAGCTTCATGGAATTATTTAAATTTACAATTTGCTTTTATGTGTTAGGAAAGTTAGTTTTCGCTTGTTTTGCAGAACATTAATTATAAAAGCCAGTATGGCCACAGGAGGAGGTCCTTTTGAAGAGGGCATGAATGATCAGGATTTACCAGACTGGAGCAGTGAGGGTGTTGATGACCGGCTCAACAACATGGTAGGATGTCTTACTGTTGATGGTGTGTCGTTGGCTGCTAATGTTAGAATGCAGCTTCCCCCTGCCTTAGCCAAGTCATACTCACTGAAACTCTTTGAAAACACATTTTTTCTTGCTGTCCAAGATATTAAATGACCCTGGGCTATTTGTTGTATTATTTGAAGACATTTTTGTTTGTAGGTAACATATCAACTTGAGTTAGCTTAAGCCAAAAAGGAGATTTATTACAAGGATATAAAGATGTTTTATGGAGAACAACTTAAAGGAATATAGCTGGGTTTTAGGAAGGGACTAGAAAAAGCAACCAGAAAGTTGTCAAGAATTACTTTTTTATTACGCTGACTCCTTGCTTCTGTGTGCCTCTGCTTAACACAACTTTCTTTTCACAGACCAGTTTTCTCTCCTCTCTGGTCCACGTGGTATACTGTGGCTGCCCCTTCATTCTAAAGCTTTCAGCTATGGCTGCAATTATATACTGACTAGTTATCTCTTAGTTCCAATTTGAAATTTTAACATATGATTATCCCAATTTGGATTAGATATGCATCTCTTTTCCAGTCATCTATGGCCAGGATTGGGTGGGGTAAGTAGAACAAGAGGTTGGCAGGAATACCCACACATGGATTGGGGTGGAGGGACAGTTTGTAGAGAAGGGAGTTTTATTATAAAAGAGAAAACTATCCCAAAAGATTTTACGAAAGTAAAACTAAAAGACTCTTCCAATATGGATAAAGTGGGAATTTATAGCCTTTTTGTTGAATGCGTTATGTGAGTATAGCTAAGTAAATAAAAATGTTTTCTAGTTAAAATATTAAGCATTTTTTGTCATTTCATATCAGACCTTATCATGTAGTACATTGTTGCCTATAGAAAATAATAATAGTTATATTTATTGCTTACTATATGCTAGGTGCTGTGCTAGCTGTTTTATGTATGTTATTTTTTTTCTTTAAAAAAATTTTTTTTATTGGAGTATAATTGCTTTACAATATTGTATTAGTTTCTGCTGTACAATGAAGTGAATCAGCTATATGTATATCTATATCCCCTCCCTCTTGGACCTCCCTCCCAACCTCCCCATCCCACCCATCTAGGTCGTCACAGAACACCGAGCTGAGCTCCCTGTGATAATACAGCAGGTTCTCACTAGCTATCTATTTTACACATGGTAGTGTATTTATGTCAAACCTAATCTCCCAGTTTGTCCCACCCTCCCCTTATGAATGTTATTTTTAATCGTATTTTAAAGGTGACACTATTTTAGAGATTAGGAAACTGAGATCTTGGGAAGTTTAATAAATTGCCTAGGGTCACACAGTGGGGCGTTTCTTCCTATAACAGTAATTGCTTTAGAACACAGGTTGATTCCAGATCTGTCTACCTATATATACTGACTTTAAAGGAGGCCAGTAAAGGTATATATAATTTATTTCACTATTCAGTTTATAAATAGTAAGGAACCATTTTTTAAAACGCTTTTGAAAATATTCAGACTGACGCTAGGTTTGGAGTTTGGGTATTTGTATTTGTTAATGACCTATGATAGGAAAGTAATTATTTTCTGAATAATTATAATTTCAGCACAGTTTGAAATTTAGGTGTAGTGGAGGGAAAATGGGTTAGTACAGGTAACTAATTGTCTCTGAGACTATGTATTTATGTGAAAAATGTTTGTCATTTAAAATTTTAAGACCAAAAATTTTTAAGCGTACCAAAATATTTTCCTGATTTGATAGAGGCCAGATTAACCTTTGCCTGTACTTTTTTTTTAAAGGATTGGGGTGGCCAACAGAAGAAGGCAAATAGATCATCAGAAAAGAATAAGAAAAAGTTTGGTGTAGAAAGTGATAAAAGGGTAACTAATGATATTTCTCCGGAGTCATCGCCAGGTGTTGGAAGGCGAAGAACGAAGACTCCACATACGTTTCCGCATAGTAGATACATGACGCAGATGTCTGTTCCCGAGCAGGCAGAATTAGAGAAACTTAAACAGCGGATAAACTTCAGTGATTTAGATCAGGTTTGTAAATTATTTTAAAAATCAAATTATAACTATGGAAAATATTTGCAATAGACTAAATAGTTTGTCTTAATAAAATTGAGCTGTTTATTTCCTTTTCCTTAGTTTCTGTGCCTATGGAAAGAATGTTAATCGTTGTGATGGTACTGTGTTCTTTGGAGGGCAATAAAGTCCTTATTTCTAAACTTGCTGAGGACAAGTCTCTTGGGACTTTATTATTATACTATATGACTAACTTAAATGATTTCATTTTGAAACTAAATTATGCATGCTAGTAACTGATTAAGATTGCTGTTAAGCAAAAGGGAATATCGAGTTTAGAATATTTGTCATTGGTTAAGTGTGGGATGTGCTGGGTTATCTCAAGTTTAGAATAAAACAGTTGTTTGTATTTATAATCACTGAAATCAAGTTTAGAACTAAAAGCAAGTAGAAATGATAATGAACTCTTAACATTTTACTGTCACATCTGTACTTCATAGAGATAAGTTTTCCAAATATGCATAAAGGTAGATTCAAGTCTGGTATGATGGTGATGATCATATATCATTTAGTCACCTATGTGTTAATTATTGAACATTTACTGTATGCCGGGCACTGAGTTGAGTACTTTATCAGACAGTACCAGCTTCACACTGACCCATCTTTTTTTAAAAATTAATTAATTTATTTTTGGCTGCGTTGGGTCTTCCTTGCTGTGTGTGGTCTTTCTCTGGCTGCGGCGAGCGGAGGCTACTCTTCCTTGTGGTGTGCAGGCTTCTCATTGCGGTGGCTTCTCTTGTTGAGGAGTGCGGGCTCTAGGGCATGCGGGTTTCAGTAGTTTTGGCATGCGGGCTCAGTAGTTGTGGCTCGCGGGCTCTAGAGCGCAGGCTCAGAAGTTGTGGCACATGAGCTTAGTTGCTCCGCGGCATGTGGGATCTTCCTGGCCCAGGGATCAAACCCGTGTCCCCTGCATTGGCAGGTGGATTCTTAACCACTGCGCCACCAGGGAAGTCCTACATTGACACATCTTTATGTTGATGTTCATATTAATTAATTAACATTGATTCATTGGGTTCAAAGCCTATGTTATATTCTGTGATCAAGTATGACTAGCAATATGAGTTATAAATATGATTCATAATCCTACTGCTTCATTTAGACTAGTCTTGCTCATATTCATCATTTGAATTGTCTCTGGACAGAATGAGGCCTAGGACGTGATAATTGAATTTTGATATTTTATGAAAAGAATTTTGTAGGTCTGAAGCTGTTTTGAATCTTACAGCAAATCTGTTTATATGCACCTTGTGAATCAATATCTGATGGTAAAACTAAGAACATTGGATTTTTTTTAATTTTGAAAGATTAATGTTTGTGGGATTTGGTTTCTTTTTCATGTATAGAGAAGCATTGGAAGTGATTCTCAAGGTAGAGCAACAGCTGCTAACAACAAACGTCAGCTTAGTGAAAACCGAAAGCCCTTCAACTTTTTGCCTATGCAGATTAATACTAACAAGAGCAAAGATGCTGCTGTAAATCCCCAAAAGAGAGAAATGATTGGATCAGCACAATGTAAAGAGTTGTTTGCTTCTGCTTTGAGTAATGACCTTTTGCAAAACTGTCAAGTCTCTGAAGAAGATGGGAGAGGAGAGCCTGCAATGGAGAGCAGCCAGGTGATAAAACTTCTTTCTTTTGCTCTTTGCTTTCATAAACCTCAAAGTAGATTCATTAAGATTTAAAAAAAATATTGGGTTATGCACATAGGAATTTTAGTTAGGTAGAATTGAAGTTCTTCTCTGACCTTCCTCATTAATCTATCAGATTTACTCAAAGTGGTGTAAATTTCTTTTTACCAAAATGACTGTAGAAATGGCATAGTCAGGTAAATTAAGACTTCTGTTCATCTGCCAAATGTTGTATTGCTAATTTTTAGTAAAGAGCAATTGGGAGCAATGTGATTAATAGATTGCTGTAGAAATTTTTTTTAAATGGTATAATTCTTTTGAAAAAATTATTTTTCAAAAGTATCTTAATTTTTAAAATTTATTTATAAAGAAATATATAAACAGTAGAAAAATTTATATAAATAATAGTTTGATGCACAGTTTTATAAAATGAAGTTCCCAAGTAATGAAACTAAAACACATTTTGAAATTTTTAAGTTAACAGTAATTGGAATTGTTGGTATTGCCTGTTATGTTTTGATTAAATTCTAAATTTGATTCAGATCTTCTGCATGTATGAATTCACACAATAAACCTAGAAGTATCTTTGGTTATTTGAAATTAAAATCTATAATTTTAATTCCCCCCCCCCAAATATTTCCCTTGCAGATTGTAAGCAGGCTTGTTCAGATTCGTGACTATATTACTAAAGCTAGTTCCATGCGGGAAGATCTTGTAGAGAAAAATGAAAGATCTGCTAATGTTGAGCGCCTTACTCATCTAATAGATCACCTTAAAGAACAAGAAAAGTCATATATGAAATTTCTGCAAAAAATTCTTGTAAGTTTTGGACACTTTAAGTAATGTATTGAGTTATTTTTGTAGTACATCAGTGTACATGTACTGATGACATTCTGATGCCACCCCAGAGGAGTTAATATATTTTCAAAAAATCGTGCCATCCGTTATAACATTTTATTGCCCTTTTTAATAGTTGTATGATTTATACCGCTGAAATATTTCAGGCTAGAGAAAATGAGGAGGAGGATGTTCGGACTGTAGATTCAGCCGTGGGATCTGGTTCTGTAGCTGAGAGCACATCGCTAAACATAGATGTGCAGTCTGAGGCTTCAGATACCACGGTAAGCGGCTTTTTAGTAATTAAAGTGCTGGAAATGAAGATAGAAGGTTCTCCCCCGGTTTTCACGATGATATTTTTGTAGGCATTCCTTAATGAAAAGTTTATCTCAGGGAAGAAACCCTCAGATTGTTAATGCTGTATATATTCTTTTTGAACATGGAAGTTTAAAAGTTTTATTTATTAGCATTAAAAATAGTTTTAATGGTTGATTAAATCTAATAATATCTGATCTTCAATTTGCAGAAACCTGGTTTTTCTAGTTTGTTTCATTAAGCACAGCTTTACTCATTTTAAGAAGCATTGGGAAAGTTAAAATTCATTGTGGATGTAAGAGCTGTAAGTACAGTGTCATTGCTTAGCATGTCGTCTGTTGGAAAAGTCTCCAAGTTCATTTGCCATTGAGGAACCATTTTAAGGCTGTTAGGATTCTCATTTCTCAGGCTAGCTTAGAACGGAAGCAAAACCAGACGACTGATAAAATTGAGATGAAAATGGGACAGGGTAACATTTACTTTGGGATTTATTCCAGTGAGAAAAATACTATAAATTCTGACTCTGCAAAATGGAATGTATCAAAATACTGTCTTTTGGAAAAATAATCAGAAGTTTACAGAACTTTGAGGAAAGATTTATAAAATAAACTTAGTTCATAGAAGTTAGTATGAAACTAGTATACTTTTAAGCATTTTAATTTTAGCAGATAAACCTACAACCATGCATTAGTAAACTTGAAAGACTGTTATCAGTAATGCCTTTCTTGTGAAAGGATAGCCATGTGTATCTTTTGTTTCCGAGGTATGTTCCAAAGTACCATTCAGCATTAGGAATTTGAGGGTTTGTTTCCTTTTAATATTGACCTGCATAGTTTCCTATCTGCCTCCTTTCTCTTCCTTGCCCTTCCTGATTTGAAGAGGAAATTTGAATTTTTTTTCTCTCCATTATTTTCACCAGGAGATGCTCAGAGGGCTTGATCCAAATGGTTGTTGAAGAATGGATTCTACTGTGGGGAAATTGTTTTTCTATTTACAGTGGTGCTGGGAATAATTTCTTTCTCACGTTTCATTCCAGCAGAAGTGGAAGGGTTGGGGCATGTTGGTAAAGGAATTCTGTTGGAGAGGAGTGGGAAATGATATAGATGATTATTATAATTTATATGCTAGTGTATATCGTGTTCCCCATGATGAGAATTTCTTTCATAACATAAAATCAGGACATTTTGAAAGTTAATTAATGGCATAGAATAAATGTTGAAATATGCTTCAGCAATTGTTGTATAGCTTATTGCCTAGGATGTGATATTCACTTAATTATAATAAGCCCGAAGTCTAGTCTATAGGAATTTAAAAGTCTAATTTAAAGTTTTATTGCCACCTGGGGGAGGGTGGATTGATTTTCTAAAAGATGGACTGGTAATTTTTTATATTTATTTACAAGACTGGCTTATATGTTAAACAGGAGTTTGTGTTAAGAAATTAATATGCTACACTATTTAATAAAGGAGGCATCTTTTAGTCTGAGAATTCGGCCGTGCATTGAGGACAAACTAGGGAATTCAGCTTCACAAGAACAGGTTTCAGACATTGACGTTACAACAAGTCCAAAAGGGAAAGGTGACAGACCTCCTCAGAATGACAGGGAACTGAGGCCTAATAGGAAATATAGCCGAAAACGTGGATTTCCCTCAAAGGTATACTTCACAATATTAACTTGGGAAGTCTCTAAATGAGCACCTCTTTTGTTCATATTTCCTCTCCTTTATTTGCTTTTCTGTTGTTGTTGCTGTTAACTTTTAAATATGTACGTTAACATGGTTAATTGTACTGTAATTTGCATTAGTAAAATGCTGTCCCTTAGTGTTTTTTCCTTTTCTGCTTTCTTATTCTCCTCTCCATGGATTATGTGTGGCGGCTGTTTTTAATTTGTATTAACAAAGGACTTGAAACTTAATCCATTTTCCTTTTTTTGCTGTTGAGAACTCAAAATATAACACATTCTTAAACCTTGACCATTAGTTGCCTTTTGTTTCTGATACTTGTGTTCATGGATTAAGAAGGTACTTTTAAGTTTTGTCTTATTTCCTGTAGTCATTCATTAAAGAAAGAAAAAAATAGAGCAAGCTATTAGCTTTCCTGTTTTTTTAAGAATGAAATATTGGGTTGGCCAAAAAATTCGTTTGGGTTTTTCCCTAAAATCCTATGGAAAAACCCAAACGAACTTTTTGGCCAACCCAATATTTTTAGTGTTTTTTGGTTTATATTTTTCTTCCCATTGGAAATCCCTTTTTCCATTCTTTTTTTTTTTAATTATCCAGTTGACCTGTTTCCTGATGATTTTGCTACTTTCTCCTCCAATGTTTGCTGTAAATGTTCTTTCTTTTAATTTTCCATGATTTGCATAAAGACACTCAGGAAAGGTTTAAAGACAACTATTTGTGTAGTTCCGCTTAAAACAGTTTGAAAAAAAAAAAAAACAGCATTTGTAAAAGTGCTCATATCCATTTGACAGGAGTAAACTACTATTTTAATAATTGAGTATAGATAAGACCGATTTCATATGTTTTATTACTAGCTTATTACCTAGGATTAGGCTTTCCTTTCTGTTATGTACATATTTTATATTTTTGTGGCTGTTTAAAAATGACAAAGCTTAACCTCTAGATATTAGGATGTCTCCCCACTCTCCCACAAGAGTTTGAAGATATAGTTTGAAATCAGCTATAGTGATCTTACTATAAAATGTTAAGCAAAAGGTATCCCAGTTCAACAGAATAGTAAAGTAGCTGATTATTTTTAAAACTACTAGCATTGGAGAAGAGAAAGTGAATGGGGGAAAATAGATCCTTTGGAACTTAAGTCTTCTGAATAGTGACAAACAGAACTTGAGTTGACAGTTACTACAGCATAGCGTCTTCCAGTTTTACTTTTTTCCCCTAAGGCGTTATGTTTGCTTTTAAAAACCACTCTTCTGTTTTTAAGTTTCTTTGAATAATGTCCTTATAAATATTATTTTCTCTTGAACTTCTTTCTGGAGTTTATTTTAATTTGATTCTTTTTAATCTTTTGATTCTTAGGGCCATCCTAGGGTAGTTCTATCAGTACTCTGTTCATAAAATGATTTCATTTTCTTAGAAAAAACCCTAATTCCCACTGACTGACTTTATTGTTTCTCTGCTATGCAGAATCTTTCGTTCTCCCCACCTGCCTTCATTCCCTCCTTAACATCCTTTCAAAATGTAGTATTCTGTTAGAAGACCAGGGAAGAAAGTTGGTGTCTTAACTGAGGTTCAGTGCTTAAAGCAACCTTGTGAGTTGCAGCTTGATAGGAGATAATTGATATTCTTGAGTTGGGCAGAGTCCATTTTATGAAATATTTTATAGACACGATGACATTGCATAATTTTTAAAAAGAGCCTTCCCTGAATACCCATGCCTTCATTGTTTTCCCATACTCATCTTTCCCCCCACACTTAATCTCAGCTCTTAGAGCATTCATAAGCTTTTAAAAATACCATCTACCCATTTTTTGCTATTGTTTTTATCATTTCTAGTTATTTCATGTGGGCTAGATTTGTCTCCCAAACCAGACTATGCTTCTTCAGAGATCGTTTTAAATACAGAAGACAGAGTCTACGGATGTAATTTTGGGGCAGATAGTATGATGTGAAAAAACACTAACCTAGAACTTAGGAATCTGACTTCCCCTCACTGTGATATTGGATAAATCACAGCTTTATCTTCTCTGGGCTTATAGTTTCTCACCTTTCAGATGACAAAACTTGGAATACATATTAACTGAAGTACTTTTCAGCCATAAAAATATATTTGGATCCATGAAGAATTATTGGAAGAACATCAGTTGGGTAGAGGAAAGGAAGACTTAGGGTTTTCTGAAATCTGTTACCTGTATGCAACTCGAGATTTCATGCTTAAGTTATTATTTTTTAATTTGTAAACTAAGAATGTACTTACTGAAAGTGACTCAAAACATTTAAATGAAAATATGTGTTTGAAGGATGGGTATAGTCCTGGCCTCCTTTTTTGGATTTCTATTCCATGCACCATCTTCTTGCCATGTTTTTATCCCCAGGTATTTTTATTACCATTTTCTCATCTTCCCTTTCTTTATATTTGATTGTAGTTCCCACCCACCTCCCTCAGTTCATCTTTTCTAAGTATTAGTCTGAAATGTTATTTATGTGGATGCAAAAGTTATTAAGCAGTAATAAAACTCCACTAATTTTAAAAATTGTTGGGAATTCATCTTTGGATTAGTGAAAAATCTGAAGTTCAGAATTCTTTATAATTAGAGTATCAAAGTTTTGCAAATAAATGTGACTAACAAGGATTAAAGTTCTTTTTAAAAGTTTGCATTTTAAAGGGTAAGAAACCATAATATTAAATTGTTTAGTAAATTCTTTAAAATTAGATAGCTTTAAGGTTAGCTTGAGGTCTAAACTATTTTTGAGAGATGGGAGGATTATGAATTAGATGGAGATAATGCATTCTTGATGGTTTTCTTTTTTCCTAGATGACTTTTAGCCTTATTTGTGTAATGTTTCTTTTCTTAGTCATTTACCATTGATGCTTTGTTGGAGTATTTGATTGATGTCAACCTGGAGAGATTTCTCTGAGTCGTTCCACTGATTGGGACGTTCGTACCTGATTGGGTCTGGTTTTATATTTTACCGGTGACTTTGATGAAATTAATTTGGATCAGATCTGAGATGGCTACCTATCTCAGATTGATAGTTATCTCTCACCCTTCAAATTATTTTTTCAAGATGTAAATAGTCTTGAAATGAGCAAGAACTAAGAAGATGAATTTTCATAGGGATGAATGTAATGTTAACTAGGTAACTCCACTTGTATAGGATGGGAGAGAACTGAGTAAATTGTACTTGATTTGAAAATGGCTTTAGTTTATTGGAAATTCTCCAGTAAAATACTAGCTTAACCAAGATACATTATTTCTCTTCCATGTTCATAAAGTCTAGTTGGCCAGTCCAGGATAGAGCACTGACCTGGCTTCTCTGATACCTTACATCAAACATTCTAACTGTAGTCTTCTACTTCCTATTTGAGCTTCCTTTCTTTGAGTTCTTAATTCTGAGCCATGTAATTATTTTTATTGCTTGCCAAGTTATCACAGTTACTCATTCTTGTTTACAATACTAATGAGTGCTACTTGGGGAGGTAAAGGGAAGAGGTTTGTGCAAAGTATTGTTAAGGAATGTTACCCAGAAGGGAATTTCTCTGGAGCCATCTGTGTTCTCCATAATTTTTCTTGGAATCAAATGTACATAGGGAAAACAGATCAGTGCATTTTTACTTTGAAAAGAAATCACTGAGGTTTATTTTCCTTGTTAACTTTGGTTAGAGCCAGGGGATATCATTCATTTAAAGTCTCCATATCCCCAACAAAAATTTGGTAGCAATGCAAATTTAAAATTAACTATTTCTAAGTTAACAGAAATATTTTATGTAAATGTTAGCTAAAATCATTAAACTTCTAAGATACAAAATTTTTTAAAAGGCAAATCAGTGATGAAAAATACCATTATGGTATACAGTTCATGCATAATTTGTCTTATTTATTGTTTCCAGGTTGTATTTAAATTTCTCTCTTTGGTTAATTGACTTTATTTTTTCTGGTTGGGTTACACTTGAATATTTTTAAGATTAACATTTAAAATTTTATAATTCCTTGTAAGTGGCACCTATTTAATCTGTTCCTCTTTTAGGCAAAATGTTATCTTTTGGGGGGGAATTTCAAAGTAATTTATGTCCTCAGACTCAGCATTAAATGAGCATCTTTTAAAAGAAAAAATAGTAATGATATCTTTGATGCAAAAGATAGTATTTTTTCTTTACTGTATCCTAATATAAAGTGATGCAAGTAAATTAAAGCCTTTCACATCAAATAATCAAATAAAAAGTATATTTTTAAAATTTCCATCCGTAGTTAGAAAATAGTTGGTTTGTTTTTGTTTTGTTGGTTTTTAAACATCACTTCTAGGAATGGGGCAGAAGATTTTTTAGTCTGGTCTTTCTCCAGGGCTACTTTTAGGGCATTAACCTGGTATGATCTGCTCTTCCTTTTCTGTAAGGCCTGGATCCCTCATTCTTTGTGTGTGTGTGTGTGTGTGTGTGTGTGTGTGTGTGTGTGTGTGTCGGCCTTCCTGTGTTCCTTTTTGTATGCCTTTTGCTTTATTTTCTTTTTGTTAATTCTTCTTCATGCTAAGCACATGCATATGGTCTTCTACCTTGAAATTACCTAACTACCTAATTCTTAACATGACAGGCTGTCTCTGTGTCATTTTCTTCTTTTTCTTTCAAGTCTGTATCTAGGGTTGTATATTTAATACTAATTTATTGTCTATGTATGTACCTTGCCGTTGGTAGTTGAAATAGGAACATGGATTTTAAAAGATATAAGTGTTGTTGGTCTTATTTTTCAGGCCAGAGATCCTCAGCAGGAGCCTATGGAAGAGATAGAAAATTTGAAGAAACAACATGATTTATTAAAAAGGATGTTACAGCAGCAGGAGCAACTGAGAGCTCTGCAGGGACGACAAGCTGCTCTTCTTGCTCTGCAGCATAAGGCAGAGCAAGCTATCGCTGTGATGGATGATTCTGGTATGCCACCATCTTAGAATGTTTTTATAAGTAAGGCTCAATAAATAATGATATGATTGCAAGGTGGATGCTGGTTATTATATAATTAGATCTTGATTGTTGTCTAGTTGAGAAACCTACATGTGAGGCTTACCCTGTCCTGTGCTTTTCTCTGGTTATGCAGAAAAGGTTGCAGGGACAACTCCTGGCCATCATACTGTACCGTGCAGACAGCCAGCTCGCTCTCCTTTTCATCAGAGAGTACCCTTAAGAGGTAAAAGGGACAGGATGTAGTTCTGTTTTTGTACCTCAGATTTATAGGGCTCTTGTTGCTTCTATTTCTGCCTTTTGTACTTTATTTAACAAGGATTGCTGTACTTTGCTTGCCTGCCAAGGAAGGGTTAAAACCTTAAGTGAGGCAGTGAATAAATGTAAGCTTCTTTGGCTTCTGACATGAATAGTGAGGTATCCAATTGTATGCACTAGTTCCTTTGAACTAAATTTATATCCTATCCAGTCTCCCTGAGACTCAGAAATGTTCTTTTCTTTCTTCTTCTTTCCCTCATAGCCATGTATCACTTAGATGGAAATTGTATTGAATTCTTTTTTTAAAAAAATGTCAGCTTTATTGCGGTATAATTGACAAATAAAATTATAAGATATTTAAAGTATACATCTTAGTGATTTAAGTTTTGTATTTTTGGATCTTGTTTAAGAAACCTTTCCCCATCCTATGTATTGAATTCTTTAGTATTGAGTCTAACTTTATAGTTTGTCTTGTTATTGTCAAACCTACGTGTTTAATTTCTCATTAAGTTGAAAACAGATTGTTACTTATTAAAACTTAAAACCAAGTTATATTTTCTAGTAGTCTGTCATTACAGTCTAATAATAATTTATCTCCTGTGGGCTCTCCATTTAAGGTCCTTACTGTGGTTACCCTGTTACTCAATTTATCGTGTTGTCCACACCTAGCCCACTGGCTCAGCCTTCTGCGCACTGTTATATGTAATTTAATTTTGCATTTTCATAAGGAGCTTTATGACTTGCAAGTAACTTACTCTTTTGTAATAATTATATAGTTGTATAGAATATATATGGTATAGTATATAATAATTATGCAAATTTTCATCCCCATTTTTCCCTTGCAAAATTCAAAGTATCATTAGCTGTTAGATTTAGGAAAAAACAAAATACTTTAACAGTGACAAATACAGTTTGGTTAATGACCAACTTTTAAAATATTTTTCAAGATTGGAGTATCAAATTTCAGAGATTTTCTTGTGATAGTTACGTTATTTCAAATAGTTATACTTACGTCATCTCATTTGATCACCACAAAACTGTAGGTTAGTCGCCAGGGCTTTTTTTTATAATTCTCACTTTAGAGAGAAGGAACTCTAACACAGAGTTCGTGACTTGCCTAGGCTTATATGGAATTTTAGTAGAATCAGATTTCTTGAGTTCCAGGTCAGGGGTCTTCTTTTTCTGAATATAAACCTTTATTTTTAAGTAAGCAGATAATCTTTCTTTCTTTCTTTTTTTTTTTTTTTAATGTACTATTATGAGACAAGGACCAGGAGGAGAATGAACAGGAGTTTAAATTTGAATTTATTTTATGTACTATTTCAAAAAGAATTTTAGGTTAATGATTGAAAACAGATTTTATCTTGCATTTATGAGATTTTGCAGGAGAATACTGATGTAAAAACAAACTTACAGTATTTAATCTTTAGGTATATAAGAGAGGCAACATAATTGTCATGGGAAAGAGTGTTCCTTTTACCATTTAACTAGCAAGTTGTGTGTTATCTAGACTGTAATCGCTTTTTTTCCCCCAAGTACTTTGGACTGGGTACATGGGAGTCTACCCCACCCTGTAATTCTAATTTCTCATTGAAAAAGCTAATATTTTCCTTCAAAACAGACACAGTTTATAGTCATTGTCTCTTTTAGAGCTGGAAAGATAAGCATGGGGTGGTTGAGTAACAGAGCAGTAACTATTATGAAAATTGTCATCAGAATACTGCCTTAGGAAGAAAAAAACTGTGGTCTTTTAGTATGAGTTGTATCACAAGCAACTCCTTCAATAAATTATCTGTTCTACAGTAGGGGTCGGCAAACTATAGCCAGCTGGATTTGGCCCACTGCCTGAAATAAAATTTTATGGAATACAGCCATGTCCATTTGTTTATGTATTGTATGTAGTTGCTTATGTATTGTATATAGTTGCTTTTGCCCTACAGTGGCAGAGTTGGGTAGTTGAGACAAGAACTGTATCTCCACAAAGCCTAACATGTTTACTATCTGAATCTTTAAAAAAAGTTTGCCAGCCCCTGTACTAGAACATTGATTCTGTTGGGGAGGTGGGGATTGAGACTGGTCAGAATTAGCTGTGCTTTTTCAGACTAACCACTTTGCCCGCCACGCCTCCAACCCAACCTGGTGGACCTTCCCGCACCCCGACTCTGTTGAGTCACTATTCCTTTTTTTTTTTTTTAAATTTATTTATTTATTTATTTATTTATTTTTATTTTTGGCCGTGTTGGGTCTTTGTTTCTGTGCAAGGGCTTTCTCTAGTTGCGGAGAGTGGGGGCCACTCTTCATCGCGGTGCGCGGGCCTCTCACTATTGCGGCCTCTCTTGTTGCGGACCACAGGCTCCAGATGCGCAGGCTCAGTAGTTGTGGCTCACGGGCCTAGTTGCTCCGCGGCATGTGGGATCTTCCCAGACCAGGGCTCAAACCCGTGTCCCCTGCATTGGCAGGCAGATTCTCAACCACTGTGCCACCAGGGATGCCCGAGTCACTGTTCTTAATTGGGATGTAGCGGTATCCCTCCTTGAATGTTGGGACAGAAAGAGATGAACCACTATACTAGAGTTTTGTGAGTGTCCCTTTATTTTCAGGTTAGATGGAAACTTATAAAATGATTGGTTGGCAGATAAATCTGAGGGTTAACTAGCTTCAAATTACGTTGAGATTTTTTCAATTTCTTTTTTCCCCCCAAATTTATTTTTAGCTTCTCAGAAATTAAAAGTGTTGTTTTTTATTTATTTGCTTTAATGAATTATTAAATTATTTGCTTGAATGAAAGTTGTTAACTTTCTTTCCAGTTGTAACAGAAACTACAGGTAGCCTATCTGGAGTCAGTATCACATCTGAACTAAATGAAGAATTGAATGATTTAATTCAGCGTTTTCATAATCAGCTTCGTGATTCTCAGGTAACTTAATTTTTTGGTATACTGGATTTAAAATCACATTAACTAAAGCAGTGCTTCTCAAACTTTACTGAGCATACATATCACCTGGCATGATTGTTAAAAAATGTAGATTTCTGGTCAGTGGGATCCCCCCACCTCCAAAATTATGATTCATACATCTGGGGTGGGCTTCCCACCATGCGATTCCAGTGCTGGAAGTCTCGGGACTATGCTTTGGGAAGCTCTAATTTAGAGGAATATCTACTTTGAATGAAGTGATTAGTGAAACTTCCCCTTTGTATGCTCCTAGATGACGCATTCTTATTTCACCTTAAAGATTGTTAATGGTCACAACTGTTAAGTTAGTGTGAATCTATGCTTTTGCAATGTTTTACTAACAATTTTAAGAAAGTTCTTAAGTTTAATTTCAGAGTTAATAAGTGTTATAATTTAATGACCTTTGTAAATAATGATATAAATGCAAAATTTCAGTCTCTTGAGTGAGAAAGGGTGAATTAATACCTCTCCACTGGAAATGGGTATAATTGACAATGCATTATCTTCTGTCTGCTGACCCAAGTTTAAATAAAAGAAGATGATCTAACTACTTTGGAGAGTTATTTAGCAATATCTAGTACATTTTTTCTAGTGACCCTGTTCAAAAGGAGATGCATACAAGAATGTTCTTGGCAGCATTGTATTAATAGCAAAGCAGAAACAATCTAAATGTCCATGAACAGGAAAATGGATTAGTAAGTTATGATATATACATAGAGTGAAATCCTATAACCGGTTACAGTAAATGAACCAGAGCTAATGAATGAAAATGCAAGTTTAAGAAGGATACCACTTAGCTTATGTTTTAAAATGTGTAGAGTGTATATTTTTTATGGATACCTTCATAGGTATTAACAAAATAAAAATATGTATGAGAATGGTAGGTGTCTAATTCCAGATTGTGGTTATCTCTTGAGAGAGTAATGGGGTCAGGATTTCTACGTATAAAGCTTTAGCTATTATCTGTAATATTATATTTCTCTTAAAGAAAGAACTGATGCAAATGTGGCAAAATACTAAAATTTGACTAAGCCCAGTGCTGGTTATTCATTATATGATTCCCTAATCCTTAGTGGATTTTTTAAATGTTTCATAAATTTTTTTTTTAATAGGAAAGAGGTGGTAGGAGAAACTGATAGGTTAAGAAGTTAAAGTTTATGATTGTGGTTCTAAAAAGATGGCAAGAGAGAGAATGAGATTTTTGAAGGTTTGTTCTATATAAAATGTGGCATTTCTAGCACTTAATTTAGATCCAGTTAATAACATCCAGTGAATCCCCACTGTGTAGTTATGTGTGTCTATAAAACAGTATATATATATACTGTTTTATAGATATGGTGGCACATCAGGAAACAGTATGTATATAACTTGGGAATAGGAAAGGCATATATACTTACCGACCAGCACAACCTACACAAATGTTTATCTCTTCTTATAAAGAATATTTATGTATTTTTGGGACTTCCCTCGTGGCACAGTGGTTAAGAATCCACCTGCCAACGCAAGGGACACGAGTTCGATCCCTGGTCCAGGAAGGTCCCACACACTGTGGAGCAACTAAGCCTGTGGGCCACTACTACTGAGCCTGCACTCCAGAGCCCGCGAGCCACAACTGCTGAGCCCACATGCCACAGCTACTGAAGCCCGCGTGCCCTGGAGCCAGTGCTCCGCAGAAAGAGAAGCCACTGCAATGAGAAGCCCGCGCACCACAGCTAAGAGTAGCCCCCACTCGCCACAACTAGAGAAAGCCTGCGCGCAGCAATGAAGACCCAATGCAGCCAAAAGAAAAAAAGAGAGAAAATATTTATGCATCTTTAAAATGAGAATGCAAGCTTAAATCGCCTAATCTTTCTTTTTTTTCTTTTGTTTTCTTTTTTTTTTTTTTTTAAAGCCTCCAGCTGTTCCAGACAATAGAAGACAAGCAGAAAGTCTTTCATTAACTAGGGAGGTTTCTCAGAGCAGAAATCCATCAGTTTCAGAGCATTTACCTGATGAGAAAGTCCAGCTTTTTAGCAAAATGAGAGTGTTACAAGAAAAGAAACAAAAAATGGACAAGCTGCTTGGAGAACTTCATACACTTCGAGATGAGCATTTGAACAATTCAGCATGTAAGTAAATCTAAGCAGTATTAGGTAGAGGACACGTAAGTATATATGCCAACATGTAATAATTACTTAGTAAATATTTGGTGAATGAATAAACACATAGTTACTCAAGAAAATTATAATTTTTGTGGGGAAATAGGACTTGCACGTGAAAAGTTTTTAAGTAACAAGGCAATGTATGGTAAAGCCAAATAGATGGTAGATCTGTAAAATTCAGAAAAGGAAAAGAATGAATTTGGGCTTGAAAAATTGGTAGGATTTTATTTTATTTTTTATAAATGTATTTATTTTATTTATTTATTATTATTTTTGGCTGCGTTGGGTCTTTGCCGCTGCACGTGGGCTCTCCGCAGTTGCGGCGAGTGGGGGCCACCCTCCGTTGCAGTGCTCGGACCTCTCACCGCACGGCCTCTCCCGTTGCGGAGCACGGGCTCCAGGCGCGCGGGCTTCAGCAGTTGTGGCGTGCGGGCCCAGTTGCTCCGCGGCATGTGGGATCTTCCCGTACCGGGGCTCAAACCCGTGTCCCCTGCATTGGCAGGCAGACTCCCAACCACTGCGCCACCAGGGAAGCCTGCTAGGATTTTTTTTTTTTTTTTAAATTTATTATTTATTTATTTATTTATGACTGTGTTGGGTCTTCGTTTCTGTGCAAGGGCTTTCTCTAGTTGCGGCAAGTGGGGGCCACTCACTCTTCATCGCGGTGCGCGGGCCTCTCACTATCGTGGCCTCTCTTGTTGCGGAGCACAGGCTACAGACGTGCAGGCTCAGTAATTGTGACTCACGGGCCTAGTTGCTCCGCGGCACGTGGGATCTTCCCAGACCAGGGCTCGAATCTGTGTGCCCTGCATTGGCAGGCAGATTCTCAACCACTGCGCCACCAGGGAAGCCCCAGCCTGGTAGGATTTTAAATAAGGGATAAGTATAAGAGAAGGTAACTGTTAGATACTTTGACATAATAATACTGCACTTTTTAGCATATCCAAAATTTTTCCTTAAGGAAAAGCTAAACCAGATTAGTACATTGACTTTAAAACTATGAAACAGATTTAGAAAGTATTTATGCAATAAAAACCTGAGATATGAAAAACTTATTTAGTGCAGAAAGTCCCTAACACTTCATTTTTTAAAATACATAAATAGTCATCTCAGGTGGGACTAGGAAAGGCATATAGTCATCCTAGGTATACTAGTTAAATAGTTATACAACCATCCCTCAGTATCCACGGGGGCTTGGTTCCAGCACCCTCACCCACACCCCTACGGATACCAAAATCTGAGGCTGCTTAAGTCCCTTATCTAAAATGGCATAGTATTTGCATGTAACATAAGCATATCCTCCAGTATACTTTAAATCATCTCTGGGTTACTTACAATACTTAATACAATGTAAATGCTATATAAATAGTTACCAGCATGCTGCAGATTCAAGTTTTGCTTTTTGGAACTTTATGGAATTTTTTTTTTCCTGAATATTTTCTATCTGCTTTTGGTTAAATCCGCAGATGCAGAACTCTTGGATACAGAGGGCCGATTGTACTAGTTATATAGGAAAGGCAATAGTCATCTTAGTTATACTGTAGGAACTGTCTTTTCTGCTCTGCAGATGTTTTGCTGGCCTTTGTCTTATTCAGATCCAGTTACTAGTCCTCACTTGGCCACATGCCTTCCCAAGCCTGGTCCCTGCCTCTTAGTCAAACGGTTGGTAGTAGGAGCCGTAGCGTTGGGTATTGGAGTCAGCAGGGTCCACCCTAACAGGCCATTATTCTTTAGCGTTCCAGATGCTGTCTTATCAAAGAACAGACAAGGGATAGAAACATCACCTCTGGATCCCTGTACTGCACCCTAGTTGTCCGCCACCTTCAAAGAACTGTACTATTTCTGCCCTGAGACATACGCCTTTCTTCTCCCTGACTTCTGCTCCTCCTCTGCCTCCTCTAGAGTATGAGCTAATCCCAGCGCCCGTCCTTCCCAGACAGATGAACACAACCAAGGAAAACTTAGTGTTTCGTAAGTTGTACTCAAAGCCTTGTGGTCAGTTTTATACACATAATTAAAGTAGCACTCTGTCTACTGATGACTAAAAAGTCATATATTTCTCTGGGAAGCAGAGTGAAAGCAGAGCAAAAGGTAGAACAGTCAAGGAATAGAGAGAAAAGACTACTGGAAACCAGCTGTAGCAGTGGATAACGTGAGCAACAAATGACGATTGTCACTGTGAGGAAGAGAAAAATGATGATAGTTTTAAAGTGGTAGTGGACTTGCCTGGTGGTGCAGTGGTTAAGAATCTGCCAGTACAGGGGACACGGGTTCGAGCCCTGGTCTAGGGAGATCCCACATGCCGCGGAGCAACTAAGCCCGTGCACCACAACTACTGAGCCTGCACTCTAGAGCCTGCGAGCCACAACTACTGAGCCTGCGTGCCTAGAGCTTGTGCTCCGCAGCAAGAGAAGCCACCACAATGAGAAGCCCATGCACCTCAACAAAGAGTAACCCCCCGCTCACCGCAACTAGAGAAAGCCCGCACGCAGCAACGAAGACCCAACGCAGCCAGAAATAAAAAAAAATAAAAAGAAAAAAATAAATAAACTGGTAGGAGAGAGAGAAGCACAAAGATTCTTAGTCTTCATTTATTACCCTTGAAAGCATAAGATATCTTTGATCTGTGTGGACAGAAAGGTAATTAAAATGTAGTTCAAGAGCTGTCTTAGAGGATTAATCGTCATCTAATTAGAAAATTTTATTGCTGAGTAGTATTCATGGTATTATGTACCACAGTCACTTTAACAATTTTGCTTTATCTTTTGGAACAAGAAAAGTTCCATCTTGGAGACCAGATAGAATCCCTCTGGACTGGAACATTCTCACGGACCTATCAGCTAGGGTTGCCCTGTAAAGATTTGTAGATGGTGTGCTTGCACATCATATGCAGTGGCTCTATTTAACTTAACCTGGAACCAAGTTTATCAGAGGAGTACTCTCGTTACTTTCTCAAGGTAGAATATCGTAGTTCTTGTTGGTTTCCATCTTGTCTTTCCTTATTCTTTCCTTTCTGTTTTAACTCTGTTTGGTTGAAGGACATGTTAATAAACAAGTGGCCTGGTTATATCCTTAAGTTTCACATTTTAAAGCTGCAGGATTTAAGATGTTAATGACTTTTACTTTTTATTTTTCTATGTCTGAGCCAACTACGAATGTGTTGTTTGATGCTGTATTTGTTTATTTATGGTAACTGGTCTTTTTTTTTTTTTTTTTTTGTTGTGCCTTCTTCAGCCTCTCCACAAAGGAGTGTGGATCAGAGAAGTACAGCCGCAGCTCCCCCTGCTCCTGTAGGCTTAACACCAGTTGTCAATGGAGAATCCAGTAGCCTCACATCATCTGTTCCTTATCCTGCTGCTTCTCTAGTTTCTCAGAATCAGAGTGAAAATGAAGGCCACCTAAATCCAACTGAAAAACTCCAGTAAAACATTTCTACAAACATTGTTTACATAGATTAGAATTGAATAATGGGGATAAATCTTGGGGGTTTTTTCTTTGTTGAAAATTCTGGAAAAACTGAGTTAATTTGATATGATAAACATTTTTAAGTGATATGGTGGTAGAATAAGTTTGTGTGTTATATGTGCATCTTTGAGTTGTCCTAGAGAAATGTGACATTGTAATAACATGTAATTTCTTTGAGCTAATGTATTCCTGTTTTCCAAATAAAGGGACTACAGTTAAAAGATTTCTATATTCAAATGGTTTAGAGCCCAGGCTCTAGAGTCAGACAGCCCTAAAATTGTATCTCACAAGGTTGTGTGACTGTGGACAAATAGCACCCTCACTAAGCCTCTTTTTCTTCACCTAGCATAATATATTTGTTCATAAAGGTGTTTTAAGGATTAGAAAACATTGGCATAATTCCTGGGACTCAGTAAAAACTCAACAACCTAATTATTCTTTTTGGTAAACATGTTATATAGTATGGTAACATGTAGATCTCTATATGTTGTAGACAAATTGGGAACCTTCTGTAAATGCTCAGTAATGCCTGCATACCTGATTTGCCTAAGAGGTACTATTTTAATGGAATATTTAGTACTTCACATTTTTGATACTTATTAAGAAACATAGGAATATTTTTGACATTGAGATTTAAGCTGTTAACATCTATACCTGCTTAAAGTGAACACGTGGAAGAGGGTTTCTTATGCTTTTGTCCGTAACACAAGATAAGTAAATAAGGTGATGAGATTTTGAATAACCTGTACTTGAAATTACATTCATTATAGTCACATCCCCTGGATATTTGACTGGGTTTAAATTTTGTTTGTGCTGGCTGCTACTCTGTGAAAATAGTGTATGCTTTATTTTGCTAAAATGGGTGTTAATATAAATGTTTTTGTTGTTTATCAGGAAGTTAAATGAAGTTCGAAAGAGGTTGAATGAGCTAAGAGAATTAGTTCATTATTATGAGCAAACATCAGATATGATGACAGATGCTGTAAATGAAAACACAAAAGAAGAAGAAACTGAAGAGTCAGAATATGATTCCGAGCATGAGAATTCTGAACCTGTTACTAACATTCGGTAAGAACTTTTTTAAAAGTTGTTTTTCTAACATATTCACCCTAACAATACATTTAATATGAAACAAAAGAAACCTCAATAGAGTGCCTACCGTTTGCCTTTTATTTAAGCTTTTCTCCTGTAAGTCTGCTGTTTTGGTCAGTGTACTCTTACTTGTTCTATAAAGAAAAACAAATAGGGAAGTATTGAATACAGTAGTCTGGTAAATTTGCTGTTTGTTAGATCAACTAAAAGTTAATCATAAGAAGTACGTAACTTCATTTTTTAGGTGTAATTTTGATTTTTTTTTTTTGGTTGTAATTTTGATTTTTTTAGATGTTTTTCTTCTTAAATTTGTGAATAGGAGAAGTTAGTGAAAAGCAAGAGCCGTTTATTTAGAGGATGAATTTAAATGGAAAAATAGCCAATGATGTTCATAGTCTGGAATTATTTTATCAGCAGTTCTAAAACTTTGATTTTTTTATTATTACATATATTTTTTACCTTAAATAACTTCAGGTTGTTTTCTTTTAGAAATCCACAAGTAGCTGCCACCTGGAACGAAGTAAATAGTAATTCTAATGCACAGTGTGTTTCTAATAATAGAGATGGGAGATCAGTTAATTCTAATTGTGAAATTAACAACAGATCTGCTGCCAACATAAGAGCTCTAAACATGCCTCCTTCTTTAGGTATGATTGACTCTATTCATAGATAATTTTACCATATTATTCTTGGGAAGTGGAATTCCTTTCTTTAGTACTCTTAAGTTTATTAAATTATTGATTTCACTGGTACATGTTTTCAGCAGATTGTCGATATAATAGAGAACGAGAACAGGGGATTCATGTTGCACAAGGTGAAGATGAAGAGGAGGAGGAGGAAGAAGCAGAAGATGAGGCAGTCAGTGGAGCTTCATTATCTAGTCATAGGAGCAGTCTGGTTGATGAGACTCCTGAAGATGCTGAATTTGAACAGAAGATCAATAGACTTATGGCTGCAAAACAGAAACTTAGACAGTTACAAGATCTTGTTGCATTGGTGCAGGTAAATACTGCTTGTATTAAAAAAAAAAGTGTCAAATGGACAGTCTTATAAGGTAAAATTTATGTGTTTGATAATTATGTTGGTATAAGTATACTAGTACACATTTATTGAGTTCTAACTATATACCAGGTTTAAATGCTTAGCACTTTACATGCCATATTATCAGAGATCAGCAAACTTTTTATAAGGGTGACTTAGTAAATATGTTAGGCTTTGTGGGCTATACAGTTTCTGTCACAACTACTCAGTGCAAAAGCAGCGATAGACAGAATGCAAACAGATGAGCATGGCTGTGTACCAGTATAACTATTACAAAAACAGGTTTGTTTGTTTTTTTGCTGGAGACCCCAGTTCTATATCACGTAGAACTTGGTAACATCTCAGTGAGGCAGATACACAGATTAAAGGTGTTAATTGACCAGAGTTATACCATTGTCAGAGCCAGAGTTGAGACTGACATTCTGGCTGAGATCTTAACTCACTTGATGTAGAAGAAAAACCATATTGTCTTATTCAGTAAGGCCAAATTAGTAAAGTTGGAACTAGTTGTAAATTTTAAAAAGCCATTTGAATGTATGAACGTGAAATTATGTAACTATTAACACTTCTGTATTGACTGATGTGGTCCAAAGGCTTTTTGCAGTTTATTAGACTAGGTATAAAACTTTCTAAGAATGATTGAACTTTCTAAAATCATTCCTTTTCATCTGTTTATATATATATATATATATATATATATATTCTTATTAACATAATCACTAGAAAAATATCTTTTAAGAGAGACTTCCTAAAGTATTGAAATTTATATGATTGTTGGAAGCCAAAAAACTTCTGGTAAAATTAATGAGTGATTTGTTTTCATTTAGGTTTGCTTAGCTTGTGTTAGGTTGAAAAAAATGAAGTATAGAACATTAAAATTAACCACACTAATGTATAGAAAAACAATTTTTTTATGAATGAAAAAAATTCAATTGTTATTCGCAACTTCTTTTGGAATGCTACTTATTTTGAATTACTCAAGTGAAAGATGAATGTGCTCTCATTTTTAATTAAAGGAAACACTACTAGTAAACTCCCTCTGAGCCTTCATTCATAATCCCATTCTCCTTCACAGATGCTACTGTGCATATGTTTTATATATATATACATATATAGTAAATACAGTTCTTTTTTTTAGCTGCAACATAGTTTTCTGTAGTATCAGTGGACCTTAGTTTAGTTAATCTAACATCCTATTGATATTTACTTTTGTTGTTTCCAATTTTTCACTATTTGGAAACAACACTCCAATGAACATGCTTTCACAAGCTTTGTGGTGCATTTGTGTTTTTCAAGAGCAGATATGAAGAAGTGGAATTGCTTTGTCAGAGTATATGCACATTTTAATTTTAATGGACACTGCTTAATTGCTCTCCAGAGTGACTATATTAATTGATATCTAAGCAGTGGTGGATGAATCCATTTCCTTATACCCTTAATTACATTTTATTTTATTGAGATACCATATAGCTTGTTTAACCATTACTGGAATTGACTTTTGGCTTTTTCTAAGGTTTTCCTATTGTAAGAAGGGGTGTTGAAGGGAAGAAGGAGCATAAACACATGTATACAAACAAACACATACAGGTTTATATACACATGTATATATTTTTGCTTATATATTCAAAGTATATCTGTAGACAGATACATAAACTGATAACACTGGTTACCTGTGGAGAATGGAATTGGGGAAAAGGATGGAAAGGAGATTTTTCTAAACATCTTTTTTACTTTTTGAACTTTGATCATATGACAGTAGTACCATTTGAAAAAATTAAGACAGCTTCTAAAGCAAATAAGAATATAGGTTGTGCTATCATGAACATCATTGTACTTGTTAATTACTTTCTCATTTTTTCTTTATGACTCCTCTCCTCAGATGTATTGCCCAGAGTGGGAATAATAGATCAGAAATGATGAATAACTTGGTGGCTTATAGATGTATCAGCTTAATTTCAGGCTTATGTTGAATGCAGCTCTTTTGCTTTAGCGAGTGTTCTAAGACCTGAAATAACATGTATGAAAAATGAGAAAACTGCAACACAGAGGGATTAAGGGTCCTCATTTTGAGAGCTATTAAAAAAAAATGATCCAAACTCCCCAAGTTTTTATATGTTTAAGATTGATACATTTTACTTATTTTATTAAGGGTAGTCTTCTTTTGCTTGTGCCTTTACTTATATCCTTTCCCAGGAGACTCAGGAGAAGGTTTAAACAGTTATATAGTTATCATGATTGTATAAAACTATTATTACTCTTCTTGATTAGATTAGCTTAGACAACTTATATGGCCCTTATATGGTTCCTTAGTCTGTGATGCAGCATGTGTTGAAACAATAATTCTTCAGTCAGTTACTTTTAGCTTTGGAGTTTATATCATTTCAGTTGTTCAGACACTCTCGTGTGACAATCTGAAACTTTATGTAGTTTTTTTTTTTCATACTTTGGTTTTTCCACTTTTTTATTGTGTGAAAATGCCTCATGATCCAGCTTCTCTGTTTTTGAGTCCCAACTCAGTTTCTTTTTAATCTTACCATTTTAGTAATAAATCAGGTTAGCTTTTAGATTGATGAGAAGACCAGAATAATACCATGTCTATAAGCTTAAAATCGATTAGACAGTTTTACAATCAAAGTTAGCTTTAACTCTCTATTTCCAAAGGTTAAAGTTTCAGTTGATTTCTGCAGAGAAAGCATGAGTAAATATAAAGTATACAATATTAAATGTTTTTAAGAAAATGTCATAGGTTACCTCCAATCCTCCATTCTTTTTTTATAAGATTTTAAAAAAATAAATTTATTTATATATATTTTTGGCTGCATCGGGTCTTCGTTGCTGCGTGCGGGCTTTTTCTAGTTGTGGTGAGCGGGGGCTACTCTTCATTGCAGCGCGCAGGCTTCTCATTGCGGTGGCTTCTCTTGTTGCAGAGCACGGGCTTTAGGTGCGCGGGCTTCAGTAGTTGTGGCACGCAGGCTCAGTAGTTGTGGCTCACGGGCTCTAGAGCGCAGGCTCAGTAGTTGTGGTGCATGGGCTTAGTTGCTCCACGGCGTGTGGGAACTTCCCGGACCAGGGATTGAACCCGTGTCCCCTGAATTGGCAAGCGGATTCTTAACCAATGCGCCACCAGCCCAGTCCTCCATTTTAATAAGCACATTGATTTCAACAGAAGATACGTATCTACTGTTAGGAAGATATGAACTTTTGTGGTTTTTCCAGTAGTTACAGATTTGAGGTGGTACATTCTCATTCGTTTTTGTATTGTGAGCCATTGGTACTTGTTTGGCAAACTAAAGACCAAAGTGAGGAAATGGAAAGCTTTTTAAGTGAGCAAGTGATAATAGACATTGGTTGTTAAATTGTTAATGTAAAAGTCACATCTGAAGAAAAAGTATCTAATATCAAGAGTTCTCAGCTCCAGTGATATATTTTGTATCTTTTTCATATTCTCTGGAAAACTCTTCTTTGATTTTAGAATCTGGCCAAGGAAAGAAAAGGCAAACTAGTACTTGCCATTGCTGGGTAATTGGCAACTCAAATTATTAATGTACTGTTTTTAGTTTTAGTACTTTATTTCCTGCCATTGGTAGAGGATGAATTTCATTGCTCAAAATCATATGCTTTCCCTACTGCTTTAAATTTTGTGTTAATTTTACAACCTAGTTGTATTTACTAATGTATGAATTGGATAATGTCTTTAGATATCAAGATTGTTTTAATATAATGATGCTGTTTTAGGATGATGATACAGCAGATCAAGGAGTTATCTCTGCCAATACCTCAAATTTGGATGGTTTCTACCCAGCAGAAGAAGACACCAAACAAAATGCAAATAACACTAGAGGAAATACCAATAAAACACAGAAAGATGCTGGAGTAAATGAAAAGGCAAGGTATGTTAAGCTTCTGGCTTTCAGGTCATAAAAGTTTAGTGCCTATTAGAGAGAAGGTACTCCGCTAGGTACTGTATTACATCGTGCTTAATGCTATTATCAGATTTACTGGAGTCCACAAATATAATGTCAATTTAATTATAGAGAGAAATTTTATGAGGCTAAACTACAGCAGCAACAGAGAGAGCTCAAACAATTGCAGGAAGAAAGAAAGAAACTGATTGAGATTCAAGAGAAAATTCAAGCATTGCAAAAGGCATGTCCTGACCTACAGGTAATTAGGAAATTTCTTTCTTTCTGTTTGTCTGAAGAAAGATATTTAAAATCTTAATGTCAACTGAAAGTACTCTTTGTCTTTTTTTAGTGCTAATTTGATAGGTTTATATCTTAATTTTATGATTAATGAAATGGATGGACAAATGAAATGTGTTAAGGATGTACATTTATACTGTGAAAGGTAGCACATAGGAATTGACTCTAATTATTCCCATTCTTTCACTTGTGGGGCTGGCTGGCTGTAGATTCAGAACATGAGTGTTTGTAACTATGTATTACATTAAAATATTCTGGTTTGAACTTGGCAGTTAAGGGACTAGCATTTCCATTTTTTACTGGCCTAAAATTACATAATAAAGCTGTTAAGCCATCATGAGTTTTTTAGGGAAATTAAAATATTGTTTTTGTAGTTTGAATATTAAATGTATATATGCTTATTAAATAGTACCCTATGCATGGGTTTTTAAAAAATTTTTATTTATTTATTTATTTATTTATGGCTGTGTTGGGTCTTCGTTTCTGTGTGAGGGCTTTTTCTAGTTGCGGCAAGCGGGGGCCACTCTTCATCGTGGTGCGCGGGCTTCTCACTATCGTGGCCTCTCTTATTGCGGAGCACAGGCTCCAGATGCGCAGGCTCAGTAATTGTGGCTCACGGGCCCAGTTGCTCCGTGGCATGTGGGATCTTCCCAGCCCAGGGCTCGAACCCGTGTCCCCTGCATTGGCAGGCAGGTTCTCAACCACTGCGCCACCAGGGAAGTCCCAATGCATGGGTTTTTGAGATTGAACAGAGAATGTGCAGTCTTTGACCACATCAGGTAATCAGGAGGAGGGTTAATATGGGAGGGGAATATCAATTCTTCTTTGAGATTTTTCCTATACTTTATTGGTTAGCTTTATTCTTCAGTCAGGTTTTGTTTTCAAAGAAAGGGAAACATATCAAGTGATATTTCTAATATAACTTCATTTTCTAGGCGCTTACCTTTTCTACTTTAATCCTTTTTTTCTTGTTCGCAATCTAAATAATGTGCAGAGGAATATATGTCGGAGTTGGGTTGAGTATGTGAAATTTTCCACAGTAACATTTTATCCCTCATGTCTCTGTTGTTTCGGAGGGTTGGTTACTACTGTTCAACTTTAGCCTGTGTTTTCATCTTTGTTTTCTTATGTCAGATTTTCTTTAGATCATGATGGCAACTGAAGTCTGGTGGTAATAAATTAAATATGATACTAGAGCCCTAGAGAAGCAGTGAAATAATTGCGTTTATGAAATTAACATATAATTGCTTTAATTCCTCATAATAGTTTTAATTCATTTTTAGCTGTCAGCCACTAGTGCGGGTAATTGTCCCACAAAAAAATACATGCCAGCTGTTACTTCAACCCCAACTGTTAATGAAAATGAAGCCAGTACAAGCAAATCTGCTTTTGAACCTGATGATTCTTCAGTGGTAGATAATGAGGTATTGTATGTTGTACCTTGTTCCTGGGTCTTAAGGAAGAAAACTGAATATCTGTGAAACATGTTTTTAAATGTAGCCTATTATGTATCTTTTAGTTGTGGGAAGAAATAATGTTTTCCAAAAAGTAATTAAGTTGTTATATTTTCAAAATAGCCTTGCCCTTTATTAGCAAATATTTGGCAGAATTATATGAAAGGGTTAGTTATAGTAAATAGTAATCATTTCAATTAGAAAAACCTGTCCTTTGGCATTTTATTTATGTGGGATTTATAGAAAACATTGTAACTCTCTTTTAATAGTTGATAAAGTATACTTGGGTGCTACCTGTTTTCATAAAGAATTAATGATTGCCTAATTTTTTCTTATAACTAAAATATCATTTTGACCTTCTTGGGTGTCTCAGTGTAAAAAGGATAGAGTGAGAATAGAAATATTTGTTGGTATTGACAGTAGTATTAGGCTGTTTTTCTTTAAGGCTAAAACAAGTCCAGATATTTACACTAACTTGACTTAATTTTTAAAATAACAGTTGTGGTCAGAAATGCGAAGACACGAAATGTTAAGGGAAGAGCTGCGACAGAGAAGAAAGCAGCTTGAAGCTTTGATGGCTGAACATCAGAGGAGGCAAGGTCTGGCTGAAACTGCATCTCCAGTGGCTGCTTCACTGAGAAGTGATGGGTCTGAGAACCTGTGTACGCCTCAACTGAGTAGAACAGAAAAGTAAGAGAGCTGTTTAAATCATTTTTTAAAATATCACCTACTTACGGCCTGTAGGATAGGCGGCCTCATTTCCCCTCTGCATCATAGCACAAATCTGCTGTTGCAGTGAGACTTGTGTTTTAAGCATCACCTTTGTGACTCAGTTTGACTAAATCCAGCTACTTTCTGTTCTAACTTCTCACAGCATCACCTTTCTCTCTTTTTAAAAAATTTAAAAAAATTACTAAGACACTTGCTCACACGGTGATACAGATTTTCTTGAGTATATAAGCCTTATTTTCTTAGTTAAGTTTCAAGTTTATAAAAAGAAAATGCTTGATACTTTGTAGTGCTTTTCTATCAGTCCAGAAATAAGTGCTTTTTTTAAACTTGAGGATCTGCTATTTGTAAATTTCCTAAGAATTTGAAAACATTTTATTGTATAAAACATTCAGTTTTTAGGATTTATGTTTGAAATTTCCATATTTAGACTATTTCTAAAAGAATTGGTTATCTATAAGATCAGTTAATTACTTATCTTTATAGTAGTATTCAGATCTAAAATTTTGAAATCCAAATTTGTTATGACCTAATCTTTTGGTGTCAGATGGCATTTCTGCAACATTGCACTAAACCTTACTCTCTTTCGTACTCATAAAAGAACTATTCCTGTTCTTGGAGTGCCAATATGAATTTTATTGATCAAACTATATCTTTAATATTTTATTGTGTTCTGTGTACCACACATCTATACTTTAAAAAAGTTCTTTATATTGTTTTGTTAAACATCTAGGTTTGAGAACCATGGGTCTAGAATTGTGCTTTCAAGTACGGCAGCCACTAAATATAGGTGGCTATTTAAAGTTAAATAAAATTAAAAATTCATTTTCTCTGTCACACCAGCCACATTTTAGGTGCTCATTAGTCGTGTGTACTTAATGGCTGCTCTTGGACAGCACAGATACGGATTATTACTACTGTTGCAGAAAGTTTTACTGGATAACTCTGATCTAGAAAACTGTGACTCAAGGAAAAGTTGAAAGTTGAGAGGGGTTTAGTTTAGGAATAAGTTCCAGGGGATATGATTACTAGTTTAACTTATATGAAGAATTGTTTTCTGGAAGGTAGCGTAAACAGATTATAACAGCAGTTGGAGAGTACCATCCATCTCATAGTTACTATGACTAAATGAAATTTTATGTACACACACATATGCATATACATATATATATATATATACACACATATATACATACACTTTTTTTGGTACAGTGATTTTTTTTTTTTTCTTTTTTTGGTACAGTGTCTGGTACATAATAGGCGGTAAAGTATTTAGCTCATCTCCAGAATGATCTCATGTGTTTTGTCTCTTAATCTCTAGAACAATGGCAACTTGGGGAGGTTCTACCCAGTGTGCACTAGATGAAGAAGGAGATGAAGATGGTTACCTTTCTGAAGCAGTTGTTCGGACAGATGAAGAAGAGGAGGAGGAGGAGCAAGATGCCAGTTCCAATGATAACTTTGCTGTGTATCCTCCTAACAGTGCAAATCATAACTCTTATAATGTAAAGGAAACTAAAAATAGGTTAGTTTCACTGTTTTAATTTTTTGCTTGATTTGAAGAGTCTCAGGTCTTTCTGACTCCAAGCGGTTCTTCAGTTCTCTGAACCAACTGTGTGTCCTACAATGTAATTTAATTCCACCACTAACTACTTGGAGTCAGGGCAGAGCCCACAGGTTAAGAGGCTCAGTCCCACAAGAGTGCCCTCACTTTCGATGCCGCTTTAAAGTCTCAAGTCTTCAGGGCACCCACACTTCTGTCTGACTTGGCGACATATTTGGCGGTTCCCACAGCCCCTCTTCAGGTTCCATAATTTGCTAAAACAACTCATAGAACTCTGGAAAATACTTCTGTTTACTGACTTCTTATGAAAGATACTACTCAAGAACAACTAAGTGAAAGAGATGTGCAGGGCCAGGGATGGGTTGGGGAGGGGCACAGAGCTTTTATGCCCTCTCTGGGCACACCAGCCTCCCCGCACTTCACCGTGTTCACGACCCGGAAGCTGTCCTAACCACCTTGTTGAGGAGTTGTTAGGGAGGTTTCTTTACATAGACAGAATTGACTAAATCACTGGCCATTGACGACGAAGCTCAGTCTCCCTCCGTGAAAGCTGGGGGATGGGGCTAAAAGTTCCAGCCCCCAACACCTGGTTGGTTTTTCTGGTGACTAGCCCTCATCATGAAGCTAATAACTAGGGCCTGACAAGAAGGCGCTCATTATGAATAACAAAAGACAGTCGTCACTCAGGAGATGGCCAAGAGCTTTAGGAGCTCTGTGCTGGGAACCTGGGACAAAGACCAAATATGATATTTATTGTATCACAAGAGTACTGTCGTTGAGATAGATTCCAGCTAGATAAGATCAAGATTGATAAGCTTTGATCTTCACTCTTGTTTTGGGGAATTAAGCAAAAATAAAAATCATAGTGAAAAAGATTTATCAACAAAAATATTTACTATGTTTTTATTTATAACTGAAAAATATTTCATGTATAAAAGATGGTTAAGTAATTCCACTTGATGGAATGTTATGTAGCTAAGCTTAAAGCATGAAGAGTGGGAAAATGCTTGTGGTATAATAACTATAACTATTTTCTTTTTTTTTTTTTAATGGCAAACTTTCTCTATTTTTAATATTTATTTATTTGGTTGCACTGGGTCTTAATTGCGGCAGGTGGGCTCCTTAGTTGCAGCTCGCCAGCTCCTTAGTTGCGGCGTGCGAACTCTTAGTTGCTGCATGCATGTGGGATCTAGTTCCCTGACCAGGAATCGAACCAGGCCCCCTGCATTGGGAGCGTGGAGTCTTAACCACTGTGCCACCAGGGAAGTCCCATAACTGTTTTCATTTTGAAGAATACAGAATTATATAGACACTTCTCGGTAAAACATAAATGAAAAAAGATTCAAAAGGAATGAAAAATGAAATTGTATAAGACTAGAAATCCAGAATTTTTCTCATTCTATTTTCCATACATTTTAAGTCCTGTGAAGAGAATACAGGTGTATGGACCAGGGTATCAAGGTTTATTGCCAGATTTTAAAAACCAAATAATTACATAAGATGACCTAATGCTTTAAATCTTGTGTTAGGTGGAAGAACAATCGCCCTTTTTCAGCAGATGGAAATTATCGTCCTTTAGCCAGGACAAGACAACAGAATATCAGCATGCAGCGTCAGGAAAACCTTCGCTGGGTGTCAGAACTCTCTTATGTAGAAGAGAAAGAACAGTGGCAAGAACAAATCAATCAGCTAAAGAAACAACTTGATTTCAGTGTCAATATTTGTCAGACTTTGATGCAAGACCAGCAGGTAAAGTAGAATTTTTTTATCTTGTTTTTGAAGCAGTACACGTTTTTCTCATGTCATCGGTAACTATTCCAAAAATTTTCTTTCCACAGACTCTATCTTGTCTGCTACAAACTCTTCTCACGGGCCCTTACAGTGTTATGCCCAGCAATGTTGCATCTCCTCAAGTACACCTTATAATGCACCAGTTGAACCAGTGCTATACCCAGCTAACATGGCAACAGAATAATGTACAAAGGTAATCTGTTTCTTAGAAGTAGTGAGAGTGTATAGTAAGTGCTAAAACTGAGCAAGAGTTTTACAGTTACCTTCTGGGAGAAAAGGGCATGAGCCAAGTATCATTTTCGAATATTCTCTGGCACCTGAGAATTTTATAAGCAGAGATTTTGTTCAATGTTCCTTTTTCATACTGTGGACCTGACTTTTTAAAAAAATTTTATAGTACTCAACTTTACACTTACCTTAAGTAGGTTGTATAGTGTGTAAATTATACCTCAGTAAAGCTGTAAACAGCAATATAAACAATGAGTTTGTTGTAATTATGCCTACTATCTGTTAGAAGTGCTAAGCGCAGTTCTTGTTGTAAAGGCTAAGTTACTGAACTAAGCATGCAGGACAAGCAGATATTTGTTGTAGTAAACATCAGAGCAGTCAGTTTGTTCCACATACTGTTGAATCATGTCTTACATGTATTCTTTCTGGATGTACTTTACATAGATGGTAATATAACTGACTGTTAAATTACTGACTCCTTACATTTTTACAGGTTGAAGCAAATGCTAAATGAACTTATGCGCCAACAAAATCATCCAGAAAATCCTGGAAGCAAGGAAAGAGTCAGTAGTGCATCACACCCTCCTTCTCCCAGTTTATTTTGTCCTTTCAGCTTTCCAGCACAGCCTGTAAATCTGTTCAACCTACCGGGGTTTACTAATTTTTCATCATTTGCACCAGGTAAGTGGCTGAAAACTTAAATGAAAATAAATAAATGCAGAGTGTTTGAGAATAACATTCGTCTATTTCATGGATTTTTATCAGTCCCTTTTGGAGTGGTAGGAAATGTTTGCAAAGAAAGTTATAAACTCTTTTCTACATTGATTCTTTGTAGTGAACGCTTAAACTGAATGTGGTTGCTAATGAAATTAAGTAAATTATGAATGATTGCTTAGTCTTTTACCTTTGAATTATTCAACAACTATTTATCAAGGAGAAAGGGAATTAACCTGTCTACTGGCTGCTGTACATCAGGCACTGTGTAAAATATTAGGAGAGGAGAGGTGAATAAGGCAACGCTCTTGTAGAGGAGCTTTGTGTCTTAGTAGGGAGATATACCACTAGAGTAAAGGTGTTTGGTTTAGGCTTATATTTACTTTTACTTAGTTTAGGCTTTTATTCAGACTTTTTCTGTACCTGTCATGTGCCAGACACTATATAAATGACTGGGATTCAAAGATGGCAAGCCTGATGCTTTAAGGAATTCAGAGTCTAGTGAAGAAGCTAAGAATGCTAATAAATGCTTAGTGCTTTGCCATGGGTGCTGTAGCAGTGGTGCAGATGAGGTGAATGGCCTCCTTTTCCTTGGGGCAAGAGATTATCAGCAAATCGCTTTTTTTCTAGAGAAAGTGATATTAAAGCTAAAGAATGAGTATAATTTTTTTCCAGGGAGATTAGAAGGGAAAGGACTTTCTGATTAATGGAACCACTTAGAGTTACAAAGCAATGGAACAGTATATTACTTAGGGAATTTAGAGGTCATGAAGTATGGCTCGTGTTTAGGGCCATGGCAGGGGAAGGGTAGTTGATGTGGCTGGAGAGCAGTGGAGGCCTTTGTGCTGTGCAAAGAAGCTTAGACTTTCTGCTGCTTACTAGAGGGGCCATTGGAAGATTTTGAGGAATCCTGCTAATCCAGAGGAATAGCATGAGGTTTATATTTTAAAAAGATGACACTAGTGATAGTGTTGATTGAGATTGGAGGGAAGGCGCTAAGGGTATAGATGGTGAGTGGAAGGCTAGTGCAGTAACAGCAGGGAAGGAATGACAGCTCGACCTGAGGCATCGGCAGTAGCGGTAAAGAAAAAGGAGTAATTTTAAAGACATTCTGGAGGTAGAATGATCAGTTAGGTGAGGTGAGTCATGAAGGGAGAGGAGTTGAAGGTGTTTGCCAGAGAATATAGGAAGAGGAAAAGGGTTGGGAGGGCTTTGTGAATATAAATATCCACAGATACAGTGTATTTTCTTAACAGGATTATAAAAGCAATGGTGTTAAACAATTTAACAAGGTTTTTAGTTCTTAGGTGTGGATTAATATTGGCAGCAGACTTTTTAAAAAATTTATTTATTTATTTATTTATTGCCTGTATTGGGTCTTCGTTGCGGCTTGCAGGCTTTCTCTAGTTGCGGCGAGCGGGGGCTACTCTTTGTTGCGGTGCGCAGGCTTCTCACTGTGGTGACTTCTCTTGTTGCGGAGCACAGGCTCTAGGCACGTAGGCTTCAGTAGTTTTGGCACACGGGCTCAGTAGTTGTGGCTCATGGGCTCTAGAGCGCAGGCTCAGTAGTTGCGGCGCACGGGCTTAGTTGCTCCGCGGCATGTGGGATCTTCTCAGACCAGGGCTCGAACCCGTGTCCCCTGCATTGGCAGGCGGATTCTTAACCACTGCGCCTCCAGGGAAGTCCCAGCAGATGTTTTTTGAGTAGGCATTTAAGTAACAAATAATATAAGAAATTGCACATGCAGTTCCTTTTTGTCATAATATGCCTTATACCCATGCCAACCCTGTACGAAGACTGTTCGTTCTTCACAGTCAATCTAGTTCAGTTTTGTGAAACCCTCCCTGATCCCCTTCTCCCCCAAGTTGTAAGTAGCCATTTGTAAATATCTCTGTTACAGCGCTATATATTAAGTATGTGATTATATTTTACTTCCCACGTAGAGTGTAAAGAACCTAAGCTTTGGAGCCATGCAAACCTGAGATCTAACCTGCTCTTTCATTTACTAGGCATTCGATCTCTAAACCTATTTTCTCACTAGTAAAATGAATATAATACCTATTTCACAGTGTTGTTTTGAGCATTAAATGAAGTAACATGTAACGTGCCTACAGTAGAGCCTTGTACCCAGTAATACTCTGATAAATATCAAGCATTATTTTTGCTAACTTTTAGCTCTTAAGGGGTTGGGGATCAGTATTTATCTTTGAATCACCAATGCTGAAAACATAGCTGACTGAGTTGTAAAACAGTGATTGAATAAATGAGTGTTACTTTATTTTAATCACAGATTTTTCTTTTGGTGGATTTGAATGGCATATTTAATTAAAACTATTTTTAAATTTCATTTTAAGGCTAAAGGTGCTTCTTTATTGTTGTCTTACCCATTGTTTTTATTTATTAGGTATGAATTTCAGCCCTTTATTTCCTTCTAATTTTGGAGATTTTTCTCAAAATATTTCTACACCCACTGAACAGCAGCAACCATTAGCCCAGAATCCTTCAGGGAAAACAGAATACATGGCTTTTCCAAAACCTTTTGAAAGTAGTTCTTCTGTTGGAGCAGAAAAACAAAGGTACTTGATTGTAAACATAATCCATTATTTGCTTAAACATCACTTTGTGACTACATCTAATTATCTGTAATTTGAGAATGTAATTAGGGAGGATGTTTGTGATTGTCTGACTCGATAGTGTTGGGAATATGAAGTTTTGACATCTTACCAGATGTCACTCAGGCGTATACCTGCTGCTAACCCTGGTACAAGAGCGGTTCAGAGTTTTGATCAGGGTGTCCTGTGAGGTTCATTTTGGAAGGATATGACCTAATCCATAGAGTGTCTTTGGCCTTGATTTGATATCTGTCTTTAAGGTTATACCAGTTCACTGTTCATTGATTTAGAAATAGAAACTAATATTAACTGCTGGAAGATAGTTGTTACAAAGTGATGGCTCCTTTGTTTGATTCATAGCCCCTGATTAGAGTAAGTTCCTAAGGCCCATCCAAATGTAATATTGAGTACTATTAGGTTATAAAAACAACTTTTGCCAAGGAAGTTTTAGTGATACATAGTCAGGATTCCTTTTTCTCTCTGTTTCTCACATTTATTATTTTTTAATACGATAATCTTCCCAATTACAATTTTGACCCAAATAGTGTGTGAAAGACTCATTGGATTGGCTCAGGTTAATCATTCTCTAAAGCATTTTTATGGCTCGATAAATAATGTTTTTAATGATTGTTTTAATCCAGAAAATGATTTTGATAGCCCGCTGGTAAAAAGATTATAGCCTTTTCATTGTTGTTATTTACTTCAGAAAAACTTTTTAAAAGGATGAAAAATCAGAGGTCAGTTGAGCCTAATGCTTGTTCTGTCAGAAGTATCTCTATGATTTTGTTTTTCCTATCCCTTTATAAATATATAGGTCACATTACTTCTCCCTTTAGTTATGTGTGTGGGCATGTCTCAGCCTCTTAAATCAGCATTTTGACAGTTTAATTGTTAAATCATGAACATTTTGGTTTTGTTTTTTACTTAATTAACCAAAAATTCTTAGAATTCAACTTCGTGTTCACCTCCAGGAATCCTGTGGTAGACCTCCCTGACCTTGTTGACTCCTTTTCTTATCTGCACTAACCTTTTTTTCCTACTAAATCTTGTGTTACTCTGTGAAAGTATTCTATTGTCAGAGCCTAAAACAGTGTTTAGTGGTCAACTGACATTGAGAAATGGTGGTTGAATGAATCTCCATCACAAGCAATAAACATTTATTCAAAGCTTTAGTGAATGGCCTTCCTAATGGAAGGTCCCTACTTCATTATTATCTATAGTTTACATGTAATTGGTAGTAAAAAAAAAAAAAAAAAGATGCATCTTTTTGGAAAGAGACCTCATCTCTTTCCAAAATTTCAGCTATTATAGGTTCCCTGAATTAAATGGCTGGAGATAACAAAGAGGTCAGATGAAACATTGTAGTTGTTAGCTCGGGTCAGAAAACTTTTCCTATAAAGGACTACGTAGTAAATATTGCAGGCCATAGTGTCTGTCATAACCATTTATCTCTGCCATTTTTGCACAGAAGCATTTATAAACAATATATAAACAGATAAGTTGCTGTGTTCCAAGAACACTTGATTTATGGACAGTGAAATTTGAATTTTATGTAATTTTCATGTCTCATAAACTATATTTCTCCTTTTAATTTTTTTTTTCAACGATTTAAGAATATAAAGATCATTCATAGCTCTCAGGCCATACAAAAAAACAGGCAACAAGCTGAATTTGGCATGTAAACTGTAGGTTTGCTAATCTTTGTCTTGAATTAATCCCTGTAGATCAATGTCTCCCAAATTATATTCTTAGGAACTCTGTTGTCCATGTCAGGTTCTGTAATAAAAAGTTGCAGACAACGTGTTCACTATGTTCCCTTCGAAGACATTCATAAAACACATTGGCATATTGAAAGTTCTGAGAAGTACTGCAGACCTGTTTAACTTTGTTTTGCGTATTTTTTCCCAGATTTAGATAACCAGTGAATACCTATTAACATATTAAGGGATGCCAATGTTTAGCAGATAAAATTTGGAAAATGACACTAAGCTAACAGAGCTAAACAAGACTTAATGTGCAGAGAAATAAATTACTAGTTACATGGCCAGTTGTTTTCACCAGATTCTGGTTATATTTGAACTGCTTTAGGTGACACAGATCCATGTATGTTTCCAAACTTTTTACTGTGGTTCTTTTTCAGTTGTTTCTTTAAGTTTTTTGTTTTTTCCTTGTATGTTCCATCCTCCCTTGATCTTACCTTCCCACTCTTTCCATCATGAATGCTGGATCTTTGGTTTGAAAGTCTCACTAGTGAAAATGGTTTAGTGAGAAAGGTATAAAATTAAAGTTTAAAGTAATTTAGTACCTTAGCCTGTGTAATATTTTCATTTTTAATGTGTATTTTGTGGGAATATTTTTATAGCCTGTTGACAGTTTTTATTTACCTGAATCTACTAGTAGACTATAAATTAAGTGTATCTGGAGTTTTCAGTAGATATAGAAATATATCATTGTAATATATAAAAACTTATTTTCATTGGTAAGGAATCAAAAACAGCCCGAAGAGGAGGTGGAGAACAGTAGGACACCATGGTTGTATGACCAAGAAGGTGAAGTAGAAAAACCATTTCTCAAGACTGGATTTGCAGTGTCTGTAGAGAAAACAACAAATAGTCATCGCAAAAATCAATTAGATACCAGTAGGAGAAGACGCCAATTTGATGAAGAGTCGTTAGAAAGCTTTAGCAGTATGCCTGACCCAGTAGATCCAACAACAGTAACTAAAACATTCAAGTCAAGAAAAGCATCTGCACAGGCCAGCCTGGCATCTAAAGATAAAACTCCCAAATCAAAGAGTAAGAAGAGGCATTCTACTCAGCTGAAAAGCAGAGTTAAAAATACTGGTAAGTACTGCAATTTGTTGACTTGATGAGCATAAATGTTGGCACCCTCACTCTCACATGTTGGCGAGTATCATTTCGGCGTGACTGATGAGGAGGCACTGTTGTAGACCCACCTGAGCAAAGTCATTTTTAGTTACCTTTGAGAACTTTTTAAATAAAATTTATCAAATAGGGTTTAATGGTGTAGATATTTTAAAACATGGCATTTATTCTTTTTTGTGCCTCTTAAAACTTCTTACTATGTATGTGGTTCCTATCAGCTTGGAACTTTTACTGTTCTCTCGTTTAATATTACGTGCAAGACTTTGTTCATGACTTCTGGCTAGATCCGCGGTGGATTCATTTAAAGAAATGTGGGCCTCTGACTACATTGCAATCTTTGAATATCATGTAGATGAAGTCACTTTTACAACAGGTTTGCTCTTAGTCCTTCAGGAACTGAACCTTAGTTAATAGGAGAAAACATTAATCCATATTTTATTGAATCTTGTCATTGAGTATAATATCAAAGTTCTCTTTATAGTGTTCACTGCATGCCACTTTTTTAAAAAACAGATTTTTTATGATTTTTGAAGAACTTACTGAAGTCTAACACTAGGTTAAAAATTGATTTACTAGCTAAACTCTGGAATATTGTAGTTAAAGGATGCTCCTTCCAGTTTGCAAGGGACACTTTTTGGCTGTGGCCCTGAAAGGTTGTTCTGCCTTCAAGGAGATAGTATTTGGTGCTTAAGAGCAAAATATTCTAGGCTTATAATCAGAAAATTGTGAAAATTCACTGCACCCACTAACTTCCTCTCTTGGAAGCTCACAATACACTATAAGTGTAGTAAAGGTCCTGGGACACTCTGCAGTTAAAAATCCACTTGTAAGCTTTGGCAGCGTTCATCTCAGCCATCTTTGGATAATGGAACCCTTGAAGAATCTGATGAAAACTATGGATGTGACAAAGAGTGCGTGTATATATTGTTTTTCATTTCAGTACTTCATGTTCCCTTAAGTCCTGGGCTCCTACTCCTGCTCCCATGTGAAGGCTCTGATTTCATCGTTAAACGAGCGAACTTGAACAGGGGCAACATTTTTCTCAGCATACACATTGTCATCCTTGAAATCATTTTTCAGTTACGTAGGTTTGGGAGGAGCTGATTACTTAGTAGATTAGTGATCTGAAACCATTCAAATGAATGAAAATACAACTACGATGCCTTCTCCATGGTCACTCTTGGTGCCACTAGAGAAGATTTAAGTAGATAGTGACCATTTTGAGAGAGGCCCTCTGGGTAACTCTGAACTTCTTATTGACGTAGTTGCTCCAACAGAATGCTTTTTGTCATATGAGTAAATGGAAAGAAACTAACATTTGTGATCCCAGCATTCTCTCATTCAGCTGGTTATTTTGAGTGTGCTAGGGCAGTGCTTCTTGAACTTTATAATGTTTCATACGGATCTCCTTGGGAATCTTGCGTAAAGTCAGAGTCTGATTCAGTCAGTCTGAGGAGGGACCTGAGAGTCTGCATTTCTAACAAGCTCTCCCATGCATTGTTGGTCAGCACTGACAGTGCAGTCTGTGGACTCCAGTTTGAGTAGCAGGGTCTTAGAGGGCACTCAGCCAACATACGGCCATGTCTGCCTGAGCCTAGAAATCCTGGTGTATTTGTATTTTTGAAACCCCTTTATTCTGAAGAATTATGGTTCCAGATATACAATTCAGCTTTTCTTTTACTTCAAGGCAAAGATTGGCCTTCTGATCTATTTGCTCTCTCTTTTCATACTTAAGTATAAAAATACTTGCCAGAAGTGCACATTCACATTTGTTCAAGAGGGCTTTAAGACCATCTGTTAGTGGGAGCTCCACTTTAAGGTGCACACACAAAGATAAAAGACCTGATAGCAGAACCGAACTAATATATGCAGAGTCAAAATAATATGTAGCAAAATCAAATGAGCCAAGTCCTTGCTACGCAGCACGTGAGCCGCGGACAAGCAGCATCCGCATGTCTGGGAGCTTACGAGAAATGCAGGCTCTTGGGCCCCACCTCATACCGGCTGAATCAGTACGCACTGTTTCTCAGTTTGCATAGTAGCAAGATTCCAGATGTTTTAATACGAATACATGCACATTAAAGTCTGAGAAGTGCTGAGCTAGACCACTAATTGATGTTGCTTTTGTTCTCTTTGTGGGATAGGGATAGCCATGATTTCTTAGAAGAAAGAATGTTTACTCTGTCTTAAAGGAAGTAGGAATGGAGGTCGATGGAGGGAAGATTGGGAAGCATTCCAAATTGTAGTAACAATAGGAAAAGTAATGTAGAGTCAGGGTGAAGCAAGAAGAGAAGATGTGAGAACTGGGGAAGGAAATAGGATATGGCAAATAGGCCAGCACAGTGGGACTTAAGTTGCTATCTTAAAAGATATAGTACAGCCAATTATACTGTTCCAAATTTGAGCTGTTTCTATGTTTTCTGTGCATGTTGACAGTCTTTCAGAAGTAGCATGCTAAATCTTCATTTAACTTTGTTTCACATGATGGTAATATACCAATGATGGTAATCTTTAGAAGGTCTTTATATGTAAAGAGACATATTATTGCATGCAAAGTAAGATTTTACAAATTATGTGCTAATTATCTTTTAAGCTTCAGTTCAAATTCAGACTTTATGAGTTGAGCATGACTTCTTGCCTTGCTGGGTACTTGAGTTATCAGACATATAACTTGGTTAACAGACCCATAATTTGGCTACGCTCTACCAGGCCCATTTCCTCTTTTGATGTTATTGGAGAGGAGTAGAAGCACATAGTCTAGATGGTCCTCAGTATGCTGACTTCCGGGTTCCTCCCGGCCCTGAGTCTTTTCGTTGCTTTCTTCCCCCACTCTTCTTGCTCACTAATGAAGCTTGAGATAAAATGCATGTCTAGCATTAGGCAAGATAAGCCCTGACAGATATGGCCCTTTTTAGATTCAGAGTTTATTATTTAATGAAGTCAGAGAAAGGAAGGGTGGCCAAAGGTGCCAGCTCCCTGTGTCCCTTATGCCACTCACCACAAGGGCGATGCTGAAACAGAAGGGGCCAGATGATAGTTGCATCATGAGTGGTGGGGCACCCTGTAGCCTAGGAGCCAATGCTGTGCTGTAGCTAAGCCACGGTAGAGAATGGAGATGTACCCTCAGGGGGTGAGGCGAACCGGTCTCATGTTTTCATCAGAGCCCAGGAGGAGATGAGAAGTTCTCTCATGACAGCCTTTCAGGGGAAAGAGAGGAAAATTGTAAGGCCTTCCGCCAAGACTTAGATTCAGCGACGGTTCAGTCCTTCCCAGTGTGGCCTGTGTGGGTGCATGGAAGGTCTCCAGGGTGCTCTGGTTGAGCTGTTTCCTTGTAATGGAGACACAACTAGAAATACTGTTTCCTCTAGCTCTGTCAGCCACTCGTGCTGAGAAAAACAGGAGATAACCCCCTTACAATAATGACCATCATATGTCGATGTTGCCACTGTTATATCAGCTGGCCTGGCCAGTGTTACTCTGAAGTATTACTGACTTTCATTAAATCTTCTACTTTCCCTGGAGGATTACTATTAAAGTGCCCCAAAGAGAAACTAATCAACAGTAGTACCTTAACTTTGGAAATCTAGCCCTTGATATTTTAAAATTGGGACTCATATAAAACCATGGGGGTTTTTTTTCCCTCTTTTTATAGCATCTTAAAACTTATAGCATGCTTCTCTTCACAGTCTTAGCTTTTTTGGAGGATGACTGATTTTTATTTTTTTGTTTTTTCTCACTACTGGGGCTCCCTAAAGAGAATTTTCTGTATGCTACATAATATATATTTTAATTTTGATTAGAATCCATTCAGCACTTTTCACATGATTCAGTAACAGCAATTAGAAGCTTAATTTCATTTATATAAATGTTCTTGTTAGAATAACATACTTTATTTTCTTCAGAGCTATGTTTGCTGTTAATTAAATAAGCAATAGTACTACCATTTATATCATTTTACATATTACTCTTGGCAGTCATACCTTTTATTGCTTTTTATGTAATAGTCCAAAGTAAGTGCTCTTTTTCCGGTAAGTTTCATGCAGAATGAATGAGAGTGGCTTGAGAGTCTTAGAGACCAACAAAGAAATCGGGAACCTATACATGAGATGATGAAGTCCTAACTTGAATGATGGCCTTAGAGAAAGAAAGGGAAGTTGAATCCAGATAGGATATCACAGAGAATAATTTGACAGTATATTGGGAACTAATTTGTTATTAACAGAGCAGCCGTTGTGATCTAGAGAGATAAGCAGCAAGGCTTTAGGTTCTGCTGGCTCTTTCAGAGAGTGAGCAAAAATCAGAGCCCTGTGGTTCTTAGAGAAAACTTGTTTGGAGGAGATCCATGCAACCCCTCCTTTCACGGGGAGGGCGCTTCCCTCCCCTCCAGGAGTAGCAGTCTTTTGCCACTTCAAAGTACTAATGGGAAAGGGTATCACTGAAAAAAGAGGCGGCATCCTCCCTACCCTGAACGTGGTAAAGCACTTACCTTGGCAGCTGAGGAGACTGAGCAGTCGAGAGGCTTCCTTTTTCATTGTCTTGATGGGAGGCCGACAGCTCGCCAACCAGACCATTGCTTCACCGTGGGCGTGAGACTTCCAAGCACTGTCGGCATGCTGCCATTAAAGCCGCCCAGCAGTTGGGTCCAGCCTTAAGGGTGGATAAGAGTCGGGACTAACCCAGTGAACATAACAGTGCACATAAAAGGGACCAGCAGCCAGAGAGAAGTCACAGAAGCAGACCACCAGAACAGGTAAAATCTAGTAAAAACAGAATTGTTGAAGGAAGTACTCACTTGAGCAAGATGATAAGAATACTTCAGCAGATTGAATTATTTTAAAAAGCAGATTGAATTATAACGTAAATTCTTTAGAACTAGAAAAAATGATTTTCACATTTAATGTTTAGATTATTTGAAAAAGAGGACAAATGCTATTAAGTTCCAAATTACTGGCCTAGAAAATTAAAGGGAAGAACTATGTCATTACACAGAGCAAAAAGTACTAAGAGATAAAATAAAGAGAGAAATGATTAGAGGCTTAAGGACAAATCTTGGAGATCTGATATACAAGGAGTTCTAAAGGAGAAAAAAAAAAAAAGGAGGAGAGGCAGTAATTCAACAAATAATAAAGGGGAATCTTTAATGAAGAAAGACTCAAGACCGCAGATCAAAATAGTTGACTGTTGCCCAGCCAGGAGGCAGGGAGAGAAAGTATACACCCCTTCCCCCCTGTGTATAGACTGATAACAGTTCCTGGATTCCGAGGAAAAAGTAAAAATCCTCTAAGCTTCCAGGTTGGAAGAACAAGTTACATATAATGAGAAAAACCAAACTGACATCAGACAGTCTTACTTAAAACCTAAAAAAGTAGAAGTGAAGTGACATCCATTTGTGGACAAAAAGGGACTACAACTCAGAATCCTACTCTCCGACAAGAGACTCTTCACCTGTCAAGATGGAAGAAGATACTGGTGTATCCTATCTGAAGGAAACTATAGAGACAACATATGAATCAGATAGAGACCTTTATATAAGGGAAGGTGAAAAGGAGAGGTAACAGTTGAGTAAAGACAGCAGTAGTTTAATCTCAGCTATTAATGTAAATTCAAAAGTAAAATACTAGCAAATTTAACCTGCCAGTATATGAAAAGAATATTAGACTGTTGTCAACAGGGTTTATTACAGAAATGTAATCGTGATTTATTATCAGGAAATCTGTCAACATAATTGATTATATCAACCACATTACAGGACAGAAGTCATGTAATCATAGCGGTAGGTTAGATAAAATTTTAAGTCATTCCTAATGAAAATGCACCTAGAAAGGGAGGCAGTTATTTAAATATAATAAAGGCTGTTAGCTGATGCCACTTACAAGCACTACTGTAAATGAAAATACTCCAGAGATATCTCTATCAAAATTAGGAATTAACAGGGATTCCCTCTCTACCACCATCATTATTTAGCATTGGTTGGAAAGTATTATGACAAGATTAAATGATTGGAATAAATATTTGAAAAGGAGGGAAACAAATTTCATATATTTTCTAAGCTAGCCCGAGAGACACTGGAAAATAGCTACCTAAGTTAGCTAAGTTAGTAAAGTAATTATGAAATAAGATTATGAAATAAGTGTGTAAATATTTTTCTCTGTCATAGTAATACCCAGTGGAAATGGAAGTGGCAGGGAGTATTCTTTTCATAGTAGTATCCAAAGCTACTGGGACAAAAAATCCTTAGGAATAAATTTAACAAGAAATGTACTAGATCTATAAAAAATTTTTTGAAGAACACGAAACAAGATTAAGCAAATATAAAAGCATAACTATGTTCTTAAGTTAGAATGTATAAAATTGCAACTAAAGATTCCACACGCTGCAACAACGATCCCCCGTGCTGCAGCTGAGACCTGTCATAGCCAAATAAATATATAAATAAATATTTAAATAAATTCTCCTCAAATTAATAAATACTTTTAATGTGTTTCTATTTTGAATCCTCATGGATTGTTTTTGAAATTGGGGGGAAAAGATCTCGAAACTTCTGTGGAAGGACCAGTGTCCAAAAATAGCTAAGAAAATAAGCTAGATAGGACTTGTCTTACCAGGTGTTTAAACATAGTGTAAAACTTCTGTGGCATTGGAATAGATAAGTTAAACAGATGGAATGCCCAGAAGTAAAACCAATAAATGTGGAGATTTAATATATTGACCAAGGTTGCATTTTAATTCAGTGGGAAAAGGGTAGGTGTAACCAACTATCCATGTGGAACAAAATAAAGTTGAATTCCTACCTTGTGCTAGATGCCAAAAAGTAACTGGAAAAAAAAGATTAATACCAAAACTCGGAAGAGTTAATAGAATATATGTATAACCTTTGGGTGGGGAAGGCTTTATACCAAGTCATATTAAACAAAAGGTATACAAAAGCAGACATCTGATTATTTAATGCCCCTTATTCTTCTGTCTATCATGGACATATATAGATTAGGTGTGATTCTTTCTTGTATTTCCTAATACTGAAAAATTGTTAGCTTGGAGTCTAGTAGAGAATTTGGGTTATATAAGGTCTACCATGTAGTTTGAGTTGGGATATATTCATTGAGATGAATATCGAAGGACAATGAAGTGTTAGAATTTATTACTGTTATCCTATGCCTCCAAAGGTTATCGCAAAGATTTTTCCGAAACATACTATTTACTATTTTGATTTCTAGTTATACCAGGCCTTCACAGCATTCTAAATTGAGTGACCTGTACTGTTTCACTATGGAAATCAATTTCCCTTTCAGTCTGAGTTAGTTGCAACTGATAACAGCTGTCACTTTTTTTACTCAAGGGTATGAAAGTGCCAGTATGTCTAGCACATGTGAACCTTGCAAAAGTAGGAACAGACATTCAGCCCAGACTGAAGCGCCTGTTCAAGCGAAAGTGTTCAGCAGAAAGAATCATGAGCAGCTGGAAAAAGTAATAAGACATAGTAGGTCTACAGAAATATCGTCAGGTATGTTCTTTTTTGGTTTGTTTTAATTTAAGGACTTCTTCACCTTAGATTTGAAAAGCTATATTAAAACAAGCTTAAAATTCATCTATCACACTTTTCTATCATGTGAAAGGCTTTATAGTAGAGTTTACAGTACACAGTTCTTGATATCAAGAAGTGTAAACTGGAAATATATTTTATTGTTATTGTGATACTATCTTTTGATGCATTTTGATAAAATTTTGAATGAACAAGTATAGTTGACATTAATTTGGTACTCCTAATTTGAAATTCTGAAAATATTATCTGAATAAGAGTTGGATATAAAATCACATCGTTCCCCTGCTTAAAATCTTTGGCCTTCACCGTGCCTGCAGGAGAAAGTCCAGATGCCTCAGTGTAACATACCTGACCAGCAGAGATTTGATTCCTTCCTGCCTCTCCAGACTCATTTCTCACACCCTATGCCTTGAACTTGACTCTTTCAGTGGCACTGAACTGAAGTTTTCCCATAGCCACCTCAGCAGTTGTCTTTTCTGCCTCAAGTCCTTTTTGCTCTTTGTAAGCCTTTTTCTCTGCTGGCTCTTAAATAAAATCTTAATTCTGGAACTCTGGAATTGTATCCAAATCCAAGCTGGGAGAGGTTACCCTTTCTCCTTTTTGTTTTTCTGTCATAGCCTGTGTAAACCTCTTTTGTTGCCTGTATCACATTATGTAGTATTTACTTGTTCAAGTGTCTGTATCACCTTTTTGAGTCCTTTGGCAGTAGACGATATTTTTTCATATTTGTATCTTAAATGTTGGCATAGAACGTGACACATGGTAGGCACTCAGTGAGTGTTTATTGAATGAATGGAGTCATAAGTATTTGCCGCCATTTTAGTTTAAGTAAGTACTGGCACGTCCCTGATTTATAAAGAATAAGTACATCTCAAAGAAATATGGAGAGGGAGGCAGTAAATATAGACTCTAAATTTTCAGTTGTCAGTAAGACCCTTGGTGAAAATGATAATAGTAGCTACCATTTGTAGTATGCTATTGTTTACAAACTAAACAAATTACTCATCTCATTTGAGCCTCATAATCCTTTGAATTCATTTTATTTTCATTTTGCAGATGAGGAAGCATGATCAGAGGGGGTGCCTGTTTTTTCCCAGTGCTCATAAAGGACCAGTAATATAAACTGGTACAGTTTTGGGGGAAAAAAGTCATGCCCTTAACCCAGTACCTGTAGGCATCCATCCTAAGGAAACAAAAGTGAAAAGAAGAAAGTGGGATTTAGGTGTTGGCTGAACATTATGATTCCAACTATTTTAAACAAAAATCTGGATAAAAAAAAAACTGGAAGAAAATGCATCAAAATGTTAATAGTGGTTTTATTATCTTTAAACTCCTCTATATTTTCTAAAACTTATAATGAGTATTTATTACTTTTGTAATCAGAAAAGAAACATCACATTTATTCATATTTTGAAATGACCTCCTCAAGGTCGTATTGCTAGCAAATGGTAGAGCCGAAGTTTTAATCCTGGTCTCCTGTTAAGTCCAAGATCCTTTTGTCAAACATATCAATTCTATTGTTCCGACCCTAGCATTTTACCAAAGTTTTGTAGATTCCATCTCCTTTCACTATCTTTGTCAAATACTGATGTCTTCAAACAGTAAACAGTTGGGTGGAGGTTGGAGAAAGGCACTAAATTGATAGGCTTAATAACTGAGATGTCAGTTACCTAAATAATTGATAGTTGGTCATAGTACTTCAGATCTTATTACTGTCACTTAGAAACATATAACCATGAAATTTTGGTGAACTAAAAAAATGTTTGAATAATATAAATATTCCTCTTTTCTAAAAAGACATAGTTTTAACCATTACCCTAAAATTCTTTATGGCAAGTAATAGTAGTTTTTGTTATATGATCATTAGATTGTAGCATATATGGCTGCTAGTATTGAACTATATACAGTCCTCTTCTCCCTCGGGGGTTGTGGGAGGTTCCCTTTGATGTGTATGCTTCTAAGAGTGAATGGTAGAAGTTTATTATGATAGTCGTCATCAGTCACATCAACACAAGTTTATAGCAGATCTTTTGATATTTTCCCTGAAGAGATTATTTTTAAACAGAGCATAAACGATACCTTGGGATAACATTTCAGTTCAGGCAAACGATTTTAAAGAAATTTGCTTATTTCTTTTTTTCATTCATTTATTCATGTTACAGACCCTGTCTTTACTATTCATACACATTTTATGTTCATCCTTATGTCTGCCCTTTCCTACAGCACATGCTAGGAGAATACTACAGCAGTCTAACAGAAATGCATGCAATGAAGCGCCAGGTAACAATCTGCTTAGTTTTGGTGTCCACTTTTTGTTAATTCTTCCATTGGTCCTAAAAATCCTTAGTTTTATTGTTCTAATTATTTTTTTAGATTTAGTTTAGTGTGTATGTGTTATTTGGCTGGTAGAAGAGAAAGAATTCATACTTACTAAATTCTGAAGGTTTTCATTTATAATTCTTTACTTGGTTGGTAAAATTGGCTGCTTTTCTTATTTTCATTTTCTGTTAGTGTATGTAACATAACCAACACATTCATGTGGGTAATAGGTGTTATAATTTTGTGTTTTATTTGAAGTTATTTATCTTGTATTCTTTAAATGCTTATGAGCATTAATATTTTTTAGAAACAGAAATATAGTTATTTTTATTCTTAGCTCTGATTTACAGTGTTAAGTATTGTGTATGACTTCTGTTGTAGTTCTTATTTTTCCTTACCAGTCAACATGTATAAAAAAATAAACCGTTGAACAAAAGCAACTATGACATGCAAAGACCATGATAAATAAAGATCATGGAAAATTGCAGAATGCTATTTTTGTCTTTAAACTATGAATTTTCTTTAGACATGGTTCTGTATGATTTAGAATTGTAAATATTCTTTAATGCCTCCTGTGCTATACATGAGTAAAAAAGAAAAGCCTGTATGAACCTCTAGGGGAATTTAAAGAAAACAAAAAAAAACAAGGACGTAGCGTGGAGGAAGCTAAATGTATCAGTGGTACTTCCTAAAGAAAAGAACTCTGAAAGTAGGATAAAAACAAGATGGAGTCAGAGAAATCTGGCTGAGATCAAGGATTTTTCCAGCCTAAACAAATGCATTTTAGTCCAGGAGGAGAAACTGGCAAAAACTTTCCACTTTTCTATTGTAGGCGGGAGGGATGAAGCATATGTTTGGCATAATTCATTATTCGGGAATAATTTAATCTTTACTGATATATAATTTAGAGTGATAATTTTATCACATACAGAGGTAATTAAATATGCTTTGTTCTTATATCTTTAAAATAAACTTTTTCTAAAACAACTGATCAAACTACAATATAGTGTATAAATTGGGAAAGTTTGTGTGATATCCCATCTTCATACCTGGATTTTTCCTATAAGTAGAGATTTCCTACAGAGATAGTTCTGGTTCCTGCTCATAATAAATATTTTTATAGTAACATAGCACATTTGAACATTTTAAAACTACTAAGAGAATTTTAGTATATCATTTCATTTTATACTCATAAATGTCTGAGGCAAGATAGGGAAGTTGCATATTTATTACCCTTATTATTTTATACTTGTGGAAATTGAGGCCTGAGGATGTTAATTTGCCTAGTAAATTAATGGAAAGTTTTTTCATTAAACCACATTTGCTTTGCATTTTAAAAATTTCTCTCTTGCAAAAAGTGAATTTTTAAAATCTTAATGATCTTTGCATGTTTATTTGAAAGCACAATATATTAAAACACTCAACATTTCAAATTCCCTTTCTTGAAAACTTATCACTGATTTTTGTAGAACTTGAATATTTAGCTGCTTGTGGTTCTACTGTTACTCTAGAAAGTTTATAGAATTTGATAGTTAGAAGAACACTGGGAAATTTTTTTTTTTTCATAGAGAACTCAAAATGGGAACAGTTCCTAATTTGTGCTCTTAAAAGTAAAGGTATGAGTGTATGCCTTTAAGGGTGATAATTCTTTGCTATAAACAAATACATGTAGCAGAATTGTTGCTAAATAATAGGGTGATGCCTAGATTCTGTGAAACTGAAAACTTCATTTGCCTCACTGCTTGCTCCAACTTATAATGAGTGTGTCAGTAAGACACTGTAGTAAAATTGACCTATTTTGTTATAGTTACCAATTCAGTTTTTCATCAATACAGCATGATTGCGGAGATTTGAGAATCAGTAGACCTAACTAGATAAGCCTTAAAGTAGTATGTTTCCTTGGCAGCATTTAGTTCTCAACATTAACAAAATAAACGAATTTCCTTTTCTGTAAGAAAACTCATATTAGCAAAAAAAGAAAATTGTTTGCAATTTGCTTATTTCATTCAAGTGCTGAAAGATTTCCACTGATTATTCCTATGAAATGTGTAAAATTTTCCATTGAGAAATAACTTTGCTCTAAGTAATGCTAAGTAATGTTATTTCTCTAGTAAATATTTAGTGTATATCTTGATATTTTTAAGATTATTTTTTTCTTGGTAATTTTAAGATTTTTATTCTACTTTAAAAGCTCTGAAATAGAATTGTGTTTTAAGTAATTTAAAGGTGAGAGTAATGTTGCAAGTTAAAAGAAATAGTCAGGAATGTATTTCATCAATATTAACTTCCTGATCTTTTATATCTTCCAGAAACTGGGAGTGATTTTTCCATGTTTGAAGCTTTGCGGGATACCATTTATTCTGAAGTAGCTACGTTGATTTCTCAAAATGAATCTCGTCCACATTTTCTTATTGAACTCTTCCATGAACTTCAGCTACTGAATACAGACTATTTGAGGCAGAGGGCTTTATATGCATTGCAGGTATCTAGTACCTAACATTTTTTCCCCTACGCTTTCTGGTATTGCCATTTTTCACCATTCTGTCTGGTTACTTTCTTAGACTGAAGTATGTCCTTGTTCCATAAGTATTTTGATCTTTTTTTTTATGTATTTCCATGCCATTTTAATAATCTTATATAGCTCAAGTAGCTTTAGATAAAGTATTTTTCTGAGCAATTTTTTAGTGTTTTATCCTAAATGTTATGTCTTCCTCGTAGTTAACCTTTGAGGTCAGGAGTATTGCATTTGTTCTGGTATCTACTTCTACTTTTAATTTTGTGATTAAACACAAATGTTTTTCATAGCTATCTTATTTCCTTATTTAGGACATAGTATCCAGACATATTTCTGAGAACCATGAAAAAGAAGGGGAAAACGTAAAGTCAGTGAATTCTGGTACTTGGATAGCATCAAACTCAGAACTTACTCCCAGTGAAAGCCTTGCTACTACTGATGATGTAAGCTGATAATGATTAATGAAATGTAGACATAATTTCAGTATGCAGCTAACAAAAGTTAAGTAGGTTGTTAATAAATTGTGAGTATACCTAATATATTTGGTTTTTAGCATTTTTAAAAAGCTGAGTGTAATGTATTGCTTTATTTTGAGGTGAGGTATAAAATTCAGTCACAATATGACAGCAGTCAAACACCAAAAATTAATGATAGGTTATAAGGTCTAAAGTAGCCATATTTATATCTCCTTTGTCCAACATAGGAGTTGAGTCATAATAGACACTCAGTAAAAATTGTTGTCTTCGTTCAAGACATTGAGTAAACCAGACAGCAGTTAGATCAAAGAACCCTTGAGTAAATACAAGATAAATTGAGTTAGTCTTTGAGTTAGAAGAGAAACCTAGACAAAAGAAAGCCTGGTAGAAAATGTAATTTAATGTATTAAAATTGATGAAGAAATTTTTGAGTAAAGTACAAAGGGCCTGGAAATGGAAAAGAGTGGTGAGGAAAGTGTATATTTTCAATAAACTATGTCCTCCAAATAACACCTACCTCACACATAGTGGATTGAATGACTGTATGGCGAACTACGAGGATACTGAGGAGATAATGAACTAGGCATTTGAAATCACCTATTTAAAGGATCAGACCATGATTCTATTGTGAAAGATTATATGTGGTCCTGGGATAACAAGTACATTCTTTTTTATACCAACTTCAGCATCTGGATGTTCATGGATAAGAGTGCCATAATTGATTAGCAAATACCTGCTATAGGTATAGAGTTGGAAGCATATTACTGTGTTTCTGCCCATTGTTAATATGATAACATACGTTTTTTTCTGGAAAGATAGTGTTTTCTCAAAAGATCATCTTCTCTTCTTCATGTATAGTAATTTCCTTACAATTATTGAGGACTTTTTCTCAATTTTTGCTCTTTTATTTTACTCATGTTTAAAACAATACTTCCCCAAGTCATCTTTTCTGCTTAAAACTTTTCTTTACTCGGCTCCAACTCCTAAACTACTATGAACATAAACCTGTGTGCAAAAACTACATGGTTTTGATTGACTTTATAATGGCAAATACAAATTAATGTAACTAATTGCTACTTGGGATTAATTGTTATTTTAATTAATTGAAAATTGTGTTCTCTTTTTTTGTGGGAAATGAAAAGTGGTCCAGCTGTATACATAAAAAATAGGAGATACTAGGTTACATTTAAGTTGATTAGGCATTGAAATAACTTACTGAGGGAGCATGAAGAGTGTCTGTTCTTAGAAATCTTTTTTAGTAATTTTATATCCCTAACTCCAGTGCCTTTCTTTGTATCCAGATTTCAGATAGGCGGCATTACCTCCAGTTATTTTAAAGGGTTTGAGCCCATTGGTTTGCATCGTCAACAGTAAATTTTGAAAATTGAGCTACAATTTATGATAAAGTTAACCTGACAAGGTTTTAAAGTTAAAATTTAAAGATGCAGTGATACTTTATAAGTAGGTGTCTTAGCAGATCTAGAGCAGTGCTATCCAGTAGAACTTTCTACAGTGATGGAAGTGTCTTATATCTTCATTGTCTAATACAGTACCCATTAGCCACATGTGGCTATCGAGCACTTGAAATGTGACTAATGGAATTGAGGAACTAAATTTTAAATTTTATTTAAATAGCTGCATGGCTAGTGGTTGCCGTACTGGATGGATATAGAGTCTCATTCTCCATGTTTCTAGGCCAAGGTCCTTTGAGTTCCATTTATGGAGCTTTTACACATACCTTTCAGAGTGTGTAAAAGTCTTCATGCCATGAAAGAGAGAATTAAAGTAGACATCTGGGGATTATAGTCAAGGAGGTTGAGGAATTGAGATTTAGGAAGAGGAAGAAACAATTTGCATCTTCTACTCCAGGGTGCTATAAAATGGCAAAGGCACATCTACCTTCAAGTCTTACTTAAAGGAGTAGCAAAATGGTTCCATTTCTTAAAACATGTTCCCTAATGCCTGAATTTCCTTTAATCAGGGACAAACCTTTCATTTCATAATTTAAGAGAAAACTTTAAAAGATCAGTAGCTAGGAAAGAACACAATTGTGAAATGAGTTACAGTCAAAATATAATTGAGGCTCTCTCCTAATCACACTATACACAAAAATTAATTTGAAACTACTTACAGTCCTGGAAAAGTTAAAACTATAAAACTTCTAAAAGAAAGCAAAATCGTCATGATTTTGACATAAGCAGAGATTTTGTAGGACACCGCACTAAATATGAAAAGAAAAAAATTGATAAATCAGCCTTCATAAAAATAAAATCTCTCTGCTTTTCAAAAGATACCATTAGGAGAAAACAACCTCAGTACATGTATCTGGCAAATGACTGTGTAAAAGACAAATCCTGACTATGTAAGGAACTTTTACAACTCAGTTGTAAGAAATCAACTCAAAAAAAATGGGCAAGAGATTTGAACATGTGCTTCACAAAAGAAGATATATAATTGACCAGTGTGCAAATCAGAACTACATGAGGTACTACCTCACGTCCACTAGAAAGGCTGAAATTTAAAAGACTGAAAATAAGAAGTATTGGTGTGAATTTGGAGCAGTTGGAACTCTCACACTGCTTGTAGGATTGTAAAAATTGTACAGCCACTTTGGAAAGCAGTTTGGCAGTTTCTTATAAAGTTAAACATAAACTTGGCATGTGACCCAGCAATTTCTCTTCTAGGTACTCATCCAAGAGAAATGAAAACATGTCCACAAATACTTGTACACTAATGTTCATAGGATCTTTAGTCATGATAGCCTCAAACTGGAACATCACCAGATAAATGGATAAACAAACGGTGGTATATCCATACAATGGAATACTATTTCAGCCATTAAAAAATAATGAACTTCTGAAACACACAACAACATGGATTAATTTCAGAAACATACTGAGTGAAAGAAGCCAGACACCGAAGAGTATATAATGAGTGGTTCCATTTTATATAAAGCTCTAGAACCAGCAAAACTAATCTGTGGTAATAGAAATCATATGAGTGGGGTGTAGAGGATACAGAAGAACTCTTCTGGGCTGGTGGAAATGGTCTTTATATTTAGGAAAGATGGTTGCATTGGTGCATATATTTTTCAAAACTCATCAAACTGTACACTTAATGGGTGCATTGTATGTAAATTATACTTCAATAAAGTTAATTTTAAAAAATATGAATGATGCTGTCATGTTTTTCTTCTGAGACAACCAGATATCATAGTAAGGTACTAAGCATTGTTAGAGTGTGAAGATAGAGTTTCTCTGATAGTGTAGAAATAATGTTACCTTTTCCAAGTTAGAATTTAATTAGTAGCTGGCCCTGTGTATTTTCATCTCCATAATGACAAAGTGTTCTGCAAGGTTACTTAATATTTTAATATTCTCTGTGACTCTGTATTCAACTTTTTATAACTTTCATTATATCACAGTTTTAAGTGTTTTATGTAAATACTTAGTTTCTATGTTAAATTTTTAATATTAATCATAAAATTTTAAAAGAAATATTAGTGACTTTTATTTGTTTTTTTAAACTATAACTTAGGAAACTTTTGAGAAGAACTTTGAGAGAGAAACACATAAAATAAGTGAGCAAAATGATGCTGATAATGCTAGTGTCATGTCTGTATCTTCAAATTTTGAGCCTTTTGCAACAGATGATCTGGGTAAGCAGAATTTTTATAATCTTAGAACACGACTTTAATATAGTCTTTGAATGGCATTGATAAGGAAACAAAAGTCTAGAAAGGCAAGATGTGGTGGAAAGAATGTGGACTTACAAGTCCATCCATCAGTCTAAATTCAAGAATTGTTAAACTCTTTGACTTTGGGCAAATCATCTAACCTTTCTGACTCTCTGCATATATATATATACTAAGGAAATGGGATCCTATTTACCTTGCTATGTTCTTGTGAAAAATACACAGAACTCTCTAGCATGCCTAATAGAAGTTCAGAGAATGTTAATTTCCTTTCTCTTAAAGGTCATCCTTTAAGATCTTCCAGTTAGTCAGTAGGAAAAATTCAGAGGTAGCAATGCCTCATCCAATCACATCTTCAATAAAAATGTTAACTTCATAATTTGGGTAAGAACTGAAATTTCTTAGCATATATAATTTATAGTGGGAAATCCAGGTAACTCTGAGGCATGGCACATTGCATTTTTTTACATCAGTAGTAAAACAAAAGCTTAGAGGGTTGCATAGGTCAGAGAGAAAAAAACCCAAGTCCTAAATTCGGAAAGGAAATTAGAGAAAAGAAAGATGCCCAGGTGCCTGATTCATTTTCCAGACTGTAGCACATCTAACTATACCCAAGTATTCAATCATTCAGACTTCCGGGGCACTTAGTTGATAGAATAATCTAATGTTCTATAATTCTAGTGTTTGTTTATATGATGAGAACAAGATTTAGATGATTTCAAAGGCCTTTTCCACTACAAAGAAAAGGGCCAAGCCCTGCTTTATCGTTAGGTACCTACCTTTTAGTAAGCAGTAAGTTTTCCTTTTGCCTTACCCTAATTACGAGGACTCTAGGCCCTAGCTCCCTCTGATTAAATACCTGTCAAGTCTGTACTGAGCTCATCTCACTATAGAGAAAAATCACTCTGTAGCCAACCCTCTCTCCCTTAATTGTCCCTACTTTCTGAGTTGCCAAGAGATTTTGAATCCTACCTGTTTAGTTTCATTAGCTGATTGTTTATTCAGTCCTTCACCACTAGCTTTGTCTGAAGTGGACAAAGAAGAATTGGGAAATCTCATTCTTAGGTCTTTTCTCTACCTTAATTGCTTGTATTAGGTTGGATTATTTACATCAGAATTTGTATGACATTTTGGAATTAGTTTTTGTTGTACTGTTTATGTGAAGTAATGTATGGACTTGAGAGTCTGAGAGGGCTGGGTTCCAATTCTTGATTCTGTATTTAACTGGCTGTGAAACCTTGGGCAGTCACTTAAGTTCCGTGAAAATGAGGGTACTATCATCTACTTTATAGGGTTATTTTAAGGATTAAGTAAATGTGATAATGTATGCCAGGTACCCAAATAGTACAGTATCTGGAACTTGTTAAGCTAGTTTTTCTCCCTTATGCTCAGACATTATTTTTTTATTAATAAATTTTATGGAATACGTGAAAAAGTTCACTTTTATATCCTCTAGAAATATTTCTGTTCCATATGCAGGTAACACTGTGATTCACTTAGATCAAGCATTAGCCAGAATGAGAGAATATGAGCGTATGAAGACTGAGGCTGAAAGTAACACAAATGTCAGATGCACCTGCAGGATTATTGAGGATGAGGATGGTGGTGCTGCTGCCCCGACTACGGGTGATGGTTTAGAAGGTGTGTTCTTGAATTGATTAAAAGTAAGACTCATCGCTCCATATATAAAAAATTAAGAGCCCCGCGTGATGTGTAACGGGGATTTTTTGGACCACTTTTCTTTTAATTATCAGGAGTACTAGAACTACATGGCTGTTCCTTTGTGTTATTTTAGCATAAAATCATCAGAGTTTAATATTCTTTAGAATTTTGCATAAAGGTATACATATAACGTCATAGACTTTATTTTGCTAATACAGCATTTTCTTTTTTAAAGCGGAAACTCCTATTATTGAAAATCATAGTTCACAGCAACCTGTAAGTGAAGTTTCTACCGTCCCATGTCCTAGAATTGATACGCAGCAACTGGACCGGCAAATTAAAGCAATTATGAAAGAAGTCATTCCCTTTTTGAAGGTAAGCAATTTTTTAAAATAAACAAACTTCTGTATTTATTTTTAAAATTCATACCAAAGACTCCGTTGTAATAAATTAAGAAAATAGGTAAACAAAAGAGAAAACTAAAACTCACCCATAATTTTGTCACCCAGAGATAGCTCCTGTCAATGTTTTGTCAACCTTTCTGTAATATTTTGTCCATATATTTGTGCATCCTGCTTTTTTCAGATATTAATAACATAAACACCTTTCTGAATTGCTATTTTCTACAGCGTATTTTTTAATGGTTACACACTATTGATTCATTATTCATTCAAAAGTATTTGTAAGATGCCTGCTTTGTCCACAAAACCTGGCATATAGTAGTGAACAAGTCAAGACCTTTGCTAACATGGAGCTTACATGCTAAGATGAGAATATGAATTAAAAAAACAAGCAAATATAAAACATATAAGTAGATATATATCAGGTAGTCATACATGCCATGCAGAGAATTAAAATATGGTGATGTGATGGTGTCTATTTTTGACTGGATGATCAGTGAAGACTTTTTAAAGAGGGAACATTTAAGCAGGGGTGTGCATAAGGAGCCAGCTTAAGCCAAGATCATGCCAGACAGAGGAAGGCCTTAAAGTAGAAGCTAGCTTGGCATGTTAAGGAACTGGATGAAGGACCATGTGGCTGTAGGAAATTTGTGTGAGATGATGTTGGAGAAGGGGGAAGGGCCAGTTAAATAGAACATCATAGGTATGGTTAGGAGTTTGGATTTTGTTCGAAGTTCGAAGGGAAACTCCTAGAAGGTTTTAAGTAAGAGAGAAACAAAGTCTGGTTTGTTTATGGAGAATTAAATATAGGGGTCAGAAGAGCAATGAGACAGGTGAGAAATGATAATGGCTTAGACAAGGGTGTGGTACTAAAGATGGGGAGAAGTAGACAGTTGGGATATATTTTGGAAATCCGGTCCTACTAACGGTAGGTAGGGTCACCTAAAGCCCAGCACTAGATAAGAGAAGGTGGCCTAGAACTGGGGCCCAGGATCAGGTGATCAAACATATAAAAGTTGTGCAAAAGAGGAAGAGCCAGAGTTGACTAAGTAGGACTGCCAGCAGTGAGCTATGTTGATTGCTACTGTGAGGGCTGAGTATTCATAGAACAGAATTTCCTGTTATTTTGTCAGTTCCTGTCATTAAACATTTATGTGTATTCTGGTTTCTTTTTCACTATTATGAACAATACTTAAATGATTTAGCTAAATTTAAATACGCATCCCATTTTTATTTTATTTATTTTATTTATCAGAAATAATTCTTAGACATAGAATTTCGAGCTTTAAGGGTATAAATATTTTTAAGGCTTTGGGGCCTTATGTGCATTGTCCCTCAGAAAGGTTAACAATTTATATTCCTACTAACAGACTAGTAAGCAGTACCATTAATTTTGTTTAATGACAATGAAAAGGGGAGAGAAAGAAGCGTGCAAGCCAGGACTTCTTTCTGAGATGGCCCCTTTTACAGTCCCATTTAAAATGGAAATTTAAAAAATTAGAAATGAAAAGACGGTCTTTTCATTCAGATGTGGGAAACTACAAAATATGTTGTCATTGGGCTCATTTCTTACAACCTACTTGTACTTGCCAATGTGTAAGATGTTGACAACAGAAAGTTGTTTCCATATACTTACATTTCTTCCCTTGGTGGAAGTAATTGCTTTCTTTGGAATATTTTAAGAGAAGAGAGATCTTTGAAAAGGCAATTATAGAAACTGCTTTCTCTGAAGAGATGTGATAGCCAAGAGGAGAGAGAGGATCCATCTGTCTATGCCCAAATTATTCCATGTGAAAAGTGAAAAACTTAGCCTTTTCCTGGGCACCCGCAGCAGCTCCAAATGGCTCTTTCTGTCTCTGCTTCCTCTTCTAATCTTTCAACTCTCCTGCTAGCGTTCCTAGCACTTTTAAGGCTTTGGCACTTGCTGATACTTCTACCTGGAATGCTCTTCCTTCACATACCTGCATGGCTTTTTCCTTTGAACCCTCAAGGCTTTAATCAAATGTTACTTATTGGGTGAGCAGATCTCCCCTACTCCTTATCTGCTTTTCTTTATCTTCATAGTGCTTGTCACCTTATAACCTATTTAATATTTGCTTATTTATTTTGTCTGTCTCCCTTGTTACATGTAAGCTCCATGAAGTAATGGAAGATTTACATCAGAGATGTTAAACTGTTTTGGTCACTGTCTTACCATGCCAAGTATAGTACATGCAGGTAGTAGGTACTTGGTAAATACTTAATGAATTAGTAAGTGAATGGATCCACCAAACCTTGACTGTGGTTTTCAAACTGATCAAGTGTAGTTTGAAGTATAGTTTGAAAACAGTTGGCCTATAGAATCCAGATCAGATTCAGCAGCGCTCATAAAACTTTTATAGCCTGGTCCCAGCCTCATAACTATTCCTTCCCACGTACCTTGTATCCTCCTTGACATTGTTCAAAAAGGCACCTTGCCCATTTTACTTCCTTTGCCTCGAATGCCCTTCACCCTTCCTCTGGCAGTCACACCCTTGAGGACCCAGCGGAAGTATGTTAGCGTGTACTTGCAGGCAGGGTTTCTCCTTCTCGTCACTGCTTCAGGGATACTTGGTACATGTTTTTATCACAGCACTTATGACAAAGTATCACAATTTTTTGCCTGTATCTCCCCACTAGAATAATGTCTTTCTCGATTTCTTGGTATTTTCACTCAAGAAGGACTTCAGAGACTAGATGAAGGGAATCTGAGGAGATAAGACAAATACATTAGTTTCATCCGTTATTCCTGTGCATTTATTAAAATATGTATTCACCCCCTCACATATTTATATTCCTATAAATTATAAGAATATATATATATTCTTATAGATAGATAGGTAGATATTCATTTAAGAGTTTGAAACCATTCCCTAAAGTAAATTGACAAACTATTCAGGTCATTGCTTGCTTCTATCTTAGGAATAGACAACAAAGCATTACCTTTTTTCTTATAGGTTTTTGTTTTATTGTAATTCAATAAATACTTTTAAACATGTCTTTTTGGTTGAATTAGGTATATTGGTAGTGATATTTATTTGATATGTACAGTTATTTTCTAAGTGTTAAAAAATATAAATGATTTAGCTTTATGTGTAGGGAATGCGACCATCTCAGGAAATTTTATTGCATTTACAGTTTTGTGTCTGATTAAGTTATATCCTTTCATAAGGATCCCCTACTAAATTTAGCATTGCAGACAGTTTCTGAGGCCAACAAAATGAGTAGGACTAATGGTCTGATTTTAACTATTTTATGATGTCTCATTTCACTTCAAATCTTGACTTTCTGGGTAAGATTATAGAACTAAGAACTAAGATTCTAAGATTATAGAACTTCTTTGTTACACCCAGTCACCTAAGCTTGCCTTACACCCAGTCACCTAAGCTAGACTTCCTTTCTCTTACCCTCTATCACCTGTGAGTCAAAAATTGATTTTTTAAAAAATTGATTTTGCCCCTAAGAGCAGTTAGTTTTACTTCCTTCTCTCCAATAGCATAATCTTAATTCATATCTTTGAAGTCGAGAGATTTCACCACTGCATGTGGTTTAGTTTCCCAGCTTCATCTCTCACTGCTCTCCATCTAGATAAATACTCATTTCAAACTACTCAACATTTCCTATACCTGCCATTTCTTTTTCATATATCAGCCCTTTGTGCAACTAGTCATCATTGAAAATATAAAATGCTGTCACTCTTTTCTGCCTGACTGACCTTTCTTCAGCGCTCTGATATGCTCCCACAGCTCCTTAGGGCACCTAGTGTGTGCTTCTTTTATGATCCTTATTTATTCAGCAAGTAATGAGTACCTCCTGTGAGCTAGCAGCTGTGCTAGGTGATGAGTAAGAAACGGTCCCTGCAGTTTAAAAGTATCACCTACTGGACAGTGCGTAGCTTGTAGTGATTGATGTATTCATGATCCGACTCCTCCACTGGTATTTGATTCCTTGAAGACGGGGACTGTTGTCTTTTTTAAAATTGCCTGCCTTGACACATGAATTTTTTAAAAATGAGCTTAAATCCTTAGATTTAAGGGATCTTAGACATCATCTAGTTTGGCCACCTTGTTTTACACATTTGTAATGGAAGGGGAAAAAACCCCACAAACTTAACGTGAGTCAAGGTTAGAGGACCTGCCCAATGAGTTCAGTGGCAGAAAGGATCAGAACCTTGAGGTTACTTGGTAAGGATGCTTTAGGACTCGCCTCAGGAAGTTAACGGCGGTGTGGATTGTTATGCAGCCTGCACATGCTTCCAAAGGAAGAGGAAGGTGATGAAGAGAGTTGCCCAAAGGGGCTTGTTAAGCAAGGACAGTAGTTCTCAACTGGGTGTGATTTTGACCCTAATAACATTTTGTGATGTCTGGGTATGTTTTTTAGTTGTCAGAACTTGGGAGAGTGGAAGGTGCCATTCGCTTCTAGTGGGTAGAGGCCAGAGGGCTGCTAAATATCCTACAATGCACAGGATGTCAGCAGTGCCAAGGCTTAGAAAAGTTAGAAGATAACGCAGAGGAAGTTGGGTGGAAGGTGAAGTGTGGTTGTGAGAGTAGTTGAAATGAACTGAACTGCAAATAGGAATACAGGCAATATGGAAACCATGGCATGAGTAGTTCCTTAAAGTACAGAAAGGAAGTGATGGAAAATGTTGAATCAGCCAGTTTCTTTTACTGGCTGTTATCTGCTATGGTGAGTCAAAATTTGCAAACCTTTTAATGTGTGTAGGGGGGAGTTTGGCTATTCTTATGAACGAAGTTTCCAAGTGTGCATCTAAAAGCTGAAGAGCTTATGCAAGAAAAATACAATCTCATATTATGTGGATTAATAGTTTTTAAACAAGGTAAGTTACATCCTAACCAACTAGGATTTTTCTCAGGAGCACATGGATGAAGTATGCTCTTCTCAACTTCTGACGTCAGTAAGACGCATGGTTTTGACTCTTACCCAGCAAAACGATGAGAGCAAAGAGTTTGTAAAGTTCTTCCATAAACAACTTGGAAGTATATTACAGGTAAGAGTTTGTACTTGTATGACTTCAATATGTACCATGCGGTTAGGTTTTTTTTTTTCCCGCCATTTTCTGACATTACACAGTTTATTCAAGTAGATATTCATTCTAGCATCCATTTGGGATGACATTTTAATACTTCTTAGGTTATTGCTTACTTAGTTAAAAAAAAGTTGGATTAGGGCCTGTGTCTTCATTTAACTTTATCATCTCTAAGGCCTGGCCCAACTCTAATAAAATTTTGTTTTGATTTTTCTCCTACCCAATAAGAGCATTTCAAGTTTGAATTGTTTAAAAAGTATTCCGTGATATTTTCTAAAATAATTATTTTTACCAATCTGGGAAATTGTAGAAGCCGGAAGCTAGCTTTTGATTGTAGAGACTTCTTAGGCTGTAACAATAACTAAATCATGTGACGGTTAGTGGTTTGTAACTGGGGCAGTTTTGCCTCCCGGGAGGCATTTAGCAGTGTCCTCAGACCAACAGGCAGGGAGGGGCTGGTAGTAGCACCTTGTGGAATGTTAACAGTGCCAAGGAGGAGAACCCCGTGTTAATGAGTAGGGATACCATAATTACTCCATATAATAAACATCTTGACAGTTAAATTCACCGGTATGTTTTCCCATTGAGATAGTTCAGTGATGTGTATTATTGCTCCAAACTAGAAAATATGTTTTTCTTTTCATCTGTATTATAGAATTTTCCTGTAAAATTTTTCCTTGCTTCCTATTCCTGTGTTTAATTTAAATTGGTTTTAGAGATAGTATTTTCACTTTGTCCATCAAATTTTTAAAAACCCTAGGTTGATGTGCTTTTCCATCACTATAATTTTTCATTTTGTTTTTAATAAGACTGAAGTATAAATTTCAGGAAATCTACAGTAATCTATATGAATCTATATAATCTATATAAATCTATAGTAATAGATCCTAAATTGTCCTGGCTCTATTTAATCTAGTTGTACTAACACATAAGGAATATAAGACATCTGTGGTGTTATGCATTGTTTAAAAATGTTTAGGATAATTTTTAGATAAATGTATTTTTATAAACTTAACTAGGTAACTTATTCCTACAGAAAGAAAGAACTCCATTTTAGAGTCAGGTTGAAAGAGAAACTGTTGATACTTTAAATGTTTTTGTTAATCAGGATCCATGCAGCCCTTCCTCAGTTTTGTCTACTGTTATAATTGTGGGCAGATTCCATATATTAATTTGCACGTAAGTGTTTTTTTTTTCTAAGTCTAAGAAAATTCGACTGCTTTTCTTTCATCTTATTCCTGATTTTTTTCGCAAGCAGACCTACATGAAGAATAAAAGTTAGTTTACATTAAATCTTGCCCAGAGTTGAAAATTTTCTTGAGGTAGAGATTAAATTAGTCTTCTACTTTTTCTCTTACAAAACCTATTCAGTGAATTTTTTTTCATGAAGGACCCAGGGTTTGTACTTCTCTCCATCACTGTGCTAGATAAGGTGTTTTTTTGGGAGGGAGGGGGCACTGAGCATTATAGTTGTTTGCCTGTTTTCTAAATAGCATAGTCCATATTTTTAGGAAGAAAGAAAAATAAAAGCGGTTTTGTAAAAAATGTGTAGAGTATAGCAGACTTGTTCATTTGATGATACTATATTTCAGCTTAAATAGAACTAAAGTTTACTTTTAGACTGATTTTGAAGAGAAAATTTAAATTAGAATGATTGGCTGCCTTACATAAAGGGGAAAACTTGAAAAGTATTCTAATGGTATTTTCTCCTCTCATGGCACTTCAGCTTTTCACTGTGGTTTATATGTATATCCTCTGGTACTGTGTGGGACCTCTTGTGAGATTAGGAATCCCTTATCTTCTATATTTGTGGCTAGCAGTTATATTACATAGGGACTAAAGCTATGGATGACCATATGTTCTTTTGTATACTCTGTAAGCAGGACTAGCAAGATTCCTACTTAGTAATATTTTTAGTAATATTAATATATCTTTTCTTAGCCTGTCTTAGCCATTAGTTTTAAGTTTTTCAATACTAAAAAGTAATAATATTGTTTTCGCATTGGTGAGTATTATAATTTAAACTTGTTAATTGTTTGTATTGCTTTACCCACAGTTGAAGTTTACTGTAATCTTAAAGCTATTTGGTTTATCTTTGAACAGGATTCACTGGCAAAATTTGCTGGCAGAAAACTGAAAGATTGTGGAGAAGATCTTCTTGTAGAGATATCTGAAGTGTTATTTAATGAATTGGCTTTCTTTAAACTCATGCAAGATTTGGATAATAATAGTATAACTGTTAAACAGAGATGCAAAAGGAAAATAGAAGCAGCTGGAGTGATACAGTCTTACGCGAAAGAGGTAAATTACATGCATTTTGATTTTAGGAGTAGTTATAATTAGCATATAAATGTAGTTCTTGATCATTATGAGTAACTAAAATCATACTTGACCTCAGCAAAAGTAGGTTTTTTAGTAATAGGAGTTAATCAGGAATGCAGGCAGGAACAGGTGGCAGGAATTGTCAGATAGCCACTTCACGTTACTGCCACTTATGCAGGTTTCCAGAAGAGAGAGGAGGAGTGGGATCCGGCCCGTGGCCAGCTGCCTGCCGTGGTTATTGCCAATCCCAGCAGATGCCCCGGGAGTATTTATCACCCCAGCCAACACTTATGCTTGTTATTAGTCAGGGCTTTGGTTGTATATCCCTGTAGCTGCTTATACCCTGTTAAAGTAGTCTTGATCACATATGAAATTGGATGTTTTTTTCCCCTCAACTTGAGGCATACCAGGAGGCTTTTTCCCTAGACAAGCACCCTTTTCTTGACTCCAATCATGAGAGGGAAAGCAGGTCAAGACCCAAAACGGAAACAGATAACCCTTCTTCCTGAAATCTAAAGTAGATAAAGTCAAGCCATCTTTTTCACACTTTTCATAATGTTTTTTATTGTAGACATAAATAAGTTTCACATCATTTCAGTCGTTGCTTAGAGCTTGAAAAAAATAAAAGAGGATGATACTATAAAAAAAATGATAGGAAGGGTTGCTCTAGATGGCGGAATCACGAGGCTCCTTCAGGGGTTGAAAAGTGAGGTAAGCCATGGAGGGACAAGAGGAGTTTATAATGAAGATGAAAGGGAAGAGCATTCCAGGCAGAGAGAACTGTTAAGTATAAAGAAAGACTCTTAAGGCAGGATTGAGTGTTTTGGAGAATAGAGAGAAGGCCAGGGAGGCAGGAACACTTTAAATGAGACGAGCATGTAGGAGATGAGGTACACAGAGGTAGGTAGGACCAAGTTATGGAACCTTAGAAATTGTGGTAGGGACCTTATATTTTATTTTGTTGTAAGCATGATGGAAACTCATGGGAAAGTTTGGAGTAGAGGAGTGACATAATCTCAGTTTAAGATTTGTCTGGATATGATACTGATTAGGAATTGTAGAAGAGTAGAGATGGAAGCAGAGAGACCAGTTGTAAGGCTGTTGCAATAGTCCAGGTAAGCAATTATGTGTCTTATCTTTGAGTGTGTAACAACAGATACCTTTGGATGATTGAGTCAATAACGCATTCTAATAGTTTCAGTGTGGATAATAAAAGTAAAGTACAGGCTGGTTCCTAGTTTTCTGGCTTGTGCATTTGGGTGGATGAAGAGCCATTTACTGAGATTGGGAAGACTGAAGGAAGATGGGGTTTTGGAAGGGAAGGAATCTAAATTTTTGCTTTGGATTTAGTAAGTTCGTGATATTTCTGACACATCCAAGGAGATGTCCAGTAGACAGTGTTGCTTTTTGTTTTGTTCGTTTAAAAGATTTAAATGAAAGAGTTGAATTTACATTTCTAAGAAAACACTCAACTCTTTGGATGATGGTTAAAAAGTGCAGCATTTGTTAAGGTTTACTGAGTACTTAAGTGTAATGATGAATGGTTACCCCTAAATTCTGCTTAATTGATTTGCTTATAGGCCAAAAGGATTCTTGAAGGAGATCATGGCTCACCTGCTGGAGAAATTGATGATGAAGACAAAGTATGTGCTAATAATGCTTTTGAAACAAAAGATTAAATAATTTAAGTAGCTTTTACCTTAATGTTTGAGAGCAAGGTATATCATAAAATATCCTTTCTTCTGACAAACTTTTATTTTCTTTTAAAAACAGAACTAAATTTAAAATGATTCTTTATATTTTTTATTAGATAATAACTATTATTAATTTTTATGATAGACTTACTGTATACCTTTTAAAAATGTACTTTAAGGTATTAATTACTCAAATTTATTTGTGGCTAGGACAAGGATGAGACTGAAACAGTTAAACAGACTCAAACAGCTGAGGTTTATGATGGTGATGGTCCCAAAAATGTGAGCTCTGATGTCTCTGATCAAGAGGAAGATGAAGAAAGTGAAGACTGTCCAGTGTCTATTAGTAAGTCTGAAGGTTCTAGACTAGGTTTATACATTAGTTCTTTATAGATGGCTTATTGAAACAGTTTGGTGGAGTGGAATGATTATAGAATTAGGTGTCAAGCAACTCTGAATTTGAATTTCCGTGTGACCCTGACTAAATTACCTGTCCTTTCTACACCACAGTTTTCTAGTACTTACTGTTTTAAAGATTTCAGATACTGTATGTAAAGCACTTGAGCAATGCAGGAATGCAATAAATGGTAGCTATTATTAAGATTTAAGTGCTGAAATTTTACTAAAAGTTGTGTTATTAATCAACTTAGATTTGTCCAAAGCTGAAACTCAGGCTTTGACTAATTATGGAAGTGGAGAAGATGAGAATGAAGATGAAGAAACAGAAGAATTTGAAGAGGGACCTGTAGATGTCCAGACTTCACTGCAGGCTAACACTGAAACTACAGAAGAAAATGAACACGACAATCAGGTATTCCAGTGCAGACTAACACACCCTCCACCAGTCTTACTGTAACTACTAAAAAGCTGATTCTTTTTACAGATGTTAAAATTGACAACTTCCCCATTCTCATTTTCATGAATACAAACTACTTTAATATTCTTATTGAAATCCTAAACACTATTATTATTTTTGTATTTAGCAATGTTTACATTTAAAGCACTTCAAAAAAAATTTTTTTTTTTTTGATAACAAGTCCTAAAAAACTATGTGATTACTTCAGAAGATCTGGATTTTTAAGTTTTATTTTTTTCTAGTTATGCATGGAAGTGGTATGTAACAAAATAAAATCATTCCCTTTCCTACCTTCACCTCATCCTGCCCCAGAGGCAAACTTTTGTATGATTTCTTCTGCTGTTTACCTCCTTACATCTGAATAATATGTGTGTGTATTTATTCATTTATGTATTAGGCATTACCTACTGACTTCTATTACAGCAGGTGAAGATTTTTAGGTCACTTACGGCTCCTCATTTAATTATATTAATCCTGTCCACCTCATTTAATTATATTTAATTATACCTTTTGGTTAAATCTGTATTTAACCAAATATTTAGATTTAACCAAACTTTGTAAATATTACTGACTGTTGAGCTAAGCAAATATTATTTATTGCTAAGTCTTACACATTTTTTCACCTGAATTTAATAATTGTCTCAATTTTTTTATTTACTCTCTTTTCTTTCATCACTCAAGTCTTTGCTATGCCCATCAGTAGTTTTATAAACCTCTCAGTAGAATTTTCTACATGAACCAATTAGTCAGTTTAGTCCTTCCTTCCTGGGGCATTCTCCTTTCCTCCTCCACTCTGGGTTTGGCTGTTCTTTAGACCTTTAAATAGCTACCAGCCTGGGAATCCCCTTTGTTGTTCTTTATTAGATCTCAGTTTCTGGAATCAAATCTTGCCTTTCTCTTCCTTGGTTTATTACCTCATTTTGGTGGAGCACATCTTCCAGTAGCTCTCTAAGAAAGAGTGCAAAGAATATTTTGAGGCTTTATATTGTCTAAGAAAACTTAACACTTCAGTGTTGAAAATCATTTTCCCTCAGGTCTTTGAAGGCACTGTTTCCTTGTCTTCTAGTTTTCAGTGTTGCCATTGCCTTTCTTTATTCTGATTCTTCATATATATCTTTTTTTCTTTCTAGCTCTAGAAGCTTTCCCTCCATCCCCACCTCTCCACTCCCACCCCCTACCCCCTCCCCCCCACCCCCACCCCGGAGTTCTGAAACTTTACAGTGATATACATTGTTGCAGGTCTTTTTTCATTCACTACACTAGGTACTCAGTTGTCTTTTCAATATAGCATGTTCTTCAGGTTTGGTCAATTTTCTTTTATTTCCTTTATTTCTTCCTTACCATTTTCTCTTCTTTTCTTCTGGAATAAATGTTGTCAAACATTATTAGCTCTCATGGGTTGATCTAATTTTCTCCTCTCTTTTATTGTCTCATTGCTCTTTCTCTTTTACTTTTTGGGAGATTTCTTTGACCTTAATACCTATATGAAATTATTTTTATTTCAACTGTTATATTTTTAATTTCTAAGTACTTTTTTCCTGATTGTTACTTTTTTATAGCACCCTATTACTTCATCGAAGCAATATTTTCTCTTACCCACCTAGAGGCTTTCTTTAAATATCCACTGTACCTTTGGTGCTTATATTAAAGAATAATACATCAAAAAGCCAGGTGGGGTTCTTCTGGGCTTCACCATAGGGTAGCCGAGTGTATAGCTTTTTGACAGAAAGTCCCAAATGTTAATTCCTATTGGTCTTTTCTCTGGGGTGGTTTAGTTTCTCCAAAGTAGGGAGGGTCCTCCAGTCTCCTTCTGCCTCCTTGGCTGTTGGTGTTCTGCAGTTAGATGTAGGATTAGGGCTGATCCCACGTCTATACAGACTTGCACTAGATCTTTCTGTTTCAGTGTGACACTTTATCCTGTCTTCACTTGTGCTTTCTGCAGCCTACTCCTTCCCTGGTGGCCCCTGGTCTGAGGCTCACTAGTTCCTTTTCTCCAAAACATAATCTCCCATTTTCTGTTGAGCCTGGGGGAGGGAATCTAAAGGTCCACATATTTCTTAAACAGCTTCAGACAACCACCAGCACCGTCCCCTTGTCACCAGCTCCCACCCCACGACTGTACTCCTTCCTTCCTAGCATCTGGTACACCCAGTTATGAGGTGTCTTCAGTTTTCTGTCCTCCTGCAGAAGGCACTTAGCTCTGTTCATCTTTCTCTCCTCCTCATCATTTCCTCTTCCTTTCACTTAACATCTGCATATAAACAGGTGTCTTTTAGTTTCATTTAAGATAGAGTCTGGTCTGAAAAAAACAGTGAAAACTAGTGGAGTCCGTAACATTCAGTTCCTTGTGTTCCTGTGCGGCTGAGAAGAGGAGCCCTTGTCCTGGGCTGCTGCGGAACTGCAGCCACCGCCGCCTCCCTGAAACACTTTCAGGGAGTATTTTAAATTCCCCTGTCTGGGGTCTCAGGCTGGACATACCACACTTACCAAGCATCTCCTGCATAGTGACCATATATTTAGGCCCTACTATTAAGACATCACTTTTTCCTTCCAGGTTCCACAGCACGATTTTGAAAAATCAGCGGAAAGCAAAAATGTCCCATCAGAACAAGAACCCACTACTAGTAAAGGTAAGAAATCTAAATAAGTTTCAATGTTAAGATTATCTGAAGTGCCCTTTATGTGCTTAAAAACAAAAAAATCTAAATTCTTAGCTAATGGAAGTTCAAAGGTGTTTTGGACCTGAGGTATGTCTTTTTTTTTCCTCCATGAATCCTTTGTAGAAAACACGAGGGCTTTGTTTCTGCAAACAGCTGTTAAAGAATAGTTGACAAATATTTAAACACAGAAAAAAATTTTGTAAGGAAGTTATCTTTAGATACCAATGCGGGGGATTTTTTAAAAATACCCATTCCTGGGCCTTACTCCTGAAAATCCTATTTCATTAAAAATCAGGTGCATTTCAGGAATCTAATATTTAAAGTATCCCCAGATGAATCTGGTCAAATAAATTTGGGAACCACTGATAAGGATAATTTCTAGTTGCCTTTTCTTTTGGGTCTTAAATGTCTTGATTACTCTCATTTATACAGTTTAGTCTTTATTTGGTATAATAGTAAATTTAATGACAGTTGTATGACACTAATGTTAAGACTTTCTTTTGATGACAGATGACCAAGATAGCACTCCTGTGAAGCCCTGTTACCTCAATATCTTGGAAAATGAGCAACCTTTAAACAGCACTGTCCAAAAGGACGCTCTTACTACCATCGATTCATCTAATCAGCCTAACGCTTTGCCTTTACCTTTAACTGAAATTGAAACCTTGGTGCCTAGAGTCAAAGACGTTAAATCTGCCCAGGAAACTCCTGAAAGCTCTTTGGCTGGAAGTCCTGACACTGAATCTCCAGTGTTAGTGAATGACTATGTATGTATCATTTGCATTTCATTTCTGTGCATATTTCTTCATTTTCAGGTTAACATTTCTAGTATATAAACATAACTCTGCTTTGTGTTTAGGTTTAGAAACTGTCGGAACATTTTTACTTCTTACTCAGACTTATTTTAAACTTGAACAGAAGAGTGATAGTGAATTAAGATGACCATCTCAAAACCTAAAATTCCACTTTTCATAGTTTTGAGAAGCAAAGAAATGAGTTTTATATGGAAACCTTGAGGGAGTTCAAGTTCAGATCTAAAGGGGTAGTGATATGTGAATCATCTCTTACGCCATCCACGCTTGACTTCTCAACAGTTTGGAACACTTCATAATCTTTGATAACCCTGAAAGTTTACATTTGGGATGGGAAATAAAGCAGTTTGACAGCACTAGAGTCCCTAGCTCTGTATAGGGAATGACAGAAAAGTAAGCTAGCAAATCTGCATTTATGATGTAAGTAGCTAAGTTTAGTTTTACTCTGGACGTTTGTTTCAATTTAATTTTATAGCAAATAGGTTTTTTTTTTGTGGATCCTTGGGCTGTGTATGTTATATATACTTTACTTTCTCTTGTCAGTAAAACTGAAGGGATTTGTAATAATGTACCTTTAGGTCTAAAGAATGTGTTTCACATATTTTTTAATTAACATCAGTTTTCTGCCCAAAGATATACTTATGATTTCACAGCTTCTCAGCAAGGGGGCTTATAATACTTCAAAACATTCGTAGAAAGAGTAACTCTCTTAACTGTTTTATTTGCTTCACTACCCGTAAAATTTTGCATTTAAAACTGTGAAAGTTACTTACTAGATTTGTTCTTGTTATCATTTGATGAGTGCATAGAATTACTGTAGGAGGCATTCAATCAAAATTAACTTGAAATTAGATCTCAGAGGGTCTTGAATTTGAATTTTAGGCAGGGAACACTACTGAAGGTCTTTGCGCAAGAAAGTGAAATGGTCAAAGTCACGGTTTTTGAAGATGAATCCGATGACTATGTAAGAAGTGTTGTCAAGGAAGCTGTGTTAGGAGCCTCCATTATCATATAAATACAAAATGAGCTGAACAGAGAGACATGGGTGAGAAATGTTTCAAGAAAAAGAAAAACCTAAGGTTTCTACTGGGTAATTGGTAGAATGATGATACTATTAAAAATCAAAGAACTAGGAGAATAAAAGACATCAGTTTTCAGGAAAAACTGTGTGAGGTGTTTTTTAGTAACTTTTGTGAGTTACTGAAGTTCATACCTCATCTTTCTATTTGAACCTCTGGAGTTGATACTGAAAGTCTGTAGGGGCTTCGCTGGTGGCACAGTGGTTAAGAATCCACCTGCCCATGCAGGGTACATGGGTTCGAGCCCTGGTCTGGGAAGATCCCACAGGCTGCGGAGCAACTAAGCCCATGCGCCACAACTACTGAGCCTGTGCTCTAGAACCCCCGAGCCACAACTACTGAGCCCACATGCCACAACTACTGAAGCCCACGCGCCTAGAGCCCGTGCTCTGCAATGAGAGAAGCCACCGCAATGAGAAGGCCGCGCACCGCAACGAAGAGTAGCCCCGCTCGCTGCAACTAGAGAAAGCCCGTGCACAGCAACGAAGACCCAACACAGCCAGAGAGAGAGAGAGAGAGAGAGAGAGGGAGAGAGAGAGGGAGAGAAAGGGAGAGAGAGGGAGAGAAAGAAAGAAAAAAGGAAGGAAGGAAGGAAGACTGTAAATGTTTACTTATATTCTGCTGGATACAGCTCTGATGCATTCTATAAACATATCAAGTAATAAGAGTAGTTGTTCTAATTATTTTAGCCCTCAGTATTACTATTACTATTTTTTCCTCTAACCTGTGTGAACTGGCTCTTTGTTTTATAAAATGGGGACAGAAAAGCTTGACTGTGTGCCCACAGTTGCAAGTGTGTAGCCCTTCCCGTGAACTCTAGATTTCTGTTCTATTCACTGAGCTGAATATAGAAGAAAAGCAAATATGATAGAATTACTGACATATATACACATGTAAGAATCCACTTTATCTCTTGGCATGGATGACTTTGGTTTAGATCCAGAGATAGAGTGGATTGCCGTCATTAAATATAATTTGTTAATCTTATAGGAAGCAGAATCTGGTAACATAAGTCAAAAATCTGATGAAGAAGACTTTGTGAAAGTTGAAGATTTACCACTTAAACTGACAATATATTCAGAGGTATTTTGCTCTCTTTAATTAAAGTTGTCTTTATATAACAAATATTGATAAGGTGAAAAATGATTTTGTATTTAATTTTCATTCTAAAGGCAGATCTAAGGAAGAAAATGGTAGAAGAAGAACAGAAAAACCATTTATCTGGTGAAATATTATGTGAAATGCAGACTGAAGAATTAGCTGGGAATTCTCAGACACTAAAAGAACCTGGTAAGAGTTATCAGTTTTAACCATATCATATTGAAAAGCTACTGAATCTTGATAACCGTCATTTTGTTTTGTTTTTTAAATGTGCTACTAGTACCTGGAATATCTAAGCTAAACATTAGAAAGGAAGCGTAGTTCTATAAAAATTTGTTCAGCTGCCCAATTTATAAAATAGTATTATCAGATAACTTTTTTCCGTTTTTAGTTTTAACAAAGTAATATATGCACATTGCTTAAAGAAAGGTATAAAGCAGTTAGTGATGATTGGCAAGAGCCCGTTTCTTTTAATTATTGGTTTTCAGTTCTTTTGGAGGAGACCCTCTAGGTCTCTAAATACTATTCTTATAATTTTTCTTAATTTTAAAAATTACATAATATTTCCTGTCTCCCAAATGAAAAGTATTTAGACCTACCTCTTCTTCTTTCAGTGTTTATATTATTTTTGGTTTTTCTGTTACCTTTGTTCTTATAAATATATACATTTTCTAGTTCCATCAACTTTGGTCATTACCCAACTACTTGCTCCTCCCCTTTTCCTTCTGCCTTCTCTGTTCAGTTTTATTCATATTCTTACGTTATTAACATTATTAAAGTAAACACACGTACATTCTGTTTTTGTAACGATAATAATTGAATCTTCTATAATTTCCTGAAGATGATTCTATATAAAAATGATTTGTTGCAGAGCCAAGTGATAGTCCCAGATTTCCTTCTTTATGGGTCTAATAGCACAACCCAAGGGCCACTCAGAGGAGCACATTTCTTGCATCAAGGTCAAAGATTTTTTTTGTTCATCAATTCATCAGTTGATGAAACTCATATAAGATTTTTTGGTTTTTGAAGAAATAGGGTGAAGAGAAGTGCAAACCAAATGTCAAACCTTCCGTTACTTTCCCAGTCTTCAGCCCACTTCTGCCTGTCAGGACTCAGTTGGTGCCCTCTGCGCTGCCGCCTGTGCTAGTGCGTCTAGGCTGCAGCTTCCTCCCCTCTCCCCTCTGCCTCCGTCCCCTTTGAGCGTCCTGGGAACTTGTTGTGGTTCCCCATCCTCTGTTCTCTCGCAGCCGCTCTTCTTCTGTTGGTCTGGGTTTGTTCATTTTTATACTTCTTTTCTTTGTTTTTCTAGTGGGGTTTTCTTTTTGAGAGAGAGGAAGTATCTGCTTAGTCTGCCATCTTAAAACGGAAACCCTTACCTGTGCCTTTTAAACTCTTGCTGTGTGTTTTCAGGGAATTATTGTAGCAAACTAAGTTTCTTTTGTAATAACTTTATATTAGAAGTGAAAGTTTTAATGGAAGAGAGCAGTATTAAACTAAATTCTCTAAGGTCTTAACTCAGTAAGTAACTTATAAGGCATTAACTGTGATTCTGTTTTTCAGAGACACTGGGAGCCCAGAGTACATGAGATGTCTTCAGAGGCTCATCTGACTCTCTTTACATAGTCAGTGCATATATGAAAATGGCACTAAATAAACATCTGTTTTGATCTGTAAAAAATGTAAATTAGTTTGACACTGCGATTTTGGTAGGTGTGCTAATTTCTGCCCATGGCAGTTTAAAACATCGAAAACTGAATTCTGGACAGATTCAAGCCTTGATACACTGTGGGGTTTTTTTCTTTTTCTTTCTGTCATTTTTTTTGGTCTTGATTTTTTTTCCCCATTGTGATGTTTGGTAACGTTAAATTTAAAATGTAGTTTTAAATAAAGTTTGGACTTAACCTGTGAACTATCTTTTTGGAAATTATGTTGAATTCTATACAGCAAGTCACTGTTCTATATAATTAGGCTATTCAAAGAGCAGTGGTCAAGAGTTAGAGAAATATACTATTTATTGTAAAGCCCAGCCTTTAGGCCAGGCTTCCAAATAATGCCAGTGTTGCTGCTGTTGGGTCTAATGTTCTTTTAGATACTTGCATCTCTTATTCCTGTGCAAGAATAGGGCAGGTTATAAAGGTATCCAGGTTATTGTAGAATATATATTAATATTCTATTCAAATTGGATAATAAGTTTAGAACACTTGTCCTTAGTACCTAGAACTTACATAATTATCTATTAGATAAATATTTTCTAGAATTTCAATTCATATCTGTGTTGCCTCAGTCTAAAAGTAAAAAAAAAAAAAAAGTTTTCTATAATTAGAGAGTATTTCTGCACAGCCAAGTAAAGTAACATTGTGATTAATTTTAAAAGGAAAACCAAGATCTTTAAAGTAGAGATTAATAGAACTAAATTTATGTACCAGCACGTTAAAGTTCTATATGCCTTCGGACAGCCTTGCCTTTTGAGATGATAGTTTAGCCAAAGCATAGCAGTTGCTTTTGTATGCAGTGAGAGAGAAGCAGGTTCGCAGATGAAGTTTTGAGTAACGAAAATCTACATGACCTCTTTGTCACTAAGTAAATCAGCTTTTAAAAGGTGGTGTAGCTTTAGATCCCAAACTTGCCATATACCCAGTAAGGCTTCACATAGCCAGTTAACAATTAAGTCATCTTTACAGATTCTTTCTTGAATAAAATAAGAAGAATTGTTCCAAATAGTCTTTTAAATTTGTCAACAATTAACTGAAGTACCCCATAAGAAAAGAATTTGGTTGGTATTCCTCTGAAATTCTTGCCTGATACCTCAGTGTAAAAGTGTAATGTCCAGTCAGGGAGTATTAAATGAGGATTTCCCTATGAGGGCATTGACTGTATCGCTCCATAACTTAAATTATGTGAGACATATATCTCCAACTTTCTGAATTAGTAAAACTTATTCAGAAAACTATCATTCCAGAAACAGGAATTCTTATTCAATTGGCTTGACTTCAGGGAAATTGAAACATAAGTTACATTATATGTATACTTAAGTTCTGTATTTGTTTTCTAGACTCTGTACAGAAACTTCATTTTGACACTCAAGCCAAGCCTTACATATTAAGACTGTCTCTCTCTCTCTGCATGCATTTTAAAGATCGATACAGTGGAAGCGTTGTACTTATACCTTAGTTATTACTGTAGTATCTGTGAACCTTATCAAACTTGCTTATTTGACTTATGTTATAGCTGTTGTAATATGGTCTGTTGTTTTCTATTATAGTAGATAATTTAGTTTTAAAATACCTAGGACTTGAGAGCAGATAACTTGTTTAATATGTTTTTCCCTGGTAACTGTTGCTAAAGGGTTAGGCATTGAATATTACTGTTTGTCTTCATTTTTAAGTTAAAAATTTGGTTAGAGATAAAAGAGGAAGAAAAGGTCAAACTGAGTGAGAGAGAAACCTCGCAGGTTGAAATAATGCCTAAAAGAGTGAGCTCACCAGACCGTGCAGCAGGTACTCTTTGTATTTTGTAACATTCACTTTGGGTAAATGCTTTTTCACTGTTAATAAATGTATATCCTGCATACAGCCCTGAGTTGCATTTTCATTTAAATTGACATACTCATTTATGCTTTAGAATTTATTCCAGAATTGTGGCTTATTTGACTATTTTAAATGTGTAAAAAAACCCCTCAATACAAACTACTATATATAAAATAGAAAAATAACAAGGTCCTACTGTATAGCACAGGGAACTATATTCAGTATCCTGTAATAAACCATAATGGAAAAGAATATGAAAAAGAATATATATGTATATGTATAACTGAATCACTTTGCTATACACCAGAAACTAAAACAACATTGTAAATCAACTATACTTCAATTTTTAAAAAAATCAAGACATGAAAAATAACGACATATCAACCAACCAGAGAGAAGATTTATTAAACTTGAGGCATTTTTCTTACAGTGTGGCTGTGCTCTTCTATTTTTTAGTTACATCTGTCTTATATACTACATACAGAACCCCCTAATTGAAGGGTAAGCTCTATATGGGCAGGAATTTTTCTCTGCTTTGTCCACTGCAATAAAACTAACCTTTAGAGCAGTTCCTGGCATATAGAAGGTGTTCACTGTCTATGAGTAAATGATTAAATTATTTTAGTACTCCAAAGAGAGGTTTAAGTTCTTACGTTTTACTATGTAGGATTGGCTATCTCATTTAATTATGACAGATTCTCTCCACTTCAACAGTTTTGAAAAGAACAGTGTAATACTCCTATAATAGTGTATTTCAGACGGAAGAGTTCCAGCTGAGGAAAATGCAAATATATACCTAGCTATTCGTTTTCAAATCTGCTAATAGGTAAGTCATATGCATTGATTGATATGATCAAAATGAATATGGAATTTTTTTTTTTTTAATTTTTATTTATTATTTATTTATTATGTTTATTTTTGGCTGTGTTGGGTCTTCGTTTCTGTGTGAGGGCTTTCTCCAGTTGCGGCGAGTGGGGGCCACTCTTCATCGCGGTGCGCGGGCCTGTCACTATCGCGGCCTCTCTTGTTGCGGAGCAGAGGCTCCAGACGCTCAGGCTCAGTAGTTGTGGCTCACGGGCCCAGTTGCTCCGCGGCATGTGGGATCTTCCCAGACCAGGGCTCGAACGCGTGTCCCCTGCATTGGCAGGCAGATTCTCAACCACTGCGCCACCAGGGAAGCCCTGGAATTATTTAAAATGCAGTGAATTCAGTGATGTGATATGATAGCAGATTTTAAACTAATCATTGGAAAGCCTTTCAGAAAGACCAGGTTTTTACTCAAATTTAAAAGTATGTACTAAAGGTTTCTGAGAAGAGGATTCTCCCCCCGCCCCCCATTTTTCTACTAAATGGTCCATGAAAATTGGTACCCTAGTTTGGCAATATGCACCGAAGTTTTTCATGATGTGTATATCCTTTGACAGAGCAATTCAATTTCTAGAAATGTATCCTAAAGGTAAACAACTTACTAAGTTGTAAGAATTCTTTTTATATTGTGGATACTAGTCCTTTGTCTTATATATTTATTATAAATATTTCCTCCCAGTCTGTGGTTTGCATTTTCATTTTTCTCTTTCAAAGAAGCTGTTAATTATGATGTTATGTCATTTTTTTTTTAATGCTTGGTACTTTGTGTCCTAAGAAATAATTTGCCTATGCCAAAGTCATTGAGGTTTTTTTCCTATTTTCTTCTAGACGTTTTATAGTTTTAGTTTTTACACGTAGATATATCCTCCATTTTGAGTAATTTTTTTGTATAATGTGAGGTAAGGATCAGATTTATTTTCCTCCCATATAGAAATCCAGCCTGCACCATTTGTTGAAAAGACTATTCTTCTCTATTAAATTATCTTGTCACCTTCATGGAAATCAGTTGGCCATGTGCGTGTGGATCTGTGTGTGGAATCTCTTTCCCACTCGTTTATATGTCTAGTCTTACGTCCATGTCGTTACTGTAGCTTTATAGAAAGTCTTGAAAATAGGCAACATAAGACCTCTAAGTTTGTTCTTCTTTCTCAAGAACTTTTGACTATTCTGTGTCCATAATCTTGCATTTGCAATTTTAGAACTGTCTTCTTAGTTTTCACAAACAAAAAAGCTGCTGGGATTTTTATTGGAATTACATTGAATAAATAGATCAATTTGAGGAAATAAGAATATAAACAGTATTGAGTTTTCCAATCCATGAACCCTGTATAGCTTTCCATTCATTTAGGTTGTCTTTTGGCTCTATACAGAAATTTGGTTTGATAGTATTTGTGTTTGTCAACTTTGCAGTGTAACTACCTGTCTACAACATTCACTACTTGTGTAATAACTCAGCTCACCTATTATTTGCAGGACTTCGGCTATCCGCAGTATTCTGGCATTGCTGATTTCATTGTCACCGATTTGTGAAAAGGGAAGTGGCTAGGTTGATTCTTTGAAAGAAACTGTTGTTCTAGAAAAGAGGTAATTGTTAAATCACCACCACTGTTTACAGCCTGGTGGCTAAATTAACCTCCCTGTGGGAGACAAAAACAACTTAATGTTAACTCTTCTTCAGATCAAGTGGATTCCACTCTACCTACCTCTCCAAATAGAAAGCCAAACATCCCTAGTGTTTGGTAAATATTGTTACTGAGGATCCAAGATGTGGGAAGAACAAAGGATAGGGTCAACCTTATCAATAGTGTCTAACCTTGCTTGCATTGGCATCTTCCTATTATTGCAGAGAGTGGCCGAGTAGGGCAAAGAAGGAAGAGCAGTATGAGTGTGGGCCTCTCTTGTCTGTGGGGAATATGCTGATCAAATAGGAGGTCAGAGAACAAGTACAGTGTAATCACAATATTAAACCACAAACAGCACGTTATGTTTTTTCAGCAAAAACAAGGCCATTTTCTATTTGCTATTTTGCAGAGAGTTAATTTCTTCATTTTTTTGGTGGGGGGGGTGCAGTGGGGAGTATACTTATATACATCTTGCACCAACTCTTGTGACATTGTGTGTATTGACAGCAAGGTGTAAATGAGACGTCAGTGATTGGTCAGGCCCTTTGAAGGCCATCTCTGCCAAGTAAGAATATTGTTTGTATGAAAAACACCATGAATTCAGCAGAGCATCAGACCCATCAAGGAAAATTATACCGAGAAGTTTGGGTAGAGGAGATTAATTTGAAGTCTTTGTGATCTATACAATTACTGAAGGTGTTTAGTATTACAATAGATGCCAATACCTCTGACCGTTGTTTTTCACTGAAATGTTTTAAAATCCACATCTGTCACCATAAAATGTCATGTCAAATTTATTTCTCTATCCTTATCATTACCCTTCCCTAGCACTTTAAATACAATTAAAAGGAAAGGATAAAGAAAAGAAAGCGTATGTGTGGGTACTGTCAGTACACTCTGCATCCTTCATTGTTCTGAGAACTTTTTTTTTAAATTGATGTATAGTTGATTTACAATATTGTGTTAGTTTCAGGTGTACAGCAAAGTGATTCAGTTATATTTTTTTCAGATTATTTTTCATTATAGGTTATTACAAGATACTGAACATAGTTCTCTGTGCTATACAGTAAATCCTTGTTGCTCATTTATTTTATATATAGTAGTTTGTTAATCCCATACTAATTTATCCCTCCCCCCATCTTCCCCTTTGGTAACCATAGTTTGTTTTCTATGTCTGTGAGTCTGTTTCTGTTTTGCATATAGATTCATTTGTGTTATTTTTTTAGATTCTACATATAAGTGATAAAACGTTTGTCTTTCTCTGACTTACTTCACTTATTATGATATTCTCTAGTCCATCCATGTTGCTGCAAATGGCAATATTTCATTTTTATGGCTGAGTAATATTCCATGGTGTGTGTGTGTACATCTTCTTAAACCAGTCATCTATCAATGAGCATTCGGGTTGCTTCCATGTCTTGGCTATTGTAAATAGCGCTGCTGGGAACATTGGGTTGCATGTAGCTTTCAAATGAGAGTTTTCCTCTTTTCTGGATTTAAGCCCAGGAGTGGGACTGCTGGGTCATAGGGTAGCTCTATTTTTAGTTTTTTAAGGAACCTCCATACTGTTCTCCATAGTGGCTGCACCAATTTACATTCCCACCAACAGTCCCGGAGGGTTCCCTTTATCTCCACACCCTCTCCAGAATTTATTATTTGTAGGCTTTTTGATAATGGTCATTCTGACCAGTGTGAGGTGGTACCTCATTGTAGCTTTGATTTGCATTTCTCTAATAATTAGCAATGTTTGCATCTTTTCATGTGCCCCTGTTGGCCATCTATATGTCTTTGGAGAAATGTGTATTTAGGTTCTTCTACCCATTTATTTTGTTTTTTGGATATTGAGTTGTGTGAGCTGTTTATGTATTTTGGAAATTAAGCCCTTGTTGGTCGCATCATTTGCAGATATTTCCTACCAGTGCATAGGCTGTCTTTTCGTTTTATGGTTTCCTTTGCTGTGCAAAAGCTTTTATGTTTGATTAGGTCCCATTTGTTTATTTTTGGTTTTACTTTTTTTGCCTTGGGAGACGGATCTGAGAAAAATATTGCTACTATGTATGTCTGGGAGTGTTTTGCCTATGTTCCCTTCTAGGAGTTTTATGGTGTTACGTCTTATATTTAGGTCTTTAAACCGTTTTGAGTTTATTTTTTTGAGAATAGGACGCTTGTGAGGCTTACAAGCAGGCGGGCAAGAGGGTGCCGTGCTCTGAGAACTTAGTGGGCTACGGTTTTATAATCAAAGGAAAAGTGGGGAGAGAGAAAAGACCACCGTCTTCCTCGTTCTTGAGTGGACGTCTAGCTTCCATCTTCAGCTCCTCCTCCACGTCGGGTGGAGTTTCCTTGTCCCTACATAGTCAAGCCGAGCAAAAGGATAGTAACATATACTTAAATATGGTAAATCATCTTAGGTTTTAGTATAATGTCACCTTTTCCTCGTATTTTGTTTTTAGTGTGCGCAGAAGAGCATGTGCTAGGCGTCATTTAACTTACTGAGCTCACTGGGCAGGATGTGGGTCTCTTGCCGCCATTGTTTTATTGTTTTGGGGCCTGTCTCATGCTTCTATTGCATGGTTTTGTTGCTAAGCAACCCTGCTTTCTTGAGTGATCATTAACTTACAGGGGTCTCCCATACTTTTTTCTTTACTTACAGTCCCCTAGTGGGATTAACTCTTTAATTACCTAATTTGTCCCTTTACTCTGTCCCTATCAATAACACCATTGTTTATCCATTAATCTGTTGATGCACATTGGATTGTTTCTGGTTTGGATTTCCCAATGTGGCTGTACCATTTTACATTACTCCTCCATTACACACTGAGGGTTCCACTCACTTTCTCCACATCCCAGCCAACACTTGGTATTATCAGTCTTTGCAATTTTTAGACATTCTAATACATGTGTAGTGGTATCTCATTATGGTTTGACTTGCGTATCCCTAGTAACTAATGATCTTGAACATCTCATGTACACATTTGCCATCCATATGTTGTCTTTGAAGTGTCTTCAAATATTTTGCCTATTTTTAAAATTGGGTTGTTGGATTTCTTATTTTTGAGTTGTAAGAGTTGTTTATATATTCTGAAGTCCTTTATTAGATCAATGATCTGCAAATCTTTCCTGAGCCTTTTTATTCTTTTTTCAGTGCCTATTAAAGAAGCTCTCAATTTTGATGGAAGCTGATTTACTATTTTCTCTTAGGCATCCTGCATGTAGTATCATATCTAAGAAATTTTTCCGTAACCCAAGGTCACATAGATTTTTCTCCTGTTTTCTTTTAGAGGTTTTATAGCTTTAGATTTTTACATTTAGGTCACCGATTATCATTTTGAATTTTTGTATACGGTGGGAGATATGGATCAATGTTCCTTTATTTTCTGATTAGTATCCAATTGTTCCAGTTCCGTTTGTTAAAAATACTATCCCTTTTCTACTGAATTGCATGTGCACCTACTGAATGAATGTTCGCTCAGTTCATTTCCTTGTCGAGCTGCAGGAAGTAAGAAGGATATAGAAAAGGGAGCCAGACCTGTTTGTACTTAGGATAAAATGTAATCATGATAGGGCTTCCCTGGTGGCGCAGTGGTTGGGAGTCTGCCTGCCAGTGCAGGGGACACGGGTTCGAGCCCTGGTCTGGGGGGATCCCACATGCCGCGGAGCAACTGGGCCCGTGAGCCACAATTACTGAGCCTGCGCGTCTGGAGCCTGTGCTCCGCAACAAGAGAGGCCGCGATGGTGAGAGGCCCGCGCACCGCGATGAAGAGTGGTCCCCACTTGCCGCAACTAGAGAAAGCCCTCACACAGAAACGAAGACTCAACACAGTCATAAATAAATAAATAAAAAAAAAAAGAACGTGAATTTCTTTAAAAAAAAAAAAAAAATGTAATCATGATAAAAGCAGTACCTTGAAAGCCTTCCGAGCAGAGCACCACTTAAGTATTGCCTTTATGAATAAGGCCAAGGATCACTCCAGCCTGGTTCTATCTGTCTCTGAGCAGACACTGTGGAAGGACAGAATAGAATCTTTTTCTTATTCCAGTGCTGGATAAGCTGTTGTCCCCAAAGGCTTCTGGAATTCAGTGACTCAGTAGCCAGAAGGGTTGAATGTTAGGTAAGTTGGTGTTTCCAGAATGACTTGATTTACGAAATGGTAATTGTAGAGCCCTGGATACACCACTCAGTGTTGAACTTGACTTCAATGTGAAGTTTTTCAGTTACAAGCTGTTGATTCTGTCTAGGTGGAAAATACTGTCTTGGAACACAGGGCCAAGAGTCACAATTCCTTGATTTCTCCCCACCCTTTCAGATCAGATTTTCCAGGTTTAGAGGGTCCTCCATCGGGTTTTCCTTCTCCTTTTTTCAGTTGCCCTGACACAGGCACCTGTTGTCAGTACTCATAGTGGACCCTTCGCCAAATTGGAGTTGTAGCCCACCTGACCCCATCTCCCCAGGAATGTCTTTGCAGGATGCCCCAGGGAGTCTCTGAAAATGAATCTGGCAATGGAAATAGAGTAACTGTACTCACTCTTACAAATGTGTTGTTCACCGATGTCATTTGACAACAATTAACTGTTTTGAGTGTCTTGGGAAAAGGCATTCTCCCCACTGTTGGTGGAAGTGTATAAAGATTCACACATTCTGGCAGGCGCTTCGGTAGTAGCATACAAAATAAGTGTGCACCTAAACACATCTTTATTATCTGCTCTGTAAACTTTCACATACTTGAAATATGTTCACTGTAGCATTACTTACAATTGCAAAACCATGAAAACAAACTAAGTGTCCACAAAATGTATTTTAGAATCCTACAAAGCATTTTAAAAGTATGATGAAAATTGATAGTGACATGGAAAGAGATTCATACTGCTAAATGAAAAACAAAAATAAGCATAGGACATAGCACAGAGTATGTGTGAGGGGTTACCTCCCAGGAGAGGAGTCGAATTAGAGAGAGTGAAATAAAGAGACTTTTGTTTCTTTTCATTAAAAAAAAAATTTTTTTAACCAAAAGGAATAACTTACTATATTGTTTGTATATTTAAAAAAATATTAAAATAACCTAGCCCACTGGCTTCTGTACAGAAGCCAGCAAGTAGCTTGGAGGAATAACTGATGAAAGTAGGTCTGATACAAATTTAATGTGTATTCTCTGCACAGACAAAATCCTTTATTTTACTATACCTAGGTTACATAACTTTATTAATAAAATTTTAAAATTACTGTTAAGTAAACCTTGTGGCAGTATCTAAAGCAGAACATGAAAAACCATTCCTTCTAAATCAATTTGTCATTAATGTCACTTGATAAAAAAAATTGCACCTTCCTGTTTTTCTATGCTAAACTCTGTAAAATATTAACTGTAAAATACTGTTGTTCAGTGCCAAAAGTTTTAAATTTGTTTTAATTTGAAGGGCAAAAAAGTTGCTCTGTAGGAAAACCAATGGAATTGTCAAAAATAAAATTATAAAAAATTCTTCAGTAAAAGTTACACTTCTGTTTTCTAACTAACTTGGCAAAGCTGCAACTGGTTATTTAAAAAATTTTTTCCAAGTATTTTACACAAAATGATACACCAAAGGATAATCACTTTGGTTAAAATTCTAATAAACGACTTGAAAATTTTATTAGCTCTTCTCTGTGTTTTTAGTGCTGAATTTGTCACTGTTTTAAGTAGCTTAGTTGAAAAAAGAAAAAAGTTAAAAGTGCTTGTACTCAACTCTTGAAATCTAGGATCTAGCTGGATAGCCTATCAATTCTATGATTTTAAAAAAAGAAAAAAAAATAGGAGCTATAATCTCTTCTCCTAAACAAGCACTTAACGATTTTTAAAAAATCCATCATACTAGCTCTTGGCATATTGAGAGCTTAAGGAGATGATAGAAAAATATTTTCAGTATCAGATTATTTTGGCCATAGCTGATTTTCAACGTGAAAATGATTTGAAAAATATAAATTTTTACCTGGCTGCGAAGACAGCGGTATTGTTCAGTACATACTGATTTGTTATAGATTCCCTTATTCCATCTAGCAACTGTAAATTAACAGGAAAAAATACATAATACTGAAAATCTATTTTCTACAGTCAAGACAATAAACTTTAATTCCCTACTGATAATGACAGGGCAAGCCAATCATTAGGTGTTAGGTACACAAGGAAATATTTATTTTCAGTAACTAAGATGGAAAGTCTTACTTAATTTATTGTATTTGGTGATAATGGTTCATTGTACCTGAGTATGTGAAGAACAGAAAGTGTTATTAACATCGTTTTTTCTCCTTGGTCATTGCTCCTGTGTGTAATTTCACTCACCCCCACACGCCTGGGCAGGCATGGTCTTGCAAGTTGACGTGTTAGAATACCCGTCTCTTATCATAATATTTTGAAATAATGCTCTCACCCCAGTCTCATATCTGTATGTGGGAGTTGAAATTATTTGTTTAGCCCAGTGGGCTACTGTAGAGCATAATTTGAATTGATTATGTTTTCCTGAGACTGCAATAGGGTTGGCATTGAACTCAGGTGCTACATGTTTTCAAACTTAAACAAATTTACTGTCAGTGTGTAAGATATACATACGTATTATACAGATGTTATCTGTGTATAAAAATAACGTCCATTTGCCACTGACAGGCTATTTGGGGCATCCGAGCTAGCTGCCCATGACTGCTTTAACGATGCGCATGCTTTCTGCAAATCAGTGTGTCGTCATTATTTTGAAATACTTACTAAGAAAACTTTTGAGTAGATTCACCCATGCATGTCTGTGAATAAAGAAAACTACAACGGTTCTGACGTCTCCAACAGCACCTGGAGGTCGGCTGCTACCTAACTGCCTCCTAACCTGAGATGCAGTTTAAATCTGGATTCATAAAGCTAGAAGAAACCTTGGAGAAAACTGGGGTTAAACCCTCACTTGACAGAGGCAGACCTGAGGGTGTTGGAAGGCTTGGTGGCTTGTCCCAGGGCACGCAGCCGCGATGAAAGGCCTCCGGGTTCACTTTCCATCCAGAGCTCTGTGATGGTGCTTTCCAACCTTTTCGCATGCCATGGCGCACACAGAAAATGACAGTGTTTTAAGACACACTGAGGTAAACTGGAGGGGACAAGGGACTTCATGAAAAATTCATGACATTTTCTATTAAAAAGTTATGAAACGTGTAAATTACAGAAGATTTTTAAACAAATTAATCGAATCTTGTTTTCAACACAAATCCTCTTGTAATTCTCCCTGCTTCACTGAGCTAATACTAGCGTCGCTGCAGTCGCACCGCCTGTCGGGGGGAGAAGCTGCCTCTGGACACACACACTCGGTTGATACCACTGAGTTAGGGTTAGTCATGTAAGACTGTGACCATTTAGTCTTAAGTTGAATAACTCACCACCATAACCCTTGTAATGTTAATTCAAATATTACATTCAGCTCGGATTTCTCCATAACCCCACCCTCAAACCAACACGTGAGGTACACACTCAGCCAGCACACATGACTGCTGACTGACACTTCTTCCAGTGACTGTTTACTGAGTGTCACGAATACAGCTGACATTATACAGAAATGAAGTGGCTACAGTCTTGCCCAACTGGCACACATTTCAAAACTGTGAAGGTCTGAAAGGTTAACAGGTCCTATCGGCACTTCTCACAGATTCCTGAAAAACATTCTCAGTAACTGCACTTAGTGAAAAAAAATACATATTTGATCAGAAGGAAAAACTGAAAATCTGTTTATTAAATGAATGATACTTATGAGAGTTTAAAATAACAGTTCACCTCCCATTTTCCACTAGTCTTTGACCTGCTTATTTACTATTGATTCATAGAACCCGGGACTGTATTTGAAATGTATTTAATAACTTCCTGGGGTTAGTGGGTGGTACGTTAATTATGAAAAAGGAAACACTTCAATTCTGAGTATAAAAGACTGCCTTGCATACCGGTTACTTCAAGAACCCCAGAAAGTACTTCTATTCAGAGTCAAAAGCCCATGTGCTGCCCATGAAGAGAAACATACAGCTGAATGCCTGTCTCATCCCCCGCCAATCAAAATTAGTGAAATACACTGCTGTCACAGACAGCAAAAACAATGGTATATTAATTTTAATAGTAAGAGCCAGGAAGAAAAGACAAAAACATACAAATATGTAGATAAAAGTGAAACACTGAATAATGTGGACTATTTAACTATTACACAGATGTACAGGATTCTGTGCTCACAGAGAATCTTGCTTTATTCCATGGGGGTGGGTCCCACAATAGTTTTAATTGCCCATCCCCATCCCCAAATGAATCAGACTGAAATGAATCACTGTAAATTCTGGATGATTGTTGCACTTCACTAAAAGGAGTTATCTGTATATAAGGAAAATCAACCATTACGGCAAAAATAGCCTGTGAATTGTAAACATACCAAGCAGGACAAGCTCACACCTCAAAGAGAACCTGCCCTGAGTCTCAGTCTTTGGAAGGAGATCAGACAGCTGTACTTCTCAGCCCCGTGTGAGCTCCCATCTTGATGTCATACAGGGCGCATCCTACAGGCCAGGTGTGTGCTCACCAACCTATACAGGGGTCTGGGCAGTCCCGCAGGTATGTTTCAAATTGGCCTTTGGTAACGTCTATCAAGGCTGTGTATACCGTCAGCTGAAAGAAAAGTTATTTTTACTTTAAGGATGTTTTCAATTCTAAGATGACCTGCCTCATATTAGCATTTCTTGTGGAATTGCTTATGAAGTTTCTTAACATTAAATAATTAATATATAATATATATGTGAAAAGACACAAAATAAGTATCATATAATATAAAGATCCAAAAAGTAGTAAGTCAATAACAACTAAAACAACTGACTTCAGTAGAACCATTATTCCAGGGCACGATATAAACAGGCGTGGGAGAGAATCTTCAGTTCTTTACAAGGTCTTAATTCTGAGCAGTATACTGCTTCACCACCAAAGCTTTAAGACTCACTTAACCCTCCTCAATGCACATTTTACAAAGACTAACGGTGTACTATGGAGTCTAAACAGTTTAGCTTCGGCTATCCTTATCCTGAAAGCATTTCTCACGCAGTGAGGGAAACTATGCAGGCATGCAGAAGGCACACACCCAACCCCCACAGGATGTGTAAGTAACCCAACTGTGAGCTCACACGAAGATGGTGTGGGCAAAATGAGAAGTATGGCGGGGTCAGTGGGCATAAGGAAGGCTTCCCTCAGGGGCCAGGTTCTCAGTCACATGCTAATGAACAGGACAGTTTGTTCTGGCAGAGGTGATGGAAGCACACTGATTTTAGGGAGGGTTTAGGAAAAGAACCAAGCAAAAGAAGAGAAGGAACAAATGGGGAAAATCAGGAATCAGAAATACACAAGAAGGGGCTATTGGCTATTGGCAAATTGGATGATCAGGACACTTCTGCATATTTTAGCTATAGAGAAGGGATAAGATAAAAGGATGTAATAACGTTTAAGAGAAACCCTAATCCACTAAGAAAGAAAGCTGTCTGAAAACACACTTCAGACTTTGTCAAGTATCAGGTGCAGCATACAACATTCGATTCCCCACAGACAGAGAAGTCAAGACTGACATGCTAGACTCAGTCCAAATGCCATGTAAGTAAAGCTGGAAATAACACTCTGACCAAACTGGATTATCAAGCTGCAGTGACCAACTTCTTTGTCACATTCCAAGAGTTACGGTTTTGGTCACACAAAAACATTTTAAAAAGCAGCCTTAAACTGAACATGACTTGGGATTCTAGCTCTGATTAATCCAAGACAACAGGGAAAGATAAAACATGGGATCAAATTCTTTTCCTAAAAGCAAATTAATTATTTATTTAAAAAAATACCTTGTTGAGGACAGGTTTTGTTGACAGGACATCGTACATGGTTGCAAATGAGATATTCTAAAACACAAAAATAGTTCTTTTCAGTACATTAAATACAGATGTTGGCAGCCTTATCCATACAAATGGGTCATTAGACCAAGACATTCTTCAATCAACCTCCCCCCTTCCCCATAAAAGAATTTCCCTTGGGGTCACTGTTACAGGTGATGATTCTAATATATCACATTTTCTTTCTTTCTCTTCCTCCCCTCTTAAATTCTTGCCATTCAACTCCACAGAGTGGTGTCCAGCATTAACTAAGAAACGAAAAAGTACGGCAAAATTTTGCTCTTTACATTAAAAATAAAACAGAAACTCGGTTGGGACTGTCCAGAGACACTGACTAACAGGAGGTTTATAAATTCTACAAAGGCCGATGAAAAATGCCAGAATGGAGATAACCTTTAATAGTCACCACTTCTTTCTGTATATGACACTGTGAATGTACCTCTTGAGTTGTCCGGTTTAGGCACATCTTTGCAGGTGTTCTGCGATTATCAAGGAAGAAGGGATTTTTCCAACGGTCATAATTTGTTTGTACCACGTACCATATACCCTGCTTGGGGTCGAGTCTAGATACAAAAAGAGAGATTCCTCCTAGGTTTCATGCCTTAAACCTGTACATACGTCAGTCTATGCTTTACTGTCTGCTTATTTTGCTTTAACAAAGGTACTTACTCATATATATCCAAAGACTGTACTCTGTCTCGTGTAATCACACAACCCTGCCCAGACTTGTTGCCTCCCAGGATAAAGTATGCTGGGGCCAATATCTTGGTTTTGGTCAATATAGTCTTGGCTTCTTCATAACTATATAGAAACATTTGAAACAAAGGAAACATTTTTAGTTGTCTTGGAATGGGAATTTTTTAGCTGTGGAAACAAAGGGGAAACAAATATCTGAGGAACACATTTTTTTTAAAAAGGATAGCGAACAACGGCTCAGGAAGAAACAATCCCTGACTCCTGTGTGGTGAAACACTGAGATCTGAAATGTTCCCTCTAACCTGAAGGACAAAAAAAACAGTCTCAAGAGATAACCTTTCACACTTACAGTCTATACCTTTCACTCAACAACAGAACTAGGAAAAATAATATATAAATATATATATATATATATATATATAAGATAAGTGATCACAAAGCACCAAGCTGATCTCCCTGTGCTATGCAGCTGCTTCCCACTATCTATCTGTTTTACATTTGGTAGTGTATATATGTCCATGCTGCTCTCTCACTTCGTCCCAGCTTCCCCTTCCCCCTCCCCGTGTCAAGTCCATTTCCTACATCTGCGTCTTTATTGCTGTCCTGCCCCTAGGTTTGTCAGCACCATTTTTAAAAAAATATAGATTCCATATATATGTGTTAGCATACGGTATTTATTCTTCTCTTTCTGACTTACTTCACTCTGTATGACAGACTCTAGATCCATCCACCTCACTACAAATAACTCAGTTTCGTTTCTTTTTATGGCAGAGTAATATTCCATTGTATATATGTGCCACATCTTCTTTATCCATTCATCTGTTGATGGACACTTAGGTTGGTTCCGTGTCCTGGCTATTGTAAATAGTGCTGCAATGAACATTGTGGTACATGGCTCTTTGAATTACGGTTTTCTTAGGGTATATGCCCAGCGGTATTGCTGGGTCATATGGTTTTCTCAGGGTATATGACCCAGTGGTATTGCTGGGTCGTATGGTAGTTCTATTTTTAGCTTTTTAAGGAACCTCCATACTGTTCCCCATAGTGGATGCACCAATTTACATTCCCACCGACAGTGGAGGGTTCCCACTTTTCTCCACACCCTCTCCAGTATCTTATTGTTTGTAGATTTTTTGATGGTGGCCATTCTGACCGGTGTGAGGTGATACCTCATTGTAGTTTTGATTTGCATTTCTCTAATGATTAGTGATGTTGAGCATCCTTTCATGTGTTTGTTGGCAATCTGTGTATCTTCTTTGGAGAAATGTCTGTTTAGGTCTTCTGCCCATTTTTGGATTTGTTTGTTTGTTTTTTTGATATTGAGCTGCATGAGCTGCTTGTATATTTTGGAGATTAATCCTTTGTCAGTTGCTTCGTTTGCAAATATTTTCTCCCATTCTGAGGGTTGTCTTTTCATCTTGTTTATGGTTTCCTTTGCTGTGCAAAAGTTTTTAAGTTTCATTAGGTCTCATTTGTTTATTTTTGTTTTTATTTCCATTTCTCTAGGAGGTGGGTCTAAAAGGATCTTGCTGTGATTTATGTCACAGAGTGTTCTGCCTATGTTTTCCTCTAAGAGTTTTATAGTGTCTGGCCTTACATTTAGGTCTTTAACCCATTTTGAGTTTATTTTTGTGTATGGTGTTAGGAAGTGTTCTAATTTCATTCTTTTACATGTAACTGTCCAGTTTTCCCAGCACCACTTACTGAAGAGGCTGTCTTTTCTCCACTGTATATTCTTGCCTCCTTTATCAAAGGTAAGGTGACTATATGTGCATGGGGGTATTATGATTTAAATGAAGATTTTATTATACAAATTTTTCTTTTCTGTATGGGTGGGGATTTTTTTTTTACACCAAGAAAAATTCATAGATGCCCTTCATAGGGGCACTATCCCCAGAACTTTTTAAATAAATCATTTCACTTTCTTGCTATAAACATACACACACAAAACATGAAGAATTCCATGAGTGTCAAAGGTTCACCTAAGAAATTCTGAAATAGTTCCTCAGTGGAAGATAAAGCTGGGAAATATTTTAATGTGAGTAATTTAAAGTAAACTATATTAAAAGGATCATACAGCATGATGCAAAGATGGTTCAACATCCACAAATCAATCAATTTGATACGCCCATTAACAAAATGAAGGATAAAAATATGATCATCTTAATAGGTGCAGAAAAAGCATTTGACAAAATTCAACGTCCATTTATTCAACATCTCAAAAAAGTGGGTATAAAGGAAACATACCTCAACATAATAAGGGCCATATATGACAAGCCCACAGTTAACATCATACTCAGCAGTAAAAAGCTAAAAGCTTTTTCTCTAAGATTAGGAACAAGACAAAGTTGCCCACTCTTGCCATTTTTATTCAATACAGTATTGGCAGTATTAGCCAGAGTAATCAGGCAAGAAAAAGAAATAAAAGGTATCCAAATCAGAAAGGAAGAATTGGAATTGTCACTATCTGCAGATGACATAATACTCTATATAGAAATCCCTAAAGACTCCACCAAAAAAACTGTTAGGAATAATAAATTCAGTAAAGTTGCAGGACACAAAATCAGTATACAAAAATCAGTTGTGGTTCCATACACTAATAACGAACTATCAGAGAAATTAAGAAAACAATCCCATTTACAATTACATTAAAAAGAATAAAATAGGGCTTCCCTGGTGGCACAGTGGTTAAGAATCCTCCTGCCAATTCAGGGGACACGGGTTCGATCCCTGATCCGGGAAGATCCCACATGCCACGGAGCAACTAAGCCCATATATCACAACTACAACTACTGAGCCTGCGCTCTAGAGCCCACGAGCCACAACTACTGAGCCCACGTGCCACAACTACTGAAGCCCATGTGCCTAGAGCCTGTGCTCCGCAACAAGAGAAGCCACTGCAATGAGAAGCCCGCTCACCGCAACTAGAGAAAGCCCACACACAGCAACAAAGACCCAATGCAGCCAAAAATAAATAAATAAATGTATATATATATTAAAAAAATCTCTATAAAAAAGAATAAAATACATGGGAATAAATTTAACCAAGGAGGTGAAAGACCTGTACAGTGAGAACTATAAGACACTGTTGAAAGAAGCAGAAGGAGACACAAATGAACAGAAAGATACTCCACTGTCATGGACTGGAAGAATTAATGTTAAAATGTCCAAACTACCCAAAACAATCTACAGGTTCACGGCAATCCCTATCAAAACTCCAAAGGCATTCTTCACAGAAACAGAACAATCCTAAAATTTGTGTGGAATCACAAAAGGCCCTGAATAGCCAAAGCAATCTTGAAAAAGAAGAATAATTATATTCCACACTGTATTACAAAGCTATAGTAATCAAAACAATGGTACTGGCATAAAAACAGACACATAGATCAATGGAACAGAATAGAGAGCCCATAATTAATTTATGAAAAAAGAACCAAGAATATACATTGGAGAAGGACAGTCTCTTCAATAAATGGTGTTTGGGAAACTGGACAGCTACATGCAAAAGAATGAAACCAAACCACGATCTTACACCATACACAAAAATCAAAATGGATTAAAGACTTAAATGTAAGACCTGAAATCTCCTAAAGGAGAACACAGGCAATAAGCTCCTTGACACTGGTCTTGGCAATGAGTTTTTGGATTTGACACCAAAACAAAGGCAACAAAGACAAAAATAAACAAGTGGGAATACCTCAAACTAAAAAGCTTCTAAACAAATAAAGCTGTCAACAAAATGAAAAGGCAACCCAGTGAATGGGAGAAAATATTTGCAAATCATATATCTGATAAGGGGTTAATATCCATAATATATCTGGAACTCATACCACTCAATAGCAAAAAAAAGACAACCTGATTAAAAAATGGACAGAGGATCCGAATAGACATTTTTCCAAAGATGGCCAACAGGTGCATGAGAAGGTGGGAAATGCAAATCAAAGCCACAATAAGGTATCTCACATGTCAGACGGGCTATTATCAAAGAGACAAGGGGTAACAAGTGTTGGCCAGGGCGGGGAGAAAAGGGAACCCTTGTGCACTGTTTGTGGGAATGTAAATTGGTGCAGCCACTATGAAACCACGAGTATGGAGGTTCCTCAAAAAGCTACAACCACCATTACCACCACCACCAGTCCCACTTCTAAGTATTTATCTGAAGGACATGAAAACACTAACTCAGAAAGATGTCTGCAGCCCCACATTTACCGCAGCACTATTTACACTAAGCCAAGTTATGGAAACAACCTAAGTGTCCATCTAAGGACAGATGGATAAAGAAGATGTGGTACATATACACAGAGTATTACTTAGCCAAAAAAAAAGAATGAAATCTTGCCATTTGTGACAACATGGATGGACCTTGAGAGCATTTTGCTAAATGAAATAAATCAGAGAAAGACAAATACCATGTGATCACACTTATAAGTGGAATCAAAAAACAAACAAAAGAATTCATAGATACAGAGAACAAACTGGTGGTTGACTGGGGGCGGGTGGTGACAGGTGGGCAAAATGGGTGAAGGGTCAAAAGGTACAAACTTGCAGTTATAAAATAAGTATAAGTCCTGGGGATGTCGTGTATATCATAGTGACTACAGTTAATAATACTGTACTGCATATTTGAAAGTTGCAAAGAAAGGAAATCTTAAAAGTTCTCATCAAAAGGAAAAAGAAATGTGTAACTACATGTGGTGATGGACGTTAACTAGACTTATTGGGGTGATCATCATGCCATATATACAAGTATCTAAACATCTTGTAGTACATCTTAAACTAATATGTCAATCGTATCTCAAGAAAAAAATAAAATAACAAATATTAAATCTGATAATAAAGCAACCAGATTACCTTGTGCTGTTTTCCAGAACTGATCTAATGATGAACCCTATCCACTTGGCATCTTTCTTTCCCAAAATCCATTCTATGACACCTGGAAGAGATCAAACACACACAGTGTCACAGGTCCTAGAAGAGATTAAACTATTAACCAGAAGGCACAGTAGCCCTCCTCTTAAAACAGCTATGAAATTCCCATTTTATTTAAGAACTCTCTACTCACCCATAAAACCGCCATTTGTACTGAAACGCTCATTGAGCGTAAGACTAAATAGTCCCTGAAAAGAAAACAAAGCAACGTCAGAAACCTCAACCATCCTGTTTAAGGCCCTCTCACTGTGCCATTTTACACTGTTATATCATCAGGTCCTGGATTGGGGAATTGAGCCGGGGTCGGGGGAGAAAAATCAAAACCATGATACTATCACCTTCTATTAACAGAGCTTTTTTAGAAGTTCAAAGCATTTTTCACATGTACTGTGTGAGGTAAGTAGGTGGGATGTTGTTGGCCACAATTTTCTGACCAGGAAACTTACGTGCAGAGACTTAATGACTAACTTGCCTGAGGGGCAGACCCATGGCCAGATTCCAGATTTACACTCCCAGCCCTTGAGACCCACCACATGCTTTATCTCCACAAAAGGCTCCGAAACCTCCACTTCCTACTCTTCTCTACCACATGAGCTCAAACCTAAGAAGGAAGGTAACAAGTACAATGCCATGAACTGGGGCTTCATATGCTTTTTAGGTCCTCATTTCCTTAGACTCCACCTTTCGCAGAGAGCTACCTGTAAAATTATGTAACAATAGATTCCTTACTGGTTTGAATCCTGTTAACATGCCCACATAGCCAGCAAAGCCTGCTGCCTTGAAGACAGTTTTATTGTTTCTTTGGAAGTCCAAATTCACTGTTAAAGGTTTTAGTTCCTCAGTTACGACCCAGGTATTATTATTTACATTCCACCTACAAAAGACAAATTTCAGTGACATTTAATAACAATGATAATAATGATGAATATGATAATGATGGTCAGGCATTACACCATGTGCTTTATCTACCTAATCCCTAATGATCAGTCCTCACAAGGATTTTTCAATATGGGTAGTTTTAGCCTCCATTTTCCACATGATAAAACTGAGGCTCAGAGAAGTTAAGTAACTCCCCCAACATGACACAGCCTATATTAGCAAACCCCAGGTTAGTATTTAGGTCTCTAATTACAAAGCCCTGTTATATTTTTTTCAGAAAGGTCAAGAAGACACATGAAATAGAATGCTACGCTTCCTTCTAAGCAATAAACTAGACGTGCATCTAGGGCCTTCAAGCATGCTCCAGATTTCTGTTCACTGGGTGCACCTCAGCTACAAACTCTCAAATAACTGAATAAGAGTGTGCCCACCTGGTCTCAAAACTAAGGAATCTAGGATCTCTACTTCTGGTCATATTCTGGGAATGACTTGGGACTTACTTTTCATCAGTGTAATACAACCTACTCTTCTTAGGGACTGAGACACACCACATTTTTTACTTACCCAAGAAATACTCCAAAATCCATGTTTCGCGCATGTAGTAGATGACCTAATTCAAAGTAAGCAGAAGAGACATGTAACAGCAATTATGACAGTATGATTGATTCTAAACCAAAGCTGGACACTTAATTTTGGTTAAGTGATATTCCCAACTATTCAATCCAACAATAAGAGTTAAGCAGCATCTCATATCATAGGCTGTAACAAGATCAAACTGCTGTCCCTGTCACATTGGCCAGATTCCCCCCCCAATACCTGAGAGCACGGGGTTCCAGAGAACTGAGACTGGAATATGGGACAAGGGTACGTGGTCATTTTGTGGTTCACTATGACACAGTCCTACTCAGACACAGCTATCTCAGCCTCATCTAATGCAACTTACCAACATGCTTCCCTTCAGGGATTGTCGCCTACAGCTATACCCAGAGTACAGGTCAAAAATAAGAGTGAATCAGGGTAAATCATCCTGTGCCTTGTACACTGGGGACTTGTCAGGAAAAACATGGAAAAGTGAGCACAGGGTCCCTTGGCTGGAAAATGATGGGAGAAAGTCTGTCCTGCCCCTGTGAGTACTTATATCAAATCATAAATAGGGGTATAAGTAGACTATGAAGAATAGTAAGAATGTTTATAATCCTGAAACACTTCTTCAAAGAGTTTTGCATACCTGAATTAAACTTTAGTAGGCATTACAGTGGTCTTAAAATAAGAAGAGCTTTCAATTCACTTTCAAAAACTTACCAAGGTCTGTAAAACCATATGCAACATGCACATGGTATTTACATAGTAAGCCTGTATTTTACAAGTTCTAATTTCATTTATTTAAAGATTTTTCTTCTACTTTGTACCACCCACCTTCCCTCAGCACACGTTTATTTACCTTCTTTGTCTTCTGTTATTATTGAAGTACAAATGGTAAAAAATTCATAGAAAATATTGAATAAAATAATCTCTCCTATGAGAAAAGACAGGAAAATTTTGGTCAATATATAGAACCATGACGTTGTTAGAAAATTCTTTTTTAAGAAAAGGTTGAAATATCATCGCCGTGTGAGTTTTTGCCAGGGCATACGTAAGTGTCCGCAGACAGTCTGAGTGAGTCTGAATGGCTGGTTGGGTGGACATGTCTCACTAGCCTGTACTCTCTGCAGACTCAAGATGAAACGAGTCCCCAGAGAAGCAGCTATTGGACAAGCTGAACCCCTGGGCATGTTGGAATTATACGGCAACATAATGTTCACATTTTTCGTCAATATGCTTCATTTTAGTTTTCTTTGGAGGGCTCAAATATGATAATTTAATACATCTGGGTGTTGGTTGGATGCCGAAAATGTATTTTGCCCAGGTTTTTAGAGTGTGACTAATATTTCTAAGGTGAGAAAAGAGACAATAAAATAAGTGTTGAGCTTATCAAGAAATTCCATTGTAAAACATTTTAATTTTTGAACATTTTCCCTAACCTGTACAATAATAATACCACTCAGCCTTTAATTTGAAGGTATACAACACACTTTTTCTCTGTTCCATTTCATGTTAACATGTTAAGCTTAATGTTTTTTTCCCACCCTAATGTTTATTTTATTTCCATTTGATTTCTATTTTGGTGAAATTCCACTCTTATTTTATTATGACTCATATGTTAACCTTCTCAATCCATTTTTCTCTTGAGATATTTATACGTGGTATTCATTTGCTAGAGTCCTTTACATAATAAAGGAATTAAAGACATTTCTCATATAGACTGAAAAAATATATTTCTAGTATGTTAATTATATTTTTAAAGAAGCAAAAACAAAAAAAATTAGCCACTTTTGTTGATAAATACTATTGATTTTTAGAAATTCTCAGTCATCTCTTGTAAAACCAAGGTATATAGAGTTTACTTAAAGTAACAACTCTATTGATTTGATGGCTTAAAAATAAAACTTTGGGGCGGCAGAAAAAGTCTTTTTCATTAAACTAAGTGCTATAAATTGGAAATGGAAATTTTAAAAATAGCTTCCAAAAACATCAATACTTAAGGATATGATGATTATGAAGAATATGATAAATGATGTAACAAAGGATCTGATGAATGAATGATATGCAAGACCTCTTCCCTGAAAATAAAAAATACTGCTCAGAGAAACCAATAACCTAAATAAATGCTGAAATCTCATATACCAAGTTTGTGGCTTGGAAAACTCAGTATTATAATCCCACTGAAAATATCAGTAGGCTCTTTTGTCAAGTTGATTCTCAAATTTATGTGGAAATGCAAAGGGTCTAGAATACCTAAGAGAATTTTAAAGAAAAAAAGTTAGAAAACTTACACTACCTAATATTAAGACTTACTATAAAGCTTTAGTAATTGCAGTAGCATGGTATTGGTGTAAGGAAAGACAAACAGACAAATGAAACGAGGTGGAAAGTCCCCAGATAGAATCAGATACATGCAATCATGTGATTTATATCAAAGGCACCACTGCAATTTACTGAGGGAATGATAGTCTTTTTAATAAACGGTGTTGTCAATTGGAAAAAACTTGAACCTTGATCCCTAACTCATACCATATGCAAAAGTTAACTCAAGATACACAATGGGCCTATATGTAAAAAGTAAACAAAAAACATACAGAAGAAAACATAGAAGAATATGTTTGGGGGTAGGCAAAGATCACTTAAATGGACATAAAAAGCACTACCCATCAAAAAATTGAAAAACTGGACTGCATTAAAATTAAGAATTTCTGTTCATCAAAAGACACCAATAATTTGTAACATTAAAGCCAACCCCCATCCTAAATTTGTTCACTCCCCTACTCCACTTGTTTCTTTCAAGCTATTGCCAATTTTATCCCTGTTTAACCTTTGTGCTAGATAAGCAGATGCTATTAAATCTTGGACTACTGAGTAGGCCTCTTGAAAACAGCAGTCAGTCTTTGACAAAAGAATGTTGAGAGATATTCTAAGCAGTTTTTTTTTTTAAGCAAAAAACATTAATTAAAATGAATAAATTGAGGACATTTGTAAAATAAAAAAAAAAAAAAAAAAAAAAAAAAAAAAAAAAAAAAAAAAGACACCAATAAGAAAATAAATGCAAGCTACAGTGTGGCAGAAGATGTTCGGCATACATATATCTGACAAAGGACCTGTATCAGTATACATATAAAGAATTCCTTCAAACCAATAAAAATGGGTATTAGATTTAACAAGCACAATGAAGGAAGGAGGGAGGAGGGAGGAAGGGAAGAAGAAAGGAAGGAAAAAAGGAAAAGGTCAATAAACTGTTCAATCTCATTAGTCATCAGGGAAATGCAAATTAAACAATAATGGACGAATATAACACACTCGACAAAATGGCCCAAATAAAAAAGACTGAGACTATCACGTGGAGAGTTAGCAAGTGGAGAAAACGAAAACTCTTGTACTAGGTTGACTGTCAGTGGGTACAGTCACTTTGGAAAACTGGCTGGCAGAGTGTACAAGGCTAAACATATAGCTACCCTGTGACTCAGGACATAGCGCAGAGAAATGAGTGCGTATGCCCATCAAAGCACATGTACAAGAGTGCTCATAACTGCTTTATTCTTAATATCCCAAATCTGGAAACAACAAATATCCTATTCATACAACAGCCTACTACCTATAATGATAAGTGCAAGAAACCAGACAACAGTTCATACTGTTCGGCTCTATTTGTAAGACGTTCAAGAGGCAAAATTAATCTACAGTGAAGTCAGAAGAGTGGTTAACAGGGGACTCAAAACTGTGTGAAAGTGCAGGATGGAGCATGCTGGATTGCTGGAATTTATTTCTGTATCTTGTTCTGAGTTGTGATTACATGCATGTATGCGTTTAAAAAACTCTACTGCGCTGTATACTTAAGATCTGTGCACTTTATTGTATGTATACCATACCTCAATAAAAAAAATTTTAAGTACTTTATTCAATTTTTTAAAAGCTGTGAAGTGCACTTTACCTAAAGGTATTTCAGTAACTGCTGCAATCCCCTTCATTTCCTCCTCGAAAGGCCCAGGAAAGTTGCCAAGTAGACCAGGCTGAAAAACAAATACATTAACAGTCATTCAGCCTAAAGTGTGGCTTTGAGATTTGGTTCTTTAACATATAATTTGTACTAGCTATTGCTGCCATAATAGGTGATCAAAGCTTACTTTTGAACGCACTTTCACATCATGTATTTCTAAAAGATTCTATGTAATACTCAATATTGGGCCCCTATAATTCTTGCTTGTATACCCCATAAACTCATCTCAAGTACTAGGCAGAGACCTATGATTCTCAGATTGTTTTTTCCCGCCTTATAGTTCACCCTATTCTCTAGAGAGATGAACTGGAGTAGTTCCACTTGGATGTCCTAACATGGCTCACAACACAGGAACATCACAACAAGCCCTCCTCATCTCTGCTCAAACTTGCCCTCCAGCCATTAGCATCACACCCTCATTACTGCTGTCCTTCCTGAACCGTGGTTTCGCTTTCTGAGGTTCCAGTTACCCGTGGTCAACCACAGCCCAAAAATATTAAATGGAAAATCCCAGAAGTAAACAATTCATGAATTCTAAATTGCATGCCATTCTGAGTAGCACGATGAAATCTCCTGCCATCCTACCCTGTCCCACCTGGGGTCCCCAACCACTGACGCTGTCTGCTCCTGACATTCAACCATCAGCTTTGTCACGGCTTGATGATCCAGGATCACCAGAAGCACATGCTCCTCCTTCTGAAGTAATGTCAGGTCACTAGTAGCCTAATGGTACGTCACAATGCCCACTTCATTCACCTCACGTCACCTCATCATGTAAACATTGAATCATCTCACATCGTCACAAGAAGAAGGGTGAGTACAGGACAGTACGACAGCTTGAGAGAGAGAGCACATTCACATGACTTTTATTACACTGTACTGTTATAATTGTTATATTTTATTATTAGTTGTTGTTAATCTCCTACTGTGCCTAATTTAAAAATTAAACTTATAGGTGTGTATTTATAGGAAAAAAATAAAGTACACATAGGGTTCAGTACTATCTACAGTTTCAGGCATCCACTGGGGGTCTTGGAATGTATCTCCCAAGGATGAGGGGTACTAATGTACTATTCCCTTCCCACACTCATAGCAACAAATCTGTATTCTAGTGATTCACAAAACATTTGTCATGGTTAACAGCCAATCTTAGGCTGAGATGCATTACCACATCCTGTTAGCAAACAATGGACACATGAGCAAATTCAATGGTGGACATACATACTTTTTTTGCATGGTTTGATTTATATACATCATTAAGTGATTACCAAAATAAGTTCAATGAACATCCATCATCTCATATAAATATAAAATTCAAAAAAAAAGAAAAAAATTTTTTTCTTGTGATGAGAACTCCTAGGATTTTCTCCTTAACAACTTTCATATGTAACACACAGCAGCGTTAATTACAATCATCATGCTGTACATTACATCCCTAGTACTTATTTATCTTGTAACTGAAGTTTGTAACTTTTGACCACCTTCATCCAATCCACCTTCCCAAATCTGATCTCTTTTTCTACGAGTTACTTTGTTTTTGAAGTATAATTGACCTACAACACTATGTTAGTTCCCAGTACACAACATGGTGATTCAATATTCTATACATTTAAAAATGATCAAGTCTAGTTATATCTGTCACCATAAAAAGATGTTAAATTATTATTATTAATTATATTCCCCACACTGTGCATTTTATACCCATGACTCTTTTATTTTGTAACTTTAAGTTTGTACCTGTTAATCTCCCTCACCTGTTCCTCTCCTCCCCCCAACCCCTCTCCCCTCTGGCAACTACCTGTTTATTCTCTGTATGTATGACTCTGTTTCTGTTTTCTTAACGTTTGTTCATTTGTTTTGTTTTTTAAATTCCACATATAAGTGAAAACATACAGTATCTGTCTTTCTCTGACTTATTTCACTTAGCATAATACCGTCTAGGTCTTTCCATGTTGTCGCAAATGGCAGGATTTCATTCTTTTTTACCTCTGAGTATTATTCCATTGTATGTATATATATGCCACATCCTCTTTACCCATTCATATATACTTTTATTCTCAACTGCAACTATTCACTAACAATTAGATCAAGAATTAAGCTTACAGCCTCTTGCTAAGATAATGTGTTTAAGGTTTGCAAGTCTCATTTTTCACCAACTTGGTATTTATATGTAATGTAATCTAACTAAGCAAATCATTTTTCCGCCTAGGAATTCAAAGCATTGCACAAGTGGAATACTCCTGCCAATTTAACAAACGAAAATGACTTACTGAACATTTGTTTACCATTTTTTACATGCAAGCACTGGGCTTTACATACAGTAAGTCGTTTAATCCTCACAACCACCATATGAAATATGTATTATTAGTAAATTCTCCCTGGTGAGAAATCTGAAGTTGCATATGTTAAGAAACTTGTCGAAGGACACACAGCTAGCGTGTGACTGATCTAACCTTAAAATCCAATGTTTAAAGAACAAACAAAACCCCTAATGTCTGACTGCGAAGTCTGGGCACCTAGACCTTCTGCATGCTGCCCTCCCTGCTGACACGCAGGTTAGGGGGATTAGGGCACCTGGGGCACCTGGGGGCCTCTTCTGCTACTGCTTCTGCCAACATTTGTATTTTGGGGAAGTCTGCTGAGTATGAACACAAAGGATAGCCTTAATCAAAGGCTCTGAGAGCATAAACATGAGGAATAACAGGTTTGGTGGTTGGCAGGTTCAAGTGTCATAGGGATGGTGTGCCCAGAACGTCCAGCCTCTAGGACAATGATTCTCGACCAGGGATGGCTTTCCCCCCAGGGGAGATCTGGTGAAGTCTAGAGACATTTTTGGTTGTCACAACTGAAGGGGTGCTACTGGCATCCAGCGAGTCGAGGCCAAGGGTGCTGCTCAACAACCTACAATGCACAGACAGTGCCCACAACAAAGTGTTACCCAGTCCCACGCCATCACTACTGAGGTTAAAACAGCTGCCGTAGGGCCTCGGTTTCCTCCCCAGTCCTTTGCACCCTGCCAGCCGGCGAGGGCCCCAACGCAAAGACTGAAAGAGGATGATGAGGATCTCTCTGGGGGTTCTAGGGGCCAGGCCCTAGATTTTCCACTGGTTTCATCTAAATAAAAAAAGGGTCTGAGAAATGGAATCTTCCTGCATGACCAAGAAACGAAATGGTCTGGCGAACGCACAAAGACACGAAACACACAACCCAAGTGCGTTTCAGGGGTCACAGCTACTGAGGGGCAGGGCTGGGCTGAGCGTGTCGTTTGGTCGTGTCTAGAACATCTCTCAGCGTCTTGACATACTCAGGCAAAGTACTTAAGAAAAACCCAAATTTTCAACAGTGAGCTTGCAAACCTAAGTACACATAACAGAAGGAAATGCTGTCCTCCCAGATGAAATATGGATATTTGCCCAATGCTCTGTAAAACAGTTCACACTTTTATAAAACAATAAAGTGCAGCTAACTGCCAACATGTGCCATGCTATTTTATGTCGTCCTATTACTGTCATTATTACCAAGCCCCAGAATTTTAAGTCCCTCTGAAGTTTTGACAGTAGTCTGGAATAAAAGCAAACTTGTCCAAATTATGCCTTTAAATAAATAACAGAGCCTTTGCTGAACTCTTGTGTGTATATGTGTACCTGTGTGTGTTTAACATTTACTGTAGGAAATAATATTTCTTACCAACTTTTGATCCACTAACTGCACAATTTTTCCACTTGGCTCAAATGCATTTATCATATTTTTCAGGGAATTCACTATAACTTTTAGCTGAAAAATAAATTTAAAAATTGATAAGAGACATAAAGAAGTGTTGACATTTAAGATTAATACTGGTATAATGAAAACAGATATAGACCTTTTGACTTACCCATATGCAGCTAAATAAAGGAGTACTATTTAAAAACGTATACGTAAACACATCTTTAACATGACATTTGATTAACCATTTAGATGATGCATATGATATGAGATAAAGAAACAAAGGCAAAGGCTAGTAAAAAGAGCAAGACGCTACAGAGAAATGACATCTTTCCTCTACTATCATTTATTGTAAATGGCAGAGAACCATGGAAAGTAGATTCTTAAAATACTTGGTACATAATATCATGACGTGTTCTTTCAAATGCAATTATATCCAGTAAAGTCAGAAACAAAAGATTTAAGAATCATAGCATACCGCTGGTGCCTTGTCAACCATCAATTCATGCCATCTTTTGTACGGTGGTAAATCGAGATTTATAGTGTACCACGGAACCGGACCCCTATAGCTGTAATGAGAGGGGTATCATCTTGAAATGTTAAAAGCAGTTTTTTGATGATGGTTAGATAGTTACATCCATATGGATATGTTAGAGACATATTCTTAATAACAATAGAGAAACTGGCACTCAAACCAAAACTCGCAAAAAAAGCTCACTTCCCACGCAGTGCTTCTGCCCTATGTTGTATATACAATCACAAGTCATTTTAGAAATCCTAGAATAGAATTATATGTTCTAGAAGGTTAATGTGTCGTGGTGATAGGCAAAATAATCAACTTTGGCTCAAGAGCTATACGTAACCTGAATATCACTGCTAGAAAATATCTGCCCTTTTTTCCCTCCTAAATCTCTACGAAGATTTAGTCTAGGCTCTGGGCACTTCTCCAGTTGGTTTCCCAGCCTCAGAATTCCCTCTTAGTCTAACACTACTGTCAAATCACTGACTCCAGCGCTGGCTTCAGTAAGGTCACTTTTTAAGCCCCCAGAGTGGCAACACAGTGTATGAGCTTCCCTGGGTGTATGTATACGGTTCTATGAAACTGTTAACCAGAAGCCACTCACGCTGTGATTTAGACAGAAAAGGAAAGCACGTGCAATTCTGGAAACATACATGTAAACCGAATCACAAGATTGAATTTTGTTTTTCTCAAAGCACTTTCAACCTCCCATTTCCTTAGTAGCTGATCTCTATATTAAATACTGTAACACTTAAATCCCAGAAAAAAGCTTTACATAAAAACGAATGAATTCAACTTCTAACCGTAATTTCACACGTGAAATTCTGTCCCACAATTCAGTAAAATAATGACTGTTCCTCCTGTTACGGCAGGGGCGACACCGCCTCGCCTCTCCGCCAGCGCACATTTGGATCTCCGTGTCTACTAGCAATGATAAGTCAGCGCCCCACTGGAGGCAGGCACGTTGGTGGCACTGTCATAAGATACGTGTTCTACCCGTGAACTCCAATCAGCTGCTTCTCCCCGCGTAACTTCCAACAAAACCCAAACCGTGTCCCTGTATCTGCCCTAAACTCCTGATTCTTTTTCAGTCTAGGATTCCAAAGAAGAAATGGAGAGGACAAACTCATTACAGCAGAGGATTATGATTAAGTGGGAATGGGAAGACCCCAGAAGCCTCTCTACAGTAAAATCTCCACTCATCAGAATTCTTTGACAAAACCGTTATTAATCTGATGAAGAAAATTATTTTAATAGCGAAAGCTTACTATGATTTTGGCTAACTATAATCCCATGTTTCACTTCTCATTCAATACTTTTCTAAAATATTTCAGTATTTAACATCTGTACCTCAATTTCCTAGAGAAATAGAGTATTTACCTTATGAGAGCAGTGAAGATTACATGAAATATGCAAAAAATACTTAGCAGCATCGGTATTTATTTATCTATTTAGGCTGTGCCGTGCAGCACGCGGAATCTTATTAGTTCCCCAACCAGGAACTGAACCTGTGCCCCCTGCATCGGGAGCTCGCAGTCTTAACCACTGGACTGCCAGGGAAGTTCCACAGCATTGGTATTTTTTTTTTTAATTTTATTTTACTTATTTTTTTATACAACAGGTTCTTATTAGTCATCAATTTTATACACATCAGTGTATACATGTCATTCCCAATCTCCCAATTCATCACACCACCATCCCCACCCCCCCGCGGCTTTCCCCCCTTGGTGTCCATATGTTTGTTCTCTACATCTGTGTCTCAACTTCTGCCCTGCAAACCGGTTCATCTGTACCATTTTTCTAGGTTCCACATACATGCGTTAATATACGATATTTGTTTTTCTCTTTCTGACTTACTTCCCTCTGTATGACAGTCTCTAGATCCATCCACGTCTCAACAAATGACCCAATTTCGTTCCTTTTTATGGCTAATACTCCACTGTATATATGTACCACAACTTCTTTATCCACTCGTCTGTCGATGGGCATTTAGGCTGCATCTATGACCTGGCTATTGTAAATACTGCTGCAATGAACATTGGGGTGCATGTGTCTTTTTGAATTATGGTGTTCTCTGGGTATATGCCCAGTAGTGGGATTCCTGGATCATATGGTAATTCTATTTTTCGTTTTTTAAGGAACCTCCATACTGTTCTCCATAGTGGCTGTATCAATTTACATTCCCACCAACAGTGCAAGAGGGTTCCCTTTTCTCCACACCCTCTCCAGCATTTGTTGTTTCTAGATTTTCTGATCGTGTCCATTCTAACTGGTGTGAGGTGGTACCTCATTGTAGTTTTGATTTGCATTTCTCTAATAATTAGTGATGTTGAGCAGCTTTTCATGTGCTCCTTGGCCGTCTGTATGTCTTCTTTGGAGAAATGTCTATTTAGGTCTTCTGCCCACTTTTGGATTGGGTTGTTTGTTTCTTTAATGTTGAGCTGCATGAGCTGTTTATATATTTTGGAGATTAATCCTTTGTCCGTTGATTCGGTTGCAAATATTTTCTCCTATTCTGAGGGTTGTCTTTTCATCTTGTTTATGGTTTCCCTTGCTGTGCAAAATCTTTTAAGTTTCATTAGATCCGATTTGTTTATTTTTGTTTTTATTTCCATTACTCTAGGAGGTGGATCAAATAAGAACTTGCTGTGATTTATGTCAAAGAGTGTCCTTCCTATGTTTTCCTCTAAGAGTTTTATAGTGCCCGGTCTTACATTGAGGTCTTTAATCCATTTTGAGTTTATTTTTGTGTATGGTGTTAGGGAGTGTTCTAATTTCATTCTTTTTCATGCAGCTGTCCAGTTTTCCCAGCAGCACTTATTGAAGAGACTGTCTTTTCTCCATTGCATATCCTTGCCTCCTTTGTCACAGATTAGTTGACCATAGGTGCGTGGGTTCATCTCTGGGCTTTCTATTTTGTTCCATTGATCTATGTTTCTGTTTTTGTGCCAGTACCATATTGTCTTCATTACTGTAGCTTTGTAGGATAGTCTGAAGTCAGGGAGTCTGATTCCTCCAGCTCCGTTTTTTTCCCTCAAGACTGCTTTGGCTATTCGGGGTCTTTTGTGTCTCCAGACAAATTTTAAGATTTTTTCTTCTAGTTCTGTAAAAAATGCCATTGGTAATTTGATAGGGATTGCACTGAATCTGTAGATTGCTTTGGGTAGTTTGGCCATTTTCACAATACTGATTCTTCCAATCCAAGAACATGGTATATCTCTCCATCTGTTCGTATCATCTTTAATTTCTTTCATCAGTGTCTTATAGTTTTCTGCATGCAGGTCTTTTGTCTCCCTAGGTAGGTTTATTCCTAGGTATTTTATTCTTTTTGTTGCACTGGTAAATGGGAGTGTTTCCTTAATCTCTCTTTCAGATTTTTCATCATTAGTGTATAGGAATGCAAGAGATTTCTGTGCATTAATTTTGTATCCTGCAACTTTACCAAATTCATTGATTAGCTCTAGTAGTTTTTTGGTGGCATCTTTAGGATTCTCTATGTATAGTATCATGTCATCTGAAACAGCGACAGTTTTATTTCTTCTTTTCCAATTTGTATTCCTTTTATTTCTTTTTCTCCTCTGATTGCCATGGCTAGGACTTCCAAAACTATGTTGAATAATAGTGGTGAGAGTGGACATCCTTGTCTTGTTCCTGATCTTAGAGGAAATGCTTTCAGTTTTTCACCATTGAGAATGATGTTTGCTGTGGGTTGGTCGTATATGGCCTTTATTATGTTGAGGTAGGTTCCCTCTATGCCCACTTTCTGGAGAGTTTTTATCATAAATGGGTGTTGAATTTTGTCAAAAGCTTTTTCTCCATCGATTGAGATGATCATATGGTTTTTATCCTTCAATTTGTTAATATGGTGTATCACATTGATTGATTAGCATGTATTGAAGAATCCTTGCATCCCTGGGATAAATCCCACTTGATCATGGTGTATGATCCTTTTAATGTGTTGTTGGATTCGGTTGGCTAGTATTTTGTTGAGGATTTTTGCATCTATATTCATCAGTGATATTGGTCTGTAATTTTTTTTTTGTAGTATCTTTGTCTGGTTCTGGTATCAGGGTGATGGTGGCCTCATAGAATGAGTTTGGGAGTGTTCCTTCCTCTGCAATTTTTTGGAAAAGTTTGAGAAGGATGGGTGTTAGCTGTTCTCTAAATGTTTGATAGAATTCACCTGTGAAGCCATCTGGTCCTGGACTTTTGTTTGTTGGAAGATTTTTAATCACAGTTTCAATTTCATTACTTGTGATTGGTCTGTTCATATTTTCTATTTCTTCCTGGTTCAGTCTGGGAAGGTTACGCCTTTCTAAGAATTTGTCCATTTCTTCCAGGTTGTCCATTTTATTGGCATAGAGTTGCTTGTAGTAGTGTCTTAGGATGCTTTGTATTTCTGCGGTGTCTGTTGTAACTTCTCCTTTTTCATTTCTAATTTTATTGATTTGAGTCCTCTCCCTCTTTTTCTTGATGAGTCTGGCTAATGGTTTATCAATTTTGTTATCTTTTCAAAGAACCAGCTTTTAGTTTTATTGATCTTTGTCACTGTTTTCTTTGTTTCTATTTTATTTATTTCTGTTCTGATCTTTATGATTTCTTTCCTTCTGCTAACTTTGGGTTTTGTTTGTTCTTCTTCCTCTAGTTCCTTTAGGTGTAAGGTTAGATTGTTTATTTGAGATTTTTCTTGTTTCTTGAGGTAGGCTTGTATTGCTCTAAACTTCCCTCTTAGAACTGCTTTTGCTGCATCCCACAGGTTTTGATCGTTGTGTTTTCATTGTCATTTGTCTCTAGTATTTTTTGATTTCCTCTTTGATTTCTTCAGTGATCTCTTGGTTATTTAGTAACATATTGTTTAGCCTCCATGTGTTTGTGTTTTTTATGTTTTTTTCCCTGTAATTGATTTCTAATCTCACGGTGTTACGGTCAGAAAAGATGCTTGATATGATTTCAATTTTCTTAAATTTTACTGAGGTTTGATTTGTGACCCAAGATATGATCTATCCTGGAGAATGTTCCGTGTGCATTTGAGAAGAAAGTGTAATCTGCTGTTTTTGGATGGAATGTCCTATAAATATCAATTAAATCTGGTCTCTTTTGTCATTTAAAGCTTGTGTTTCCTTGTTAATTTTCTGTTTGGACAATCTGTCTATTGGTGTTAAGTGAGGTGTTAAAGTCCCCCACTATTATTGTGTTACTGTCGATTTCCTCTTTTATAGCTGTTAGCAGTTGCCTTATGTATTGAGGTGCTCCTATGTTGGGTGCATATATATTTATAATTGTTATATCTTCTTCTTGATCATTATGTAGTGTCCTTCCTTGTCTCTTGTAACATTATTATTGTAAAGTCTATTTTATCTGATATGAGTATTGCTACTCCAGCTTTCTTTTGATTTCCATTTGCATGGAATATCTTTTTCCATCCCTTCACTTTCAGCTTGAATGTGTCCCTAGGTCTGAAGTGGGTCTCTTGTAGACAGCATATATATGGGTCTTGTTTCTGAATCCATTCAGCAAGCCTGTGTCTTTTGGTTGGAGCATTTAATCCATTCACGTTTAAGGTAATTATCGATATGTATGTTCCTATTACCAGTTTCTTAATTGTTTTGGGTTTGTTTTTGTAGGTCCTTTTCTTCACTTGTGTTTCCCACTTAGAGAAGTTCCTTTAGCATTTGTTGTAGAGCTGGTTTGGTGGTGCTGAATTCTCTTAGCTTTTGCTTGTCTGTAAAGCTTTTGATTTCTCCATCGAATCTGAATGAGATCCTTGCTGGGTAGAGTAATCTTGGTTGTAGGTTCTTTCCTTTCATCACTTTAAGTATATCATGCCACTCCCTTCTGGCTTGTAGAGTTTCTGCTGAGAAATCAGCTGTTAACCTTGTGGGAGTTCCCTTGTATGTTGTCATTTTTCCCTTGCTGCTTTAAATTTTTCTTTGTCTTTATTTTTTGCCAATTTGATTACTATGTGTCTTGGTGTGTTTCTTCTTAGGTTTATCCTGCCTGGGACTCTCTGCGCTTCCTGGACTTGGGTGGATATTTCTTTTCCCATGTTAGGGAAGTTTTTGACTATAATCTCTTCAAATATTTTCTCTGGTCCTTTCTCTCTCTCTTCTCCTTCTGGGACCCCTATAATGCAAATGTTGTTGTGTTTAATGTTGTCCCAGAGGTCTCTTAGGCTGTCTTCATTTCTTTTCCTTCTTTTTTCTTTATTCTGTTCCACAGCAGTGAATTCCACCATTCTGTCTTGCAGGTCACTTATCCGTTCTTCTGCCTCAGTTATTCTGGTATTGATTCCTTCTAGTGTAGTTTTCATTTCAGTTATTGTATTGTTCATCTCTGTTTGTTTGTTCTTTAATTCTTTTAGGTCTTTGTTAAACATTTCTTGCATCTTCTCCATCTTTGCCTCCATTCTTTTTCCAAGGTCCTGGATCATCTTCACTATCGTTATTCTGAATTCTTTTTCTGGAAGGTTGCCTATCTCCACTTCATTTAGTTGTTTTCCTGGGGTTTTATCTTGTTCCTTCATCTGGTACATAGTTCTCTGCTTTTTCATCTTGTCTATCTTTCTATGAATACGGTTTTTGTTCCACAGGCTGCAGGATTGTATTTCTTCTTGCTTCTGCTGTCTGCCCTCTGGTGGATGAGGGTATCTAAGAGGCTTGTGCAAATTTCCTGATGGGAGGGACTGGTAGTGGGTAGAGCTGACTGTTGCTCTGGTGGGCAGAGCTCAGTAAAACTTTAATCTGCTTGACTGCTGATGGGTGGGGCTGGGTTCCGTCCCTGTTGGTTGTTTGGCCTGAGGCGACCCAACACTGGAGCCTTCCTGGGCTGTTTGGTGGGGCTAATGGCGGACTCTGGGAGGGCTCACGCTAAGGAGTACTTCCCAGAACTTCTGCTGCCAGTGTCCTTGTCCTCACGGTGAGCCACAGCCACCCCCAGCCTCTGCAGTAGACCCTCCAACACTAGCAGGTAGGTCTGGTTCAGTCTCCCCTGGGGTCACTGCTCCTTCCCCTGGGTCCCGATCCGCACACTACTTTGTGTGTGCCCTCCAAGAGTGGAGTCTCTGTTTCCCCCAGTCCTGTCGAAGTCCTGCAGTCAAATCCCATTAGCCTTCAAAGTCTGAGTCTCTAGGAATTCCTCCTCCCGCTGCCAGACCCCCAGGTGGGGAAGCCTGAGGTGGGGCTTAGAATCTTCACTCCAGTGGGTGGACTTCTGTAGTATAAGTATTCTCCAGTCTGTGAGTCACCCACCCAGCAGTTATGGGATTTGATTTTACTGTGATTGCGCCCCTCCTACCGTCTCATTGTGGCTTTTCCTTTTTCTTTGGTTGTGAGGTATCTTTTTTGGTGAGTTCCAGTGTCTTCCTGTCAATGACTGTCCAGCAGCTAGTTGTGATTCTTGTGTTCTCACAAGAGGGAGTAGGAGCACGTCCTTCTACTCCGCCATCTTGGTTCAGTATCCTCACTGCATTGGTATTTAATCAGTAGTGATCACTATAGAATATTTTCCTCCTTTACTCTGAACAATAAACATCATGAAATTATTTTTGAAACTTAGCATTTCCCGTGCCCAGGTCAGCACAAGCAACATTAATCACTGACTGAACCCACCTGGTAGCGTGGCAACTAGTCCAAGTGACACAACACACATACACAAATAAGACAGCAGATGCTAAGCACCAGTGAGCAGTAGAAAAGAAATGATAATGGGATTCAGTTGGATACAGGAGTGCCCTTGTTGTCAGTCCCTTGATCTCCAGCACTGATTTGACTGGTCAGGCTGGATAAACAGGTGTTTCTCTCCTCCCTCACAACTGCCAATGCATACCTCCAGAATCTGTGCACTTGATTAAAAAGGATGGTCTTAAAGGTACAGGAGGGACTTCCCAGTGGCTCAGTGGTTAAGAATCCACCTGCCAATGCAGGGAACACGGGTTCGAACCCGTATGCGCACGCACGCGCGCACACACACACACACACACACACACACTAACATGGAACCAGTTAAATGCCCAAGCAGGGAGTTTGCAGGGCAATCAATTCACTGACACCTACACACAAAAGGGAGTAGGGACAAAAAAGCCTTAAATGTGGCAGGTACTCATTAAATGTTCAATGAACTGAGGCAGAGAGAGCAGCCAAGAAACACTCGCAATCAATACAATGCCAGTGGTGATGAAAAGGAAGAGCCTCAGAGACCGAGCCATGAGAGAGGGCTGGAGTGTGCACTGGCTTCATAGCAACACAGAAACTGGTAACTTCTAAATACTTCCTGCCAAATATTTGCTTCTTTCTACAGAAAGGTGAGTAAATACAAAGAATTTAGTTTATTATGGTTTCACTGTATCTAGGACAGAGGCTATTTAGAAAACATAATTCAGACAAGTGTAGCACAATATATATATACTTGAAGTGCCATAAAAACTGAAACGTCATCTTGATATTACTGGTTAAAGTTGTACGTACTCTGCCTTCCCTTCCCTGCAGCAGGCTTTTAGCGAGAGGGAAGAGCAGGGATAGTACGGTTACCCTTCCCGACACACCTCTTCCTTCTTTTTCACATTCTGCACCCTCTGGACCAGTGAGCTGTTTTTATGTCTTTCCCACAGGCTTATTTAGCCACATAGGATCTGAAAAGGCCAAAACCCTAAACTAAAAATATTAATGTAAACACACTAAAACACGATATTGGCCCATCCCTGTTTTCCAATCCTGTTTTGTCCTCAATAGCTTTGATTATCATGCCAGGGTTAATTTTTTTAATGTTTCACATGAGACCCTACACTTCTTTGTTTCAGTGTGATCCAGTAGTTTATACTCAGGCACCACAGAAAACCACAGGTCACCTCTGCATTTGTCATGATGAGAAAAATACTCAGGGGTAGATAGAAGAATTTAGTGGAGAATGGAAATCCTTTTTTTTTCTCCTATGATTTTGAAAGGCTAGAAATGGACATTTTCATCATGGGGTATTTTCATATTTGTTCAAAGTCTTAGCCAAATGCATAATACACAAACCTGAGGGAAGAAAAATTTGTCTCAGGATAGAAGACATGACTTAAGTTTTTATTCACTGTCATTATTATTATGAGATCATCACATGGAGAAAAGTCTCTACAAAGGTCAGAGTGAGTCTTGATCATCTGATGTTTACTCACGTTGGTCCAGAGGGAGGATAAGTTGATTTTCTGCAGTCTTCTGTCCACTAAAAAACAAAGACAATTAAGTTTCAGAAAAACAAACTGAGTAGGCAATCTGCAAAAACAGTTAAAGCTTGTGAAGACAAAATCAAGTATGATCTGTCACTTTAGACCATTTCAATGCCTCTTAAAAGTCTTTTCCTCCCCTGAAAACTTCTAAAATCTCACACCTAAGTGCATTTTCATTCAATTCAACTTGCACTATTTGCCAGGTATTGTAACTTCGCTTTTCTACTGCAAATATATTGAGTAAAAAGAAAATATAAGAACGTAGATGGACAGAGTTCCCAGGTGGCCCAGTGGTTAGGGTTCCGGGTGTTCACTGCTGAGGCTCAGATTCAATCCATGGTGGGGGAACTGAGACACCCAACAGTGATTTATCATTCTTTTATTACTAGTTCAAGATGCCAAGGCATGTTCATCTCCTTTCTGCTGGAGACCCAATATTGTAAAAGAAAAAAAAATTTTTTTTTAAGAAGTATAAATCCACAATAAGAGGAAGGCCAAGTAGGGAAGGAAACTACTAGAACTGTAGTTTGAGCTCAGAAAATATATCTGCAGCAAATTTGTGTGGGAATGGAGATCTCACATCCTGTTTTAACTTTTGATTGTATGGGAAGTGTATAAGGTAGCTTGACATTACCTGAGATTCAAACATTAATTGTTGTCAAAATACTACAGTATGTTTCCCATATAAGTACTGTTTGCCTTGTAATTTTAGGTTGACCTCATTAACAGCATCAAGTGTAAACTTAAATTATCAAAGGATAATTTAATCATTAGCATTTATATTCTATTTCTAAATTATTAGAATATAAAATATTAGATATTAAATAATTCCAATTTGATAATTCAGTATCAAATTAGCAAAAGCTAATTTCCAAAGCCATTCAGTGTTCAATAATAGTGATTGAGGGTGGTTCTTCTTATTCAGAAAAATTTCAGTCTCAGCCTTGAGCTCAAAAGTTGTAGTAAAACTTCACTGCTGCCAACCTATCTAACTGTTGAGTGGTAAGGGCAGTCAGGATATTCAGCATCTATTTCTTACAAAATTCACTCAAGTGAAAATCTATGAGAGCAAAAGAAGTTCATGGTTGAATATTAACAGAATGATAGATTTAAGTATTGTCCACAAAGGACCTGCCAATCAACAATATATTTAATAACCACAAGCTTTAAACATCTTGCATTTTCAGAAGTTTTGTACATTTGTCCAACTAAGCTTTTTTTTGCTCCACACATATTTTTACCACTGTCAACTGTTACACATCATAGCAGATTCCACTTCAGGTCTTTCTGAATTACTCAATTCTCAACTTCTTTGAAAACATCCCTGCCTGTTGTTGTTTTATGCAGACTATTCATAGAGACTAATTCTTTAGTCTCAAACTTGGCATCGGATGCTCTAATAAATGTTGATAACTGATCAGTATCAAGAGTCAAGAAAAACAACTAGGAATCATTTGCCTTGTTCTTTAATTGATGTTGATGTTGCTGCCAAAGTCCCAGGCAACTGTTCTCGGCTAAAAGCTAATAGTGTGAAACAAATTTTCTCAGGACACATTTCTTCAGCGTCTACAAGCAAATGTGATTTCATCAACTCATCTTTGGCAAATGGCTTTCCTTGCTTTGCTAACAAATAAGCTACCTGGAGACTTAATTTGGCTGCAGCCTCATTTTACTTTGTAAAATTTGTAAATAAATTCTGCTGTGATGAGATACTCTAGATCTTGTTTTACTAACCACTTTTTTCCCTAGGAGTTGGGAATACTGTGATGACTGCTCGGTCTCGTAATATCAACATACACTGTATTCTTTTAGCACAACTCTAGCGTCACTGTGTAATAAACACAATGCTTTGCCAGCTAATTAACAAGATAATCCCTACTCCGCTTGGCCTGAAGAGCACGTCTGAAGTCCACTTTTCCCTTCTTTTCTTGTTTTGACGTGATAGGTCTAGACTAGTAATTTACTTAAAGATTAAAATAACCTGGTGCATTGATACACGCGGCACTTAAAATGCAGTTGAGTTATAATTGCATAAGCGTCATCTGAAGTGTGCAGAGCAGCAGTGAAAGCCACGAGCACACTGCATTCAGTCTCTGCTGCAACAACCCAACTGCCATAGTGCTGAAGCAACCAGACAAAATGCAAACAAACAAGTGTAGCTGTGCTCCAGTACAACTCAGTTTATGGACCCTGACGTGTGAAATTTACAAAATTTTGACATGTTACAAAATATTAATCTTCTTTTGAATTTCCCCCCAACTTTTAAAAGACGTAAAAACCATCCCTCACTCGCAGACTTTAAAAAAACAGGTGCCAGGCTGTAATTTGCCAACCACCACTCAGGATACTAACACCCATACAAGTTGCCCTTGCTCTTGCTAGATGATTGCTTCAGTTTCTGTCAAGGAAAACCCTTTGAGGTGGTACGTATGTGTGAAAAAAAGAGAGAAGAGGGAGAGAGAGTGTGTGGGTTTAGTCTTTTGCTTAGCTATAACGTTATATGCAGATCTCTATGCAGAGGTTGGGATGGGGGTTATTTTCTGTTTGCTGGCCCCTCAACTAAACTCTTTTCATCCTCATTTATTATTCTTACTCTCCAGAATAAATGCTACTCTGAGCCAGGAATCTCTCTGGGATCTCCTTTCCTCAAAACAGCTTTGTCCACTTTGTTTCATCAGTCAAAACTCCTCCACCTATTACCTAAATGCTAAGAAGTAACTAAAAATCTCTCAGACATACAGAGACTCAATTAAAATCATACACTCTTGGACTGATATTAGTCTTTGGTGGCACTTAGTTGTATTAGTTTCCTATTGCTGCTGTAACAAATTACTGCAAACTTAATGCTTAAAACAACACAAATTTATTATGTTACAGCTCTGAAGGTTGGAAGTCTAAAATGGTTCTGCACAGCTGAGTTTCCCCTGGGGCTCCAAGGCAGAATCTTTTTCCTTGACTTTTCCAGCTTCTAGGGGTCACCTACATTCGTTGGTTTGTGCCCCACTTCCTCCACCTTCAAAGTCAGCAGTATAGCATCTTCTCTCTTCTTTGGCCTCCTGCCTCCCTCTTATAAAGATGTCTGTGATTATATCGGCCCCCTTGGATAATCCAGTACAACATCCCCATCTCAAGATTGTTTACTAAATCACATTTGCCAAGTTCCTTTTGCCATAAAAAATACAAGATGAATGTACAACAATCAAATGTATTTCTGTACAGTAACAATGTGCAAACTGAAATGAAACTAAGAAACTACTCCACTTACAACAGCATCAAAAAGAATAGAATACTTAGGAATAAACTGAACCAAAGATGTGTAAGACTTGTACATTGAAAACTACAAAACACTGTAGAAAAAAAATTAAAGACCTAAATAAATGGAAGGATATACATTGTTCATAGATTGGAAGACTTAATATTGTTAAGATGGCAATGCTCCCTAAATTGATCTACAGATTCAATGCAATACCTATCAAAATCCTAGATGGTTTCTTTGCAGAAATAGACAAGTGATCCTAAAATTCACGTTGAAATTCAAGGGACGCAGAACATCCAAAACGATCTTGAAAAAGAATAACAAAGTTAGAGGACTGACACTTCCTGATTTTAAAACGTACTATCAAAGCTACAGTAATTAAGATAGTGCACTACCAGCGTAAAGATATAAATCAATGGAATAGAATTGAGAGTCCAGAAATAAACCCTTACATTTATGCCGATTACAAACCATATATTTGGTAAAAGATTTGTCTAGAATATATAAAAATCTTACAACTCAATAATAAAAAGACAACTCAATTAATAAATGGGCAAAGGATCTGAACAGACATTTCTCCAAAGAAAATATAACTCAATAAGCAAATGAAAAGATGCTCAACATCATTTGCCAATAGGGAAATGCAAATCAAAAGCACAATGAGATACCACTTCACACCCAATAGGATGGCAGTTATAATAATAAAACAAGTGTTGGCATGGATGTAGAGAAACTGGAACCCTCATGTACTGCCAGTGGGAATATAAAATAGTGCAGCTGCTTTGGAAAACAGTCTGGCAGTTCCTCAAAGAGTTAAACACAGAGTTATCATGTGACCCAGCAAATTACTCTCCTAGGTATAAACCTAAGAGACATGAAAACATGTGTTCACACAAAAACACTGTACACAAATGTTCACAGTAGCATTATTCATAATAGCCAAAAGCAGAAACAACCCAAGTGTCTATTAACTGATGAATGAATAAAATATGGTATATCCATAAATGGAATATTACTCAGTCATAAAAAGGAATGCACATTTACTGTACTGATAGATGCTACAATGCGAATGAACCTTGAAAACATTATGTGAAAGAAGCCAGTCACATGTATTGTATGATCCCCTTTATAGAAAATGTCCAGAATAGGTAAATCTATAGAGACAAAAAGTAGATTAGTGGCTGCCTAAGACTGAGAAGTAGGTTTCAGGGTTAAGGCTAAGTGGTGAGGGGTTTCTTGGGGGTGATGAAAATGTTCTAAAATTGATTGTTGTGATGGTTGTACAACTCTGTGAATATACTGAAGCCATTAAGTTGTATACTTTTAGTGGGTGATTTGTACGGTGTGAATTATATCTCAGTAACACTGTTAAAAAAAGAAAAAAGAAAGGTGCAGGGAAGATTGTTGAAAGTAAACTACATTTTTATCCATCACTGAGATGGATATGTATGAGAGCAGACAATGCCTCAAGTGGATTCAGACAAATTCAGCATAAACACATTATCAATAGCAGTATTCATAAAGCTAACCAGGGGTGATATCTGGATCTTTCAGCACCCAATTTTGCATGGGCACCAATTAATCAAAACAGACTGAGCTGCAAACAACTAGTAGGACAGTAGAGGTGGTATCTGGCTGAACATCACTTGGGTACGAACAGTTAAAAGTGCCTGCTTCCGAGACGAAAACTCTAATTCGAAAAGATACATGCACCTCAATGTTCACAGGAGCACATTTACAATAGCCAAGACGTGGAAGCAACCTAAGTGTCTATCAACAGATGAATGGATAAAGAAGATGTGATGTATATATACACAATGGAATACTACTCAGCCATAAAAAGGAATGAAGTATTGCCATTTGCAGCAATATAGATGGACCTAGACATGATCATACTAAGTGAAGTAAATCAGAAAGACAAAGACAAGTATCATGTGATATCACTTATATGTAGAATATAAAAAGTAATATCAATACAAATGAATCTACTTACAAAACAGAAATAGATACACAGACATAGAAAACAAACTTATGGTTACAAAAGGGGAAAGGGAGGGAGGTAGGGAGGGATAAGTTAGGAGTATGGGATTAACAGATACATACTACTACATGTAAAACAGATAAGCAACAAGGATTTACTGTATAGCACAGGGAACTATATTCAGTATTTGTAATAACCTATAATGGAAAATAATTTGAAAAAATGTATATAACTTAATCACTTTGCTGTACACCTGAAACTAATGCAATATTGTAAATCAACTATACTTCGAAAAACACAACAATAACAACAAAAACAACAAAAAAGTGTTTGCTTCCAGAGAAGGGGGATGGGGTAGAAGGAATAAGCCTGGAGACGGCTGGGTTTTTTTTATCATAAGCCTCTCTATATTATTTGACTTTCTTTAACTATGTACACTTTGATACCCATTTTAAAATATCAAATTAAAAAACTGCATGATTTCATTTACATTATGTTGAGGATTTTCAGAGAGTGATTCCCTGACATGATTTTAAGTTTTTTTAAAAAATTTATTTAATTTATTTTTGGCTGCGTTGGGTCTTCATTGGTGCACGCGGGCTTTCTCTAGTTGCAGGGAGCGGGGGCTACTCTTCGTTGCGGTGCACGGACTTCTTACTGCGGTGGCTTCTCTTGTTGTGGAGCACGGGTTTCAGGAGTTGTGGCACACGGGCTCAGTAGTTGAGGCTCATGGGCTCTAGAGTGCGGGCTCTAGAGTGCAGGCTCAGTAGTTGTGGCGCACGGGCTTAGTTGCTCCGTGGCATGTGGGATCTTCCCGTACCAGAGCTCGAACCCATGTCCCCTGCATTGGCAGGCGGATTCTTAACCACTGCGCCACCAGGCAAACCCTGATTTTAAGTATTTTTAGTTGTCAGTATCTAAAATTATTTTAAGATAACAACATATGACTGCATTGGAGGGCAGAGTATTCTAAATTCACTAGTCCTTGCTTAGTGAAATTGGAAATGGGACACCAAAAAGCAACACTCTACTTAAGAACATCTTGATTTAAAACTACGGATTTTCCAAACAGCACTTAATAAGAAGGGCAAGTATTAACTTTAGAAATACAACTCTTACTTCATTCTAATTTATTCACTATAAGATTCTTCTAAATATCAGAGCTTTCAGTGAGTTAAAAATGTGATTTGATTCACAAAAATCTAATTTATGCCCTTTTTACTGAATTTCAAGTTTTCAGGAACTTTAGGGTCATGGGGTCATGTTCTGGATGCAAGGCCCAGCTCCATTAGTGACAAGGTTACACAGCGGGTGACAGAGCCCCAGTTCAGGCTCCCCCTGATCTCTCCCATAGCTTCCCACAGAGATAACAAGAAAACCTCAATTTAATTCCTAATAGGGAACAATCTGCATTTCCTTCAGGGCTTTTGATGATCACTAGAATCAACTCAGTGAGTAAATGAAATGTAATGACGCTCATCCTTCCCTAGTAATTTTATCTGCATGACCTGGGTTCCAAAGCCAATATAAAATTAAACTACAAGGCATATTTCTTACGACTGTAGGGAAGTTACAAGTGCTCTATCAAATATTAGGAGAGAGTTCAACTGCCCCAGAGGTAACAGAGCAACCTAATCATACATGCAAGAGTCTGAGGTTGATAAGACATTTTACTATGATAATGCTGACAGCAATAAATAAACATGAAATACAAAGACATGAAATCTACACAGAAACTGGCTGTAAGAGTAAAGGGTCAATGTGATTGTAAGTTTTAAAGTTAGCAGCCATAAGATCAGGGTATTTCAGGTGTTCATAAGGTACTGACACTGAAGTCATTTTTTTTTGTTTTTAAAATTTTTTAATTTTTTTATTGAAGTAGAGTTGATTTACAATATTATATTCGTTTCAGGTATACAGCATAGTGATTCAAATTTTTATAGATTATACTATAAATTTAAAGTTATTATAAAATATTCACTATATTCCCTGGAGTGTACAATATATCCTTGTAGCTTATTTATTTTATATATAGTAGTTTCTATCTCTTAATCCCCTACTCCTTATTTTCCTCTCCCCCTTCCCTCTCTCCACTTGTAACCACTAGTTTGTTCTCTATATCTGTGAGTCTGTTTCTGTTTTGCTATATTCTTTTGTTTGTTTTATTTTTTAGATTCCTTGTATAAGCGATAACATACGGTATTTGTCTTTGACTTATTTCACTAAGCATAATAGCCTCTAACAACAGTCATTTTAAACAAAAAGATTAGATTTGGGGTAGAGTGGAGACAGGTACATCCTTACTTTCAAGGGAGACCTCAACAGGGAAAGACAGCTTGAAAAATCTATGTACAGACTTGAAATAAAATTACAGTGAGCTCATTTGTTATTTAAAGTTTCTTACTATCTCCAAATTTAACTATACATGGTTTTAATAACAGACAACCTTATCAAGGTAAGTAAAAATTTAAACAGATGATAGGTATAGAATGTAAATAGATGAAAGGGAGCGATATTAGGTAGTCAACTTGGTATACTGTGCTACCTTGTCAAAGGGTGAAAAAATACAACCAACTTAAAATCTCAATCTTTCACGTATGTGCTCTCTCATTTTTGCTTCCTAAAGCCAAATAAAGTGGTGAAAATCTCTGTAAAATGTTTTCTTAATATTTCCTGAGTCAGCGAATTCTCTAATTATTCTAGTTATTTGATAAGAACTTGAACGTCTTCAGAATTAATCAGTCTTTACGTCCTCCCCACTCACTAAAAAAAAACTAACTACAGAGCTACTTGACATAACTATATTTAGGAAAATAAAATATAAAGTGAAAATTATTCCATTAGCAACCCGAACGCTCCATGCCTAAAAGAAATGAGATAATTCATCCAGCTCCCTGGAATGAGAACCTCAATGAAATGCATGCTTCTAAGACTGTACAAAAGAGTTCAGAAAGCCCTCATGTGCTTGTCTTATTCACATAACCAGAAAAAGGCAATGAAAGGTGATTTAATTATATAGCTCACACCAGTGTTCTTACCATCAGAAAAGAAGCTGAACAATTTCAGCAAGACAACTTCTTTCTTTCTTCCTCCGTTCCTTCCTCCGTTCCTTCCTCCCTTCCTTCCTTTCCTTCCTTCTTTCTTCCTTTCTTTCTTTCCTTTTCCTTCTTTCGTTTCCTTCCTTCCTTTCTTTCTTTCCTTTTCCTTCTTTCGTTTCCTTCCTTCCTTTCTTTATTCCTTTATTTATTTATGGCTGCATTGGGTCTTTGTTGCTGCGTGCGGGGGCTACTCTTTGTTGTGGTGCACGGGCTTCTCACTGCGGTGGCTTCTCTTGTTGCGGAGCATGGGCTCTAGGAGCGCGGGCTTCAGTAGTTGTGGCACGCGGGCTCTAGAGCACAGGCTCGGTAGTTGTGGCACGGGGGCTCAGTAGTTGTGGCTCATGAGCTCCAGAGTGCAGGCTCAGGAGTTGTGGCACACAGGCTTAGTTGCTCCACGGCATGTGGGATCTTCCCGGACCAAGGCTTGAACCTGTGTCCCCTGCTTTGGCAAGTGGATTCTTAACCACTGCGCCACCAGGGAAGTCCAGCAAGACAATTTCAATTCAATTCTTTAATTCACTGACAACTATTTTCTAAATAAGATTTGTTTCTTAAAGTGTTCTCTATGTAAGACAGAGCAGACACATATTCAAGACACACTTGAATAAGAAAAGGCATGTTTTCTTGCATATATAACAAATTCAAATGAGCATGCAAAGTTTTTCACTTGTTGGGCTTCCCTGGTGGCGCAGTGGTTGAGAGTCTGCCTGCCGATGCAGGGGACACGGGTTCAAGCCCTGGTCTGGGAAGATCCCACATGCCGCGGAGCAACTAGGCCCGTGAGCCACAATTACTGAGCCTGCGCGTCTGGAGCCTGTGCTCCGCAACAAGCAAGGCCGCGACAGTGAGAGGCCCGCGCACCGCGATGAAGAGTGGCCCCCGCTCGCCGCAACTAGAGAAAGCCCCGCACAGAAACGAAGACCCAACACAGCCAAAAATATAAATAAATTAATTAATTAAATTAAATTTAAAAAAAAAAAAAGTTTTTCACTTGTTTTCTGACCTCTGATGGAACGGTACCCTATTAAATTGAGAATATTTAGGTAAAAGGCATGTGAACAAACTCTCCATAAGGGCAAAGACCTCTCTATCTTGTTCACTGACCTGTTCCCAGCATCTGTAACAGTCTGGCACAGAGTAGGCGTGCAGTATTTGTTGACTAAGCATACATATGGTATCTGTGTATTCCTTCCTTTAAAGTACTGGGTGGAAAGCAAATGCAGTACAGTAAAACTGGCCAGGCCAGATGGGGTTTAGGTGATTTGGGAAAACTTTGTAAAAATCATTGCTAAAACCTGATTCAGTGGCTAATGTCAACAACGTTATCACTCACTTGAAAAACTGATGCATAAAAATAAGTTCGATTCAGCAATTCACTACTGAGCCAGTGTGTTTAATTTTCACACATTTTAGGGATCTGCTTAGATTTATTACTGAGAACAGTCATCTCGCCTACTCTGATTCCTTTCCTTCTGATCACTCCATAGGCTACTACAATCTATTTTCTGCTCCCAACATGCTCTGGCCAAGGTGACCAATGACCTCTAGGTGCCAAGCACAACAGATACTAGACATCTCAATGGCATTCACCATAGGTGACCTGTCCCTCTCTCCCCTGAGCTTCCCTAACACTCACTCTCCAGTTCTGGCTGCTGCTTTAACTTTGCCAGTTCTTCCTGACCTGACACATGCCAGTCCCCTGAGCCTTTGACTAAGCCTCTTCTCTTCTCTTCTCTTCTATCTGCTCATTGTTCACTCCAGTGGGCTTCAAATAATATGCCTACGACTTCCAATATCCTCTTCTGAGCTCCTGTCCCAAAGGTCTGCTGGGTATCTTGGTGCCATCTGAAATTCGACATAACCAGAGTGAAAAATGATCTTCATTCTTCCCTCCTCATATTCCTGGGTAGTGATGCCACCATTCTCCCAGCTGAGCACTTCAGAAAGGTGCCAGTATCTCATCCCCATCCAACCCCTCCTTCTTCTCATTCTACCTCCGAATCTTCTCCGGAACCATCCACTTCTTTCCTTTTCCACTAGCACAACCCTCCTGTAAGTCACCCCTGGACTAGCTCCTCAGATCCACCCTTGCTCCCTTCCAATCCAAACTGATCTTCTGAAAGTGAGAAATTCATCACGTCTTGTTTAAAACCAGTCAACAGCTTCCCATTGTTTTTAGGATGAATTCCAAAATCCTTAACAAGGTCTACAGGGCCCTGGATGATGTCATCTCCATCTCCCTCTCCAGATTTTCTTGCACCACTTCTGTCACCACCAGCTCTCTTTTTAAAATATTTTTTAAATTTATTTTTTATGGACATAATATTGGTTTATAACATAAGTTTCCAGTACACATTATATTTCTACTTCTGTATACACCACGGCATGCTTACCGCCAAAATTTTAGTTTCCATCCATCACGATACAATTGATCCCCTTTACTCATTTCACCCTCCCTCTGCCCCTTTCCCTCTGGTAACCACTATGCTGCTGTTCTCTGTATCTACATGTTTGTTTTTGTTTGGTTTGTTCGTTTATTTTGTTTGTTTCCACATTTGAGTAAATCATACAGTATCTGACTTTCTCTGTCTGATTTATTTCACCCAGCATAATTCTTTCAATATCTATACATGTTGTTACATATGGCGAGATTTCATCTTTTTTTTATGGCTGACTAGTATTCCATCGTGTGTGGTGGGTGTGTGTGTGTGAGCAGGAGAATTATATCTTCTTTATCCATTCATCCATTCATGGGCACTTAGGTTGTGTCCATGTCTTGGCTCTTGTAAATAATGCTGCAATGAACATGGGGATGCAGATATCTTTTCAAATTAGTGTTTTCGTTTTCTTTGGATAAATACCCAGAAGTGGGATAGCTTGTCACCACCATCTCTTAATAGAATCAAATAACTCAAGAAGACCTTAAAATATGCCATAGTCTGAAACGCCTCAAAAACAAAACAGAACAAAATCCACAGACATTCCAAATCCAATGATTTTTGTTTGTAATTTAAAGCCAGTTCCCACTATCATATTTATCAAAAGTAGTTTTGAAATATATTTTGTTACTATGTGTGGCTACAAACAGTTTATCATAGAACAATTCAAAATGAAAAAAATGCTTATTCTTGTCAAAGGATGAGGTCACTGAACTTCTGTGAAGTTCCCAAAATCCTGTCAGCCAGTGGCTCCCAGATTTTCCAGATCAGTTAAAAAACTGAGAGGGGCCCAGCACAGGGGAGTCCCAGTTTTTGTTCTCCAAAGTGAAGATGTTAAAACAAACAAAACAAAACAACTCACACACATAAAAGAACATTTTAACAACAAAAATTGGAAGGTCAAAAAAAAAAAAAAATTGGAAGGTCATAATCAGAATAAAAGCTAACATTCTAAATTAATAATTTCAAGGCCTCATTTTTCTCATTTCATTAAAGACTTGTGAAAGCAGCTTCCCAAACTGACACCAGAGGCCAGACTAGAATTTGACAACCACTGTTCCAGATAAGAACTATTAAATTCATGGAGGGGTTGTTGATTTTTCCTGTTCTACAAATACCTTTTAAAGTACTTTTGCTTGAAAAAATAAGGTACTGAGAAAGGAAATAAAAGGCAGACATTGACGTATGAAACTGTTCTGAGGTCCACAACTAGACCTCTCAGTATTATCACTTGCTGATCTGACACTCAAAAGCCAGGCCGTTTCTGTTCTCTTGTTAGACACAACCAAACTCACAGACTACCTACCTCACTGAAGGTGAATCTGAGACATGATCAAATGAGACAAAGCAAGGCCACTTCATGACTCTGTCTAAGCACAGACAAAAACAAAGGTACGTGTAACACGCAAAATACCAAACACCTCCTTCTCTTGCTAAACAAATAACTGTTTCTTCTTTACCTATAGTGTTGCCTCACTTTCTAAAAGCAACCAATCTAGAGCAACCACCGATTCCTTAGACCTGCCCCTGAAACACACAAAGTCCAAATTATAAAACAGGTTTTTCCTAATGCCCTTTTACTGAGAGGCCCCACGGTTGCCCATGGCATGCATTCTCATTCACTGCAAAATCATAAACCCAAGTTCTTCAACTACAGGTGTGTTTCCTGGGGTCTTTGGCTGAAAGCATTGACAGTATCAAAGTATAAAATTCTTTAAAAATTCCCATAATCCCAACCACTTTAAAGCAAATTAATTCCTTACCCACACTAAAGCAGACTAATTTTATTTTTCCTTATACCCTTCCAATCCTCACCCACGTGTATATACTGTGTATTTTTCTGTTACTGAAATCGCTGTGTATACTATTTTGTATTCTATTTTTACTTGCTTTATCTTGCATCAGTTTTGAATGGCTGAGTAATATCTCACCACGATCTTATTCTTAAAGCTTTTCTCCGCAAAGAAATAAAAGAATAAAAGAGGAGAATGCACATCTTGCTCCCAATGTCAATGTTCTACCTAAACTACTCAAAAACACCCTCACCTAGTCTTAGGTCACATGCACCCAAGTTCCTATTTATCTGATCTGTTGATAAGAAAAATGCAGTCTTATTGCTTTTAAAGAAGAGAATTATGCAAGAGCACCAGACCGGGTGTCCAGAGGCTTGAGTTCAATCATGCTTCCAAAAACAATACTGTGACCTCTGGCTAGACATTTTCTCACTGGGAATCAACTTCCTCCCTTGCAAAGTAAGAGTGAAACTGGTCCCTCACTGTCTCTAGTAGTTATCAAGTCTGTGTTCCTGCTACTTCCCTCAAGGGGAAATAGCCACAGGCCCAGTGTTCACTTGACTCGGAGATAAAGGCCAGGCATCCACATCTGGGTTGGCCTGGGCTGCTCCCATTGCCCTGACTGGGGATGCCTCGCCCTTTCCCAGGGCCCTCAGGGTCCTTAGCTAATACTTTTCCTTCAGCACCTCGTCACCAGGCAGAGGATGCCAAAGTCCTCAGGAAGTTCGTCATTTAATCATGTACACAAATCAACTGTAACTTTTTCTCTTACAGTTCTGGATGCTCGAGGCTGGTACTGGTAGAACAGATGCAATCCATCACACGTGAGGGTATGCAAATCATAATCACCAGTCGGCAGAGATCAGGATTTCCCCAAAAGGCTTCCCTGTTCCAGCTTGTACCGAATCAACCCGGGGTGAAATTCGCCAGCCCGCTCTGCACCCACACCTCTGCTCAGGAAAACACCGACCCCTGTAAAGATGCTGCCAGGACTAGGTGTCCCTCAAGCCCCGGCGGCCCCGCACCTGAGCCCCCCGCTTCTCCGTGCTCCCGCGCGCCCCTCTCCGCGCCCTCGCCTCCAGCTCACCCACCGGTGGCACATGCTGCGCCACCGAGCAGGTGACGGTCACGCTCAGTAAGACGAAGGTTAGGCGACTCCAGCCAAGCATCGCTCCGACCGCGAACGCCGCTGCAAAGGACGCTAGATGAGGCCGCACTAGGTACCACCTGAGCTCAGAGCAGGCCACGCCCCCGACGCCGCGTGACCCGCGGGCTGGATCGCACCACGCGAGGCGGGGGGAGACGGGCGCGCAGGAGATGGAGAGGGCCGGGCTTTTCGGTAACAAGGCAGGACAAGGGAGCCTTCCGAGAGGAAGAACGAACCCACAGGATGGGGGTCAGCGCTCGTGTTAGGACCGTGGTGTTTGTCGGTCCCCTCCACCCCCCCCCCACTGCTCCGCGGGCAATGGTTGCGCCGAGCCCGAGCTCCAGCCCCAGCTCCGCCCCGGCGGGTGGGGCTGAGGAACTTGTAGCCGGAGAGCTGCCCCACGAAGGGCTGCGCCCACCCCCGAGCTTGGGGATGGGTGCCTTCTTCTCCGACTCCTCTGCCGGCCAGGTGCGGCCGTGCAGCGTACGCAAACGGCCCAGGGCGAAGTCTGCCTTCGGGCAGCTCGGTACCAAAAGCCCACGAAACGGGCGCAAGCCACGAGAGTCTCAAAACGCGGCGTAGCACGCGAACGCGACCCGTCTTTGCGCTCTAAGGAGAGCAGGGCCGAAGTGAGTGAGGTTTTTCGTCCTGACCGTGGGGTCACCGGACAGGTGTCGAGGTGGGGGGATACCCGGGAGGGGGGATAATTAATTCTCACGGATAGTAAAGACTGTGAATTACCCATTTAGACTTCAGCAGCCGAGCTGACAAGGCACAGAATTTAGGCTTCAGTTCCTTGCACTTACACAACAGGTGGAATGTTCAGGTAGAACCGCGAACCTTCCTTCACTGATGGGAAGCAGCTGTGTGTTTTCACTTAACTGATGAAACACTTCAGGTTGGCAGAGCTGGGGGTGAACCTGGGAGGAGGGTAGGCTTTCGCACCTGAAAAACAGCTTTACAGATGTATTTGCTTGGCCTTCGTCCCTTGTATGGACGCCGTCGCCCTAGTAGGATGAGTTACTTAAAAGTCCAACAGGAAATCCTACCCTCTGGGTGCCACTTTCTGATTGAGCCTCTTTGACATCCAACTAGCTTTTTTTTTTAATGCTTCAGTAAAACTCAGAATACTATCACTAAAATCTTCATATATTCTTTTTTTTTCTTGTGTGTGTTTGAAATTGCAATTTGACCCATTTGTATTACTTCGTTAGAAAACCAAACAATCTTTTTGCTGGAGATTGGGAAACGAGAATTTGATGTTTGAAGGCTGTTTTCCTAGGGTTTTTTGTTTGTTTGTTTTGGTTTTTGGTAGATGACAGGGTTCCTCTCTCTGAGGAGGAAGTTTGACTTTTGAAACATATCACATGATTTTGAAACATATCATTGGTTCCTGATTCAACAGTGAGCAAGCAGATCATAGAAATGTTCATTAATTCAAAAATATTTACTGTCTACCTACAATGTGCTAATCATTTTTTCCAGACATTGGGGATAAGCAGGGAACAAAAAAGACTGAAGGTTCCTCCCTCATGAGGCTTACATTCTAGATGAGAAATGGGCAGTAAACATCATACCCGAGAAAATTTATATAGGATGTTAGAAGGTAATAAATGTTATAGAGAAAAAGCGGAGTAAGGGGGATCAAGAGTAGGGAGAGTCACAATGTTAAGTAAGATGGACAGGACAAGCATTATTGAGAAAGTGATGTTTGAGCAGAGATTTGAAGGAGGTGAAGAAGTTAGTTTTGTGGATGCCTAGGGAAGAGTATTCCAGGCAGAGGGCGCAGCTGGGGCAAAGGGTTGACAGTGAGAATGTGCCTGGCATGTTTGGCTACAGCGAGGAAGTCAGTGTGTGTGGAGAAGGAAGAGGGGGTAAAAGAAGTAGAAGAAGTCTGAGAGGTAAGGGGGGTAGGGCAGATTAGATAGGGTATAAGGAGCTATTGTAAAGACCTGGGCTTCACTCTGTGCAAATGTGTAATGTGTAAATAGGTTGAATTATCCTGGACCTTAAAATAAGTCTGAAAAAAAAGAAAAAAGAAATAGAGGATTCCCATCTTTTATATAAGTAGCTATTTGGTTTGAAGATCATTCATCTTTTAAAAAAATTTTTTTTTATTGAATGAAAGATTCTTTAAATTCTATGGTGCTTTACAGTTTTCAAAAGTTTCATGCACATGATTTCATATAATCCCATTATTGTCTCTCCCCTTTCCCTTCTCCCCAGCTGGTAACCACTAGTTTGTTCTCTATATCTTTGAGTCTGCTTCTTTTTTGTTTTATTCCCTAGTTTATTTTTTAGACTGCACGTTAAGTGATATACAGTATATATATTTCTCTGTATTATTTCACTTAGCATTATGCCCTCAAAATCCATCGATGTTACTACAAATGGCAAAATTTCCTTCTATTTTATGGCTGAGTAGTATTCCATTGTATATATATGCCACTACTTCTTTATCCATTCATCTTGATGGATGCTTAGGTTGCTTCCATACCTTGGCCATTATAAATAATGCTGCTATAAACATAGGGGTGCATGTATCTTTTCAAATTAGTGTTTTTGGTTTTTTTGGGTATATAGCCAGGAGTGGAATTGCTAGATTATATAGTTCTATTCTTAGTTTTTGGAGAAACCTCCATACTCTTTTCCACAGTGGCTTCAGCAATTTACATTCCTACCGACAGTGTATGAAGGTTTCCTTTTCTCCACATCCTTGAAGATCATTCATCTTAAATACTACCGAGAGCACTTTAAACATGTCACCAAACACATTTTTTCCCTATAAGAGGATATTAATTGCTGGTTAGATGGTATGGCAAAATCAGAATCTTTATACAGAAAATTTACGTCAATTGGCATGATATTCTTAGGCATGAAAAATTCTAATTTTCATATAACTTTGCATTTAACTTTCAAAGCCCTATTATATACCATTGATTCTATTTTCAGGCAAATTAAAATTTAAATCTACTTCCCTAAAATTATACCATTTTATGCATTTTTTTCTTACACCTACATCTTTTTTCTTAATCTACTTGATTCTTCAGTACTAGAAATGTACGGAAGGCCAAGGCAAAGCATGTGGCTATAGGAAACTTTGCTATGGTTTATGGCACACAGACATATTCATAGAAATGGTATTTAAGTGTACAAAGGCATGATTATGTCGGCGGGAAGGGTGGTTCAAATACTATCTGCACAGCAAGCATCAGGTGTAAGACTTGGATGACATATTTAATGTGCAAGAGTCAGCATCAGTAATCGAATTGTTTATCAGAATAGCTGAAGTTCTTGGCAAGCTGTGGACCTTTTCTAATCTCCTACCTAACATTCCTGGGTTCCTGAGGTGATTTAAAATCATTGCAGTCTAATCACCCAACCCTTAATGAAATCTACCGCACATAACACATTACCCAGAACAGGTATGACTTGATTTAATAAAACTGAATATTCAAAGATTTGCGCTAAAAAAGAAAGAAATATGGAAATAATGATCCAGTTTAAAAGAAAAAAACAACATTTTAGGGAATTCCCTAGCAGTCCAGTGGTGAGGACTCCGAGCTCTCACTACAGGGGACCTGGGTTCGATCCCTGGTCAGGGAACTAATATCTCGCAAGCCACGCGGTGCAGCCAAAAAAATAAATAAAAATTTAAAAAAAATAATAAATTAAAAAAATTTTACCAGAAGTATTTACCAATGAATTGTTTAATTAAGAAGAAAAGACTTAGTATATCTAAAATGTAATCTGAGTTTCAAAGCTTTGATTTTTATCCATATTTTCAGAAAGGAATCTAGAGAATGAAAGATGAAATAGATGGAAAATCAGAAGTCTTGCAAAACTGTTACATGATTCTTTTCCTCCAGGAGCTTTATTTATCACACTAAGCAAGATTACTTGCTTTATGTTTTACTTTTATAAAGAAAAATATGTCAAATTATTACCTTTGGCTCAAGGTATAATGATATTTTATTCTATTACAAAACTATAAATTAATTGCTCACATTTAATCTAATTGCCCCCCCATGTAATATCAAAATCAAAAGGTTATCTTAATTATCCTTTACTTTGCGCTTATCTTTCTGTTACTTTGTGAAACATTTTTGTTGTCTTATTGAACCCCTGGTACCACAGACATGTAAGAATCTGAAGAGCCACTTTACAAAAAAATCCTTTTGTCTATTTCTACTTTCTTTGAAAAGACATATAGTTCTGACCTGAAAATTATTCTTCAATTCGGTTCAAATCCAATAATCTCTGAATCTTTTTTTCTTGTTCTGACTTCATATTCCTGCATAGTTCCATTTTACATAAACCATTATAATTACCTATTTAATGCCTCCAACCAGTTGTTTCTCATAAGTTTGTGGTAAATTCATTTTTCCCTCAATAAACTCTGAGTACTTACTCTAGGTGCTGGGTAACTAGCGAACAAATGATCCCTGCCCTCGGGCTTTGTTTTGTGGGAGAGAAAAATGAAGACGGAAGGGAAAATGTAAATCAAATGAGTATTTTGTAAAATATCAATAGATTTAACTCATTCCATGCTCTACCCTCTGGTTGGTTTATTTATTTATTTATGTATTTATGTATTTATTTATTTATTTATGGCTGTGTTGGGTCTTCGTTTCTGTGCGAGGGCTTTCTCTAGTTGCGGCAAGTGGGGTCCACTCTTCATCGTGGTGTGCGGGCCTCTCACTATCGCGGCCTCTCTTGTTGCGGAGCACAGGCTCCAGACGCACAGGCTCAGTAGTTGTGGCTCACGGGCCCAGTTGCTCCGTGGCATGTGGGATCCTCCCAGACCAGGGCTCAAACCCGTGTCCCCTGCGTTGGCAGGCAGATTCTCAACCACTGCACCACCAGGGAAGCCCTACCCTCTGGTTTAATATTGTGGATGTTTTACCAACCTCAATTCCACGCTTCTGTTATACAGCAGACATACGATTTGGATGAACCGTGTCCTTAGCCTCATCTCTGGAGGTGGGCCCTGGTTGGCCTGATGTTTAAGGTTACCCTAGTCCTCTTGCCCCCATGCTTGGCTGCGGCCTTAGTCACTCACTCTTGAATTCAATAGGCCATGGTTTGAATCTCAGGGTTTTTGCTCTATGATTGAGGCAATTGTCCTTTCTCTTCTAACAGGAAAGAGTAAGCTATTAGTCCCCATTGCTGCTGGCATGCATGCTGTAAACTTGAAGGGAGCTGCCTAACGATGAATAGGTACTGTGGACAGCACAGAGGAGAGAAGGAAAGAAACTGGGTCATTATGACATTAAGCTGATAGATGACCAAACACGGAGCCTGTCCAACAACTGGACTCTTAATTACGGTAAGCCACTACTCTTCTTTATTATTTTAGCCAGTTCAAGTTGGTTTGCTTGCAAGTTGAATTGTTGTATCTGATAACATCCTAAGTGATGCACACATAAAAATAGATATGTCTACCTTCTCAAGAGCAGAGGAGAATTTATAAAGCTATATATTTATAAAGCTGTAATGCTTAAGTTTCAGGACCTTCACTTGCTCAGGCATCTTCCAAACCTTCTACCCAATTTTACACTTGTAATTTTGTATTCTTTTCTTTAAAGAGGACCATCCAAATTGTATAAGCTTTAGGCCTTACAAAACCATCAGATGTTTTGGGGGAGAAAATTTCCACCCTTCTCCCCAATCCCTTTAATTCATGTTTCCCTAGGGGAAGAGTGACTTACCTAATTGGTAAATAGCTGGATGAGTCACTGCACATGTGTGGCCTGACTTCTCTAGCTCTCTCACTCAGATCTGTGTGCCCACAGTGGTAAGTCCTGGATGACAAGAGTGGAGGGGGAAGTAATTGCTGTCTTTGACTACATCTTCCAAAATTGGCACCTATCCAACAAATTTTTAAAATACTACGTTAACGTCATGGCTGTGAAGACTTTGAAGAAAGCATCATGAAAGGATGGCTCTGGGAGACACTGAGAGAAGGTAGTAAAAAAAAATGGAGCCTTTTGTATGTACTTGCATCTGCTGCCCCCCAACCTGGACTACTCTTCCCTCAGTTTACTCCCTGTCATGTTAGAAATTGGCTGTGCCCCTGGGAAGCAGTTTGCATTTGTCAGATGACTGAGTGCATAAATTCATTCCAGAGGAGAAGGAGTTGGCATCCCATCTTGGCCTCAGGTCCAAGTTGTTTTCTCTTTTACAGCTTAATCAGCAGTAAAGCTGATGTTTATTGCCACCCGATGCCTGTGTATATTTCTCAGTCATTTCCCAGCCAGGAAAGGTGAGGAGAATGATTATTACCCTGAAATGACAACATACGTCAGCAGTAGCAATTATAGTAATATATATATTAAAAGTACTAAATGACCTACTAAAAGTACCAAGCAGACCACTAGGTGCCATGAAAGACACACATGCAGTACAATAGGAATTCCTGATCAAAGGGAGTTTACAACTGAAAAAGAAAATACCGCGAACATAAATATATATCAACTTATGAGGCCAACTACAATTCAAATGTATGTTTTATATATTCAGTTATATTGGGTTGAACCATATGAGATTGCCATTTTTGTAGGTTAATAAGTAGTTGACTATCAATACTTTCATATGGCCTACATAATGTTACCGACACCCAAAACATTCACAGTTATTTGACTTGACTTGGAAGCTGGTGCCATGATGATACTAGGTCATCTGTAGACCTCTGATGGCTCCTGCTTTTCCTCACCCCTTGAAGATTTTTCACATCTGGCTCACTGTCAATCTTTTAAATATGATACCTGTCAATATTCTTGGTGATTGCAATTTCCACAGAGACAATTTTTCCAATATTCTGGTTTTTCTCAGTTTCTTGACCTCTTCCCTTGCAATGTTCTTAGCCTGTATTTTACCTCAAATGCCCAATTCCATTGTCATATCTTAGACATTGGAACACTTACTTCATTTTGCTTCTGGAATACCACTCTTTTTTGATTCTTATATTCCTCACTGGACATGTCTTCAATACCCTCTGTTGGTTTCTACTCATCAACTGACCTCTTTATGTGGGGTGCCCCAGAGCCTGGTCTTCAGATGTCTTTTCTTCTTTACGCATGTTCTCACTTCCCCACTTAATATCTTTCAGTGATTTCCCATTACCCTTACAGTCAAGTCCAGCATTCTCAACCATGGCTCAGAAGGCTCTGCTTAGAAGCTGGATTGCTTCTGACTTCCTCTCTGGAAGGAATTATTGCTTATCACACCCCCTCACTCATTCCCTTAAAGCAATTTTTCCAAAATACCATGCTTTTTCCTGCCTTAGTGTCCCTACTCACTGGCTTTCTATGCATGGAATATTCTTTCTCACGCCTGCCTTCACACGTACAACTCCTGAGAGTTCTGCTTAACTTACGTCTTCCTTAGCAGAGGCTTCCCTGACTTATATCTTTCCAAACCAAGTTTTGTTACCCTGTTAATCGATTCTCAGATATCCTGTACTTTTCCATGTCCTTTGCACACGTAGTTATTTGATTAATTACTATTTGTTTAAAGTCTGCCTTCCTTAATCTATAAACCCTTTCAAGACGGGTCATGTCTATGTTGTTATCATGGTATCTGCAATATCTAGCACAATTCCTGACATAATGATGGTGTAGAATAAATATATGATGATTAAGTGACTTATTACTTACAGAGCTCAGGATCCTAACTTCTCTAAGTAACAATACTTTGTGGGGAATGCATTCAAGTGCTAACTGGGGTTCTACAAGCCTATCCTTCCCTTCTCTTCCCTCAATCACACTTCTTTCATTTTCTCTCTCTTTTGCTTTCTGTAGTTTTCACAGTCTCCAACCTCCTTGTAGAAAGTCTCCAATTTGTGATGGGCTTTGGAAGAAGTGTGAGTTCTAGAAAAAGGACTGGGTCAAGGACCTAGGGTGAGACACCTTGGCTTTTATCTCAGAATATCTCAGAGATAAGCTGTCTTTCTATTCTTCAGGCTCTAAAATAAAGCTTTAGGGATCTTGTTGTTGTTGTTCTATTAAAGATACAAGAAGCACAACCAAACCAACCATAATCCTATACTTCATTTTATCAGGATCAGGTAGGAAAAGACCAAATCTAATCCTGGATGTTAATATTGCATCTGTATCTAAAATACAAAGATCTGAAGGAGTAGTATCTATGAGTTGTAGGATATGCATATATTCAGCCAAAGCGATTAATCCTATTTACTACCACAAACAGTGGATTAGAGTTCCTAGTGTTTCATATATTTACCAACTCTGGTATTGACTGACTTTTAAATTTTTACTAGTCTGGTGGCTGCAAATGCTGCTTCATTGTAGTTTTATTTTGCAGTGTTGGCGTGGGCTCTCATGAGCCAGTGACATCACAGTGTGATTGTGTTCAGTGACAAAACGTTGGTAGTTTGATTCATCATATGATATTTACCCCATGGAAATCAGCAAACATTACAAATCAGGGCTTTCCCCTCTGGAGAGCCAAGTGTTAAAGATTACCTGTATACCATTGTTGATAAGGTTAAATATTTTCTCATGTATTTATGGGCTTTTATAATTCTTTGAATTATTTTATCTTGAGTGGCTTGGGCTGTTATTACAAACTACCATAGACTTGGTGGCTTATAAACAACAGAATTTATTTCTTGCAGTTCTAGAGGCTGAAAAGTGCAAGATCAAGGTGCTGGCACGTTTGCTATCTGGTCTGGGCCTGCTACCTGGTTCATAGACCACCGTCTTTTCGCTATAATTTAATTTATTTTTTGGCTGTGTTGGGTCTTTGTTGCTGCGCACAGGCTTTCTCTAGTTGTGGCGAGCGGGGGCTACTCTTCGTTGCACTGCATGGGCTTCTCGTTGTGGTGGTTTCTCTTGTTGTGGAGCACGGGCTCTAGGCACACGGGCTTCAGTAGCCGTGGCATGTGGGCTCAGTAGTTGTGGCTCGCGGGCTCTAGAGCGCAGGCTCAGTAGTTGTGGCGCACGGGCTTAGTTGCTCTGCAGTATGTGGGATCTTCCCGGACCAGAGATCGAACTCGTGTCCCCTGCATTGGCAGGCGTATTCTCAACCACTGCGCCACCAAGGAAGTCCTGTAATCTCTTATTTCCTGCTTATATCCCAGCCTAAGTTTTATTTCTTTAAACATGTCAAGTATAGTTATTTAATATTATACATTTGATGATTAAATTTTTTTTTTTGCTTCTCCTGATTCTCATTAATGGTGCTTTGTTTCTCTGTGTATTTTTAATTTTTTCCTTTCCTTCTACTCAGTGCCAAACAAAAGAAAAACTTTGTCACCTACCTCTGTGCAATAAGATTTATTTCTCTGCACTGTTACCCTTGAAGGCATAGCCCTTTATAGCCATAGATTCCCTCCTGGGTGAGTCCAGGCTCCTACCTCCCATATCTTGGACACTTGTCAAAGCAAAAGCTCAAAGTCTCCAGGATTTGGCAGAAACTTCCAGGTGAGAGTGAGGTTTGGTCCTCATTCATCTCTGCGGGTTCCTGTTTTCCCTTTGTTTGATATCTGTAGATTCCTTTCTTTTGTGCGGATGAACACCTGCAGATTTTAATTTATAAGTCCTTGCTATGCAGTCTGAAAAGAAAATCTATTTTTTTTAATGAAATACAAAGGCAGGGTTGAAACACAAGGCCAAATGGAAAGAAGGCTTATTGTTTCTCCATCATGGAAAATAAGCCTCAGTGATGTTTTAAGTAGCCCAGTGGCAAAAAATTAAACAGAAATACATCAAATAGTGCCAGAGATTTTCCTGGGGTGAAGTACACAGGAAATGTCGTAAAGCAAAACCTGCCTTAACACCATCCAGTTCACTTAATGAAATACGCATTAAAGAAAAAAGCCTGTAAACTAGTAGGTGGGTGAGGGAAGGGGAAGTAAAGGTATGAAATTGTTCTTTTTCTCATGTTGTTTCTAATCTTTTAATTAAATGGATTTCAAGATGAGTGAGCTTGAAAAAATTATCACAGAGGTTACCTGCATTAATCCCTTTAGGCTAATACTGATGATAATACCATAAAAGAACAATATCTTGAAAAGTAATTTTTGATGTTTTTCACCCGTTATGAAAGCTATCATAATAATTTGGTTAATAAAATATGATGTTAAGCTAGCATATTTTAATATATTCTTCTGTGTTATAAGAGTTTAGAATTACTGAGTAAATATAATTCCTCCAATAAGGAGTTGAACCCATGCACTGATTAGCTCTACACTAGAGTTGACCCAGGAACTCCGTAGCATTTGGGTGGGTACTGGGTCATCTGGTATGCTGAGTCCATTTTAGGAATTCAGGCCTATTTTAAGATGTATGAATGTATTCATTGATTTTAATGATTTCTTTATTAACTTCTTTCTGTAGGATGTTGGTGAGTTTTGTATCTGTATTTAGGAAAGTCCAGGCAGGTCCTTAATTTGGGAAGAGAGGGCAAGGAAAAAATAAGAGTTTGAGCATGTCATGGTGGAGTCGCTTGACTAGAGTAACCCTCTCACATACACAAAAATTAAACTTTCGACAAAATATTAAAAATTATCTAAAGGTAAAGGAGAGTGACCAAAAGTACACAGAAACTTGAGGGGAGTTAATTCTAGTAAGAAGGGAATCATATTTTCAACATTTTTTCAACTTAGGGCAGGCCCCAGGCAGTGCCACTAAGAGTCATTAGAAACCTTTAGTCTTAGTAGTTGAGGAATCTGAGGACAGAGTTCAGAGTCACCAGAGTCTAGAAAGTGAGGAGGAAATCCTGAAAAAAGAAGAAAGCCACAGAGGGTAGCCATACTGCCCGAATCTCTCACTGATCTCAGAACTCCGCATCTGTGGGGCAGGCTTCAAGCAGCCCGGCTAAAACTGAAAGAACTAAAAGGATAGTTCAGCTGTTGCCCACCGTGGGGAGATAGAATTTGGAGCTTGAGGTCAACCATGTTAACTGCCTACTAAACAACGAAGATTCTTCAGAAGGACAAAACAGAATCCACAGTTTCTATAATGTATTATTCACAATGTCCAGGATACAGTCTAATTATATCAGACATATGAAGAAACATACTAAAAAGAAAAGGCAATCAGTGGTGACTGATCCTGAGATGACCCAGATGTTGGAATTAGAAGACAAGGATTTTTAAGGTAGCTATTATAATTCTGCCTAAAAACAAAAACAAAAACACCAAAAAAAGACTTTCAATGAATGGATAAGAAATTTCAGCAGAGAAAAAGAAATTATAACAATAGCAATAACCACAGGATCAAATGGATTCTAGAAGTGAAAAATAGTGTCTGAGATTAAAAAGTCACCAGATGGGTTTAATAGCAGTTTAGAGATGATAAAAGAGTCAGTGAACTTGAAGATAGAAAAATCAAAATGATCTAATCTGAAAATGTGTGAGCAGTCAAAATTGGGTGTGGGGAGCTTTTTGTTTGTGCTTTTATTGTATATAACCTTCCTTTTGATAAGGTTACTAAACTAGTAAATCAGGGAAATGTTTGATCAGAATGTATCTTGATTTTGATAGTGCTTTAAACAAAATTTCTCATGATATGCTCATGCACAAGATGGAAAAATGTGCACCACATGACTCTATGTAGAAACATTCTTGATCTCTGCCACTCTCCCAGACTAACTTCAGTGCATAATGGGGGTTGTATAAAGTGCAATGCTGGAAACAGGGAAGGAATACTCACCTATTACCTGCAATTTTTATTCATTTGTTGTCCTCCTTCACTAGTGTATAAACTCCATGAGGGCAGGCGATGCCTGTTTTTAATCTGTATCCTCCAGTTGCCAGGACCTGTAATTAGTCCTGCTCTCTCAAATGGGGGCAGGAACCAGGTGAACATGAGGGTGAGCATGGTGACAAGGAGTCCAGGAATATACTACGTTCAGAAATTCAGGCAGACAGAATGTCTGTTCCAGGGAAATCAGTTGGCTGGCAGATGGCCTTTGGTACCAGGCCACTGTTGGAAATAAGACTTCAGTCACTTGAGGGTAGTGTTTCTCAAAGTGTGGTTCAGATCGCTTGCTTCCGAATTACCTGGAGTGCTTGTTAAATGTCAGTTTTGGGGACTAATCCTAGATATGCACCTCTAAGGATGGGTCTTGGAAATCTACAGGTACCCTAGGCGATTCTTACGTATATAAATTTGAACCAATTCTTTTTAGAGGTTGGGGAGCTGACAACAGCAAGGACTAGACTAAGTCCTGGGGCAGGTTTCACAATCTCGGCACCACTGGCAGTTTGGCTGATGACTCTTTGTTGTAAGGCAGGGCTGTCCTGTGCATGGCAGGATGTGTAGCAGCATTCCTAGTTTCTAACCCTCTAAATGCCAGAGTACCCCCTGTTCTCCCAGTTGTGACATCCAAAAATGCCTCCAGGGCTTCCCTGGTGGCGCAGTGGTTGAGAATCTGCCTGCTAATGCAGGGGACATGGGTTCGAGCCCTGGTCTGGGAAGATCCCACATGCCACGGAGCAACTGGGCCTGTGAGCCACAATTACTGAGCCTGCGCGTCTGGAGCCTGTGCTCCGCAACAAGAGAGGCCGCAATGGTGGGAGGCCCGCGCACCGCGATGAAGAGTGGTCCCCACTTGCCGCAACTAGAGAAAGCCCTCGCACAGAAATGAAGACTCAACACAGTCATAAATAAATAAATAAAAAAGAACGTGAATTTCTTAAAAAAAAAAAAAAAATGCCTCCAGACATTCCAGAATGTGCCCCAGAGGGCAAAATAGGCCCTGCTTGAGAACTGCTGCTTTGGGGGATCAGAGTAGTACGTATCCAAGGATCCGAAGAGGGAGAAAGCAATATGGGGGAATGTCCAGCGACTGGAATTGGAATGCCAAGTTAGGGCCAGAGCTACAGCAAGAGCTTCTCCTTTATAAGGCTGATGTTGGTGGCTTAGCTACCTTGCTGTAGAGGGGCCATGAAAGTCTAGAGTTGGTGACAGATGGAATATAAATATAAAAGCTGAGAATTAGACAAGGTGTGGCACCAGGTCTCAGTCATGGCTGTGCATTGGAATCAATGTGGAATTGTAAAAACATAAAAATGCCTCGGCCAACCTTAGCTCTTCTGAAGCAGAATTTCCAGTGGTGAAGTCCAGGCAACTGGTATACAAGCCGGTTCGGGAACACTCACAGGGTTAGATGACATCCTGAATACTGTGTTCAGGAACTCAGAAAGAGACAGGCTAGGAATAAAACTGCCTCAGCATAGCAGACCTCAGCAATGCTTAGTGTCTGAACCTCTTTAATAGCGCCCATCCCATCCCATACGTGAGGATGAAAGCATTATATAAATACACATCCATTGTGGCTAAACTGTCCTAAGTAGGGAATTTCCCCAATTTTACTCTTATCCTCTGTTCTGAACCTACTTGCTCTTTTGTAAAACGTTTCCTGTTCCCACCCCACTGCTTAATACCCGATTTCTTTCTCTCTGTGCAGCCCCCTTGTCCTGATATTTGTTTGGCTTGTGTGTGATTTGGGCAATATTTAAGAGGTAGAATCAAAGCCTTGCTGACTGATTGGATTGGGAGTTTCTAATTTCCTTTTAAAGGTACTGATTAGGCATCTATTGTACTAAGTAATGCAAAGTAAGACTGTAAAGCAATAAGACAGCTTCCACAAGCTGCACAAGTATCAGTTTCACAGAGTAGCACTTCATGCTTTATGACAGGAAAAAAAAGAAAGCGAATTCTGTGGTACTTCAAGTGTGTACTCTAAGTTTCATTTCCACGTGAAACACTGCAGTTGACTAAAAAAGTACATCCATGGAGAATCTCAATTAAACTTGATTAATCTTGGTTAAATCTAGCAACTGGTTCAGCAGTAATTCCATAACAGCCCAATAATTCTGTGAAAACACTTCCACTGATTTTTTTATTCAGAAAAAAAGGAGAAGACAGAAACAAAAATCCTGGTCATTTGCAATATCTATCAGCTTTCAGTTTGGCTCTCCTGTTTAAACAAAAACAAATAATAAAAATTAATCTATGTAGAAACATGTCATATATAGCCAACTGCTACTAAACATAAACTCATGCTCAGAAACTGTGCTCTCAATTTTGGTTATTATATTACCACACCGCTTATATTAAAATATTTTAATTAAAATTTTACTTTTCAATTTTGTGTTTCATACTACATGGATTTTATTCTTACAAAAAAAATCTTTTCCTGATCTTTAACTCATGTTGCTTAAGGGCTTTTTAAATCCATAACAGCGATTTTAATTGCCTCTGAATTTAAGCTTGCCCTAAGCTTCTATTTAACAAGGTGGCAATGTTGTATTTTCATAAGTGATAAAAGTTAGAGGACACAGACCTTACTCTGTTTCTTTTGAGTCCATATCCTGATTATTATTTATAGCCTATTCTTGATTTCTTAGAAATAGGTACATGTTAAATTTGCTCAGCTGGAAACAATTATTACATCATTTGCTATCTTTAGGTAACCACCTGATCAACTGGTTAACAGAAAATACCTGATAAAACACTGTATCAAGGAATGTAAAGAAATGTCTTAAGACTAATTTTGCAACATAAGACTTGAATGAGTGGCAGGAGATTACCAAATTCTCTCTCGATCTGGCACTTCCTTGATTTATACTTGTAAGCTCACAGCTAAACCTCTCTAACCATTTTTTTTAATTTATTTTTTATTCTGAATGAAGATGAAATAAACTTTTAAAATGTTTTTACTGAAGTGGAATTCTAGAAACTTCATAAAGCTAGGCAAAAAGAATTATTTTCAAGAGGTAGTAAATATTATTATTCACACTTTAATATTAATATTATTGATAGTGATAACAATAATACCATTATCTACATAACCCTTTTACAGTTTACAAACTAAATTTACATACATTATACCTCTTCTGTATCTATTTTTTTTCAATTTAATTTTATTTATTTTCTAAGCATTTTTTAAATGTTGTAAATCTAGGACACTACTTACCTAAATAGGAATACTAATAAAGAAATATTAATAATGGGCTATGATAAATATCCTGCACACGTCTGAATTCAACTTAATAAAAGTGCTTCAATTTTGTTATTCAATTTTATACTTAGAAATTTTTAAACTGATTTTTATCTCATTTTTGGAAACCTGTACTACTTTAATAGAACCCACTGAATTTTGAAATTAGTCAAACAACTTCTTTCTAGCCCTGGTTCTAATAGTTATAAAAAGTTGATGGTAAATAAATTTATGAAACAGTTTCAGTCAGACCTGAATTTCTTGCAATAAAATATATAAGCACTTGGAATCTGGCTATTTCCAGATATTCTTTCTTGGTGATCTTTTCCCAGACTTATGATGTCCTTTTAAGGTAATACCACCACATTCAAAACTTAAAAATAAAGACAAAAATTTGAAAATTACAGCAATTAAAAAAAGAACATGGGTTTATATACACTACTTCTATTGGCCACTGAAAATAGTTGGAAATGATTAAAAATATACCTACCTGTCCAGAAGTGTTTCATGCAAAAATCCATCTTTCCGGGCCTTTTTAAGGACTTTACTGTCTTCTTTACTTATTTTAAGTTTGTGGTCTTGGAAGCTCTGGAATTTCTTTCTGTTAAGAAAATATCTTTCTTGAAAAATATCTCAAACTTTGATTATACATGTTTACTGATGAGCTTAAAATATTTTAAAAAGTTTTTTGTTTATTTAAAAAAACTAATTGTTTTTCTTAAATAACATACAACTTTTCAACATCAAAAATGACTTTAGTACCCCACCATCAAGGAGGCAGTTGTTTGGATAGCTCTACAAACTCAAGCTTTGGAATGTTGGCTGGAGTCTCCTGTGTCCTGGCAGCACTTGGTTGGCATTATGTACTGACAGTGACAGACACTCTATAGAGTAGGGAGAATAGACTAACTCAAATGACTTGAGCATTGAAAGCTAGCAGGATGATAATTACGAAAACTGAAGCCTTAACAGAAGCATTCAGTTTAGTGCTCTGTCCTAGAGTCTACGTTATGTTGTCTCTGCTTGTCCTTCAGGTTATTTTATTTTAGGTGCCTTGAGAAGCATGTCACTGCCAAATCTACAGTTCTAAAAGGAAAAAATATACGTACACATAATTGATTTCACACTGTTTAACATTTCCTTTGTCTTCTTCTGGAATATCATCTTTTTTCTTAGTTTCTCTTTCAGCACAGGATCTAATCTGCATATTGGAGATGAGAACCCAACAGGTTACACATTTATCTTCCCCCTGCTCCACCTTGCTTATTACAAAAGAACATTCTAGGTGATTTCTTATGCAAAAGAAGAAAACAGTTAACTCTGCAATTAGATTCAGAAAAAGACAGATTCTACAATTTTCACTGCAAAGTAAAGGATTCTAGATATGTGTTTTTATTTATATATATAATTTATCTAAATAATTGCTATTATATGTTTCTTTAGAGCCCTTACATCAGAAACACTGAAGAGAAACTTATTTGAAAAGCATTTTACAGATCCGATCCCGCTAAGCCAATTAGGCAATAATTTAACTAGTTTAATTTTGGCTGCAAAAGTAAATACAGTAGGATCAAATTATCCTGCTATTTAGTGTTCATTTTATAACACTGAAAGTTTAAGATAGTAGCTGTTCTACTATGCATAGGATATTACCAACACATTAAAACTTTTAACATAGCACAATTTGTTTTCATCTAATTGGAATCTATCCCTTTTAAATCCTCCTTATACTTTCATAAGTTTTGACAGATACTTACTAAAACATTCCATAAATTAATTGATACAGATATAGCAATTAGGATCAACTGAGTGGGGTAAGAAGAGGACAGAATTCAGGGCCATGAAACTGGCAATTTGCAACCCAAAGGACCCACATCTGGAAAGGGATCTCTGTGGCTTAGAGCACAATTCCAAGATTGCTTAGAAACTGGTGAGCAATAGGCATGTGCAAATAATACGTGTGCAACCGTTTTGGCTGGAGGAGTCCTAGAAGACCTGGGGAAATTCTGGGCCAGGTCTGTGACACAATACTGCTTTTGGCAGGAGGGAATGTGTTCTGGGAGATAAGGCTAGGCTATAAAGGTGGATGCTGACACAGACTGGCAGAGCCTGCAACGTAAAAGGCAAGGTGGAAAGAGTCCTGGAGTATCATTGCTCAGAGCTTCCAGGTGCCTGACTAACCAGACAGACCCAGGGAAATCTGACAGGTACTTCACATAAAAACGGTTGTAATTTTTTTTTTTTGTTTTAATTTTATTTATTTATTTATTTATTTATGGCTGTGTTGGGTCTTCGTTTCTGTGTGAGGGCTTTCTCTAGTTGCGGCGACCGGGGGCCACGCTTCATCATGGTGCGCGGGCCTCTCACTGTCGCGGCCTCTCTTATTGCAGAGCACAGGCTCCAGCCGCGCAGGCTCAGTAATTGTGGCTCACGGGCCTAGCTGCTCCGCGGCATGTGGGATCTTCCCAGACCAGGGCTCGAACCCGTGTCCCCTGCATTGGCAGGCAGATTCTCAACCACTGCGCTACCAGGGAAGCCCAGTTGTAATTATTGATAAATATAGCATAGTGTTTTTTTACTTCTGTAGATGTGCAAAGTACTGCACATACATTTGTACTGCTTGTCTTCAATAATCATACTTTTATAATGTAATCCAGATGAAAAACAATTCAAGCATGATACAATAAAATTAAATATAAATAAATAAAACTAAAAATAGGTGAGTCAGAAATCCACCAGCATTTTTCTAATGACTGCTTCCTGAGAAGCAGTGTGGTGTGGAACGTAATTTCTAGAGTCAGTTGGGCCTGGGTACACATCCTGTCTCCACTTTATCTGTGTGACTTCATGAAGTGACTGATCAAACCAGTGAGGATGTAGGGGAGGTCAAAGGTTGTTTCCTCCTCTGTAAAGTTAAGACAACCTCACAGGAACACTATGAAGATGAAAGACAACTATGCATGTGCCTCACTCAGCAGAGTACCTGCAGCTACTTGCTGTAGTTTTGTTTACATAATTGAAAAATATTATGACTAATACTTTTTAAAATATAACAAGAAAATCTAGGTTTTAGATTTAAATTTTTTGAGATTTTGGCAGTGAAAATGGCTTTTGAGAAAACTATGGAAGATAGACCGAAACTTCTAATTCTTGAGCTGTCTAGAATGGTATTTTTTTCTCCATCAATCAACTCCAAATGATGAAATGAAGAGTTACTGGTATTAACATTCTTGTTTAAAAAGATTAGTGATATTTTTCAAGGTAAAAAGAATACTGTAAGACTGTGAGACTGAGGATTATGAAAATCAAGAACATTTAAAAAATAAAATCAAATATATGACACAGAATTTAAAACATATACAGATGCTTGATAGATGTGTTTAAATTATGCTGATAGTAGAGAAAATGTAACATGGATTTTTATGCTTTATTTATAAGGATTAAAGCCACTTTAGAAAAGGCTTTTTTCCCTCATTTCTTTAAGCCTTCCACTCTGGCCCTCACTAATGCATTACACACAGCGAATCTGGATCAGACTACAACATTTTAAAGAGACGTAGTCACATCATACATGTGACGTGTATTAGTCTATAGAAAAGTCTCATGATTACCTTTATCATTTCTTCTTCTCCTGCCGTTTTACTTTTTGCTTCTATATCACCTGCTTCATTGCATCTAATAAAGCAGCTGTTTGAGGCCAGTAAAGCCATTTTCCCCTAAATGGACAAAATAATAAGAAACAAGTTATAAGAATACCTGTGAAAAAAATTCTTAAGTCTTGAGACTGATTTTTTCCCATGTCTAAAAGTAATCAGGAAAAATAATGTGAAGAAAACCTGGAAAAATAAAAAAACATACAGAGGAGAAAACCAAAATCACCTATAATCTTACTACTCAAAGATAACCACATTAAATATTTTTAGTATATTCTATTAGTAGGACTAAATTCTAACTGTATGGAATAGAATTATTTCCTTTGGCCTCAGAGATTTATTGAGGATATAACTGATTTAGTATTTTAAAAAGTTAGCTTTAAAGACAAAAACAGTTATAATAGTAGTGTTTTAAATTTTTCTCCATAATTAGAAAATATAAAAACATATCATAGTTGACAGAGGTATAATCAACTATACTTCAATAAAATTTAAAAAAAAGAAAAAAAATGCAGAGAAAATATATCTCATAAAAGCTAGCCTTCGATGCCTTTGAATTTATTGTTCAGAACTTTAAGAATCAATGTCTGAGGGACTTTTGGGTGTAGGAAGAATTAAATCTTCTATCATATCCAGTTACAAAAGTGCTAATAACACGGATTTGACTTAATTTCTTATCTGAGGTGGTAAGGGCTGGGTTTTCTGTCGTCTGCATGACTTTTGGTAAGCTTGGATGTGGCTGTATAGTCCAAGGTGATTTAAATCTGTGCTGCTGATCTTTCTGCTGAGTACCTTTGTGTAATAAAGTTTTACTTGTTACATCAGGGACTTTTAAGTCTTTCTTTCATTTAAATTTAAAATTTTAAAACTTAGTGTTTTCCCCAAAAATAAAGTGAAATGAACATCCCTCAAATTCTGTATAACTGGTAGTATCTGACTCATCATCCTGGCCTTATCATATGTTGGCGTTTTCTGTTGATATAATGAAAAATATCTATTCAGTTTCTTTGCCCTTTTTTTAATTTTTCTTTTTTTTTGCTATTGAATGAGTTTCTTATATAATTTGGACATTAACACCTTATCAGATATATGGTTTGCAAATACTTTTCCCAATCCATAGCTTGTCTTTTCACTTTGTTGATTGTTTTTTTTTCCCCTGTGTTGTACTATTTTTTGAGATCTTTTTAAGGTTATGAATTCATGTTGGTTTTAAAAAATTTAATGCATTATTGCAGTCTACTTTTTTTGAACATATGTTCTCAATGAATGTTAAGAGACTTTCTCATTCACTGACAAGGAACTTTTATAAACAATAAGAGTACTTACATCTTGAAAGACTGGTTCCCATTGTTCTCTTGGTCCAATTGCATCTGAACGCCCAACAACAAGTCCATCTGAATTTATACCTAGGTATTTTCCATAGCCAGATTTCAGGGCAATTCTTCAGATCAATAAAATAGATCAATGTTAAAAACGGAGAGAAAGGAAATTAAATGTGGAACATAAAAATAGTATGTGTGTGTATAAAAATTAAAGACTAACCACAGTCCAAATGTTCAAAAGCCATGTGTGGCTAGTGGCTACCATATTGGACAATGTAGTTCTATGTATACAATTTAATATTCTACTTTTTTAATACAAGTATTATATAATACCTTATATAGCAAACATTTTCCAAATTCATTATTCTTCAAAAACACTACTTTTAATGGATATATAATATTCTATTACAATGTATCATATTGTATTACAATATATTAATTATAGTTCAACTCAAGCTTACCTAGAATCAGATAATTTGACAGCTGTAAACTGCTCTGGAGGACTAGGACCCTCATCAACTACAGGAGAAAAAACAATTTGAAATAAATTTGACATTTCTTATAAATATACATATAAAGATACTCTTTAGCTTGAAAGAAGTAGCTCTTTTTCTTTTAAAAACAAACGTAAGAATATTGTATTATGATGTAATTATAATACAGTATTCATAGTATCAAGAGTTACTTTATCTTCTATATAAATCATGTTTAGTTTTACATACTTAACAAGATAGGTCAGCATGATGCTTATTTAGTCACTTCCAAGATACTGTCTCTTTGTATTTTAAAATGCAGTCAGCACAGAGACAAATAAGCACTTAATATTTAAAAAGCTAAATGCTTTAATTTATTCAAGAGATGGCCATTCAGACAAGAAGCTACTGCTTTTTAATCTGATTTCTTTGTATCTCATTAGTGCTTCTTCCCATGGGCTAAAAGGAATGAGAAAACTTTAAGTTATTAACAGTTAGTTAATGCTCCAGGTTAGTTTTGGCAAAAGGTCTAAAGAATGAAGGAATTCAAACCTTTGACTCAACCAGGTTTTCTTTTTCTTTCTACTTATTTCAATTATTCATATTGTTTTTTATTCCCATGGATACTCTTTTGGAACTATACAGAATGTTTTCAAATGCTTACACTGGAAAGAGGGAGTTGCCAATAACTGGTAAATAGTGAAGAAGGAAAAAAAATGGAAGAGTCAAATCAATGGATTCATTCATTTGGAATATATTCGAGATTTGTTAGAATTTGGCCTAAGTGAATGAATGTCATAAAATATATACTGTAGCCTTTTCCCTTCCATTGCTTCTACCAGACACAAACCTTCTTTATGTGGGGCTCCCAGTGTAAAAAGACCATTGTCAAGTGCATGTATGTAGGTTCCTTTATCCATTTCAATCGCTATGGTTCCTGAAATTTCACCAAAGTTTGTTACTGTCCACCAGATTCCTAAAAAATAAAATCAGTAATTTAAATTTATATTCTGGATTTGACAGAAGGTTCTTACTTGTTGCTGTTGTCATTATAACATATTTAAGATTTTTATTCTGTAGTTGTAAGAAATAATACAGGGGGATCTCATATACCCTTTAATCACTTTCTCCCAATGGTTAACATCTTGCATAACTATAGTCAGTATCAAAACCAAAAAACTGACACTGATACAATCCATGAAACTTATTCAGATTTCATCACTTTTACACACACTCACTTGTATGTTTCTATGCGGGTATGTAGATCTAGGTTACTACCACCACAGTCAAGATTAGGTTCTTTTAAAATATAAAATAGCAGTACACATGAAGGCACAAAATGATATATACAGAACAGTCTCTCTCATATCAGCCTCCAGTCATCCACGACTGCTTTCCAGAGGCAATGACTATTACAACGTGTTTCCTATGTATCCCTCCAGATTATAGTTACAATTGCTAAGACTGAGGTCAGGGAGCTTATTACGTATATTTTTCTTCTAGGAGTTTTATGGTTTCAGGTCTTACATTTAAACATTTAATTCATTTTGAGTTAATTTTTGTGTATGGTACAAGATAGCAGTCCAGTTTTCCCAACATCATTTATTGAAAAGACTGTCCTTTCTTCATTGTATATTCCTGGCATATGCATGGGTTTATTTCTGGGCTCTCTATCCGGCTCCATTGATCTATGTGTTTGTTTTTATGGCAGTACCATACTGTTTTGATTACTTTAGCTTTATAATATACTTTGAAATCAGGAAGTGTGATACATCCAGCCTTGTTCTTCTTTCTCTATATCGCTTTGATTATTTGGGGTCTTTTGTGGTACATATAAATTTTAGGACTGTTTGTTCTACTTCTATGAAAAATGCCACTGGAATTTTGATAGGAATTGCACTGAATCTGTAGATTGCTTTGGGGTTAGTTTAGACATTTTAACAATATTAATTCTTCCAATCCATGACCATGGAATATCTTTTCTACATGTCTTCTTCAATTTCTGTCATGAATGTCTTATAGTTTTCAGTGTACAGGTCTTTCACCACCTTCGTAAATTTATTCCTAGGTATTTTATTCTTTTTGATGCAGTTGTAAATGGGATTGTGAATTTTGCTTTCTGATAGTTCATTATTAATGTATAGTAAATGCAACAAAGTTTTGTATATTCATTTTGTATTCTGCAACTTTACTGAATTCGTTGATCAGTTCTAACGGTTTTTTGGTGGAGTCTTTAGGGTTTTCTGTATATAATGTCCTGTCATCTGCAAATAGTGACATTTTTACTTCTTACTTTCTGATTTGGATTTATTTTTCTTGCCTAATTGCTCTGTAGGATTTCCAATACTATGTTGAATAAAAGTGGCAAGTGTGGGCATCCTTGTCTTGTTCCTGACCTTAGAGGAAAAGCTTTTCACTGTTGAGTACAAACCTAAATTTTACCCAATTTTTGTTGGGTCTGATAATGATAGTGTTATGTATTAAAAGAAAGAGCAAAACAGAAGGAAGAAAAGAGAGAGAGAAAGAGAGAGATTGATCTTATAAGAAATGCACATTTATGTATATATGTATAATGACATAGTATCTGTTATTTATTTTAAAATTCTCCAGAAAAACGTATGCATGAGAGATTATCTCACAGTGGGCATGTGTGTAAATGAAACAAGACTGTTAAAATATTGATTATTACTAAAGCTCAGTGATTCATTATATTCATGGAAGATTCATTACATTCTTTTCTCTACTTATGTATTAGTTTGAAAATTTTCCATAATAAAAAATTTTTAAAATTGAGTTAATCACACTGTACAAAATTATCTATTCAGCTAAACAGGTCAGGCTTTTCATAACTAATAAAAAAATTAGTAAAAGTTTAGCTTAAATGAAGCTGGACTTTACCTAATATCATATACACATACTAACTCAAAATGGACCAAAGACCTACATGTAAGAGCTGAAACTATCAAGATAAAACTCTAAGAAGAAAGCATATGGGAGAAGCCTCATGACACTGGATTTGGCAATGATTTCTTGGATATGACATCAAAGGCACAAACAACAAAAGAATAAACAAACTGGACTTCATCAAAATGAAAAATTTTTGTGCATCAAAGGACACTATAAATAGAGTAAAAAGACAACCAGAAAATATTTGTACATCACGTATTTGATAAGGAATAAATATCCAGGATATATAGAGAACTCTTAAAACTCAGCAACCACAAGAAAAGCAACCTAATTCTAATGATGGGCAAAGGACTTGAATAGGCATTTCTCCAAAGAAGATATGCAGATGGCCAATAACAACATGAAAAGATGCTCAGCATTACTAATCATTAGGAAAATGCAAACCAAAACCATAATGAGATACCACTTCATACCCATTAGGATGGCTATTATCAAAAAAACAGAAAATAACAAAGTGTTCATGAGGATGTGGAGAAACTGGAACTCTTGTGCACTGCTGGTGGGAATGTAAAATGGTATGGTGGTTTCTCACAAAATTTAAAATAGAATTACTGTACATGATCTAGCAATTCCATTTCTGGGTCTATACCAAGAAGAAATGAAAGCAGAGTCTTGAAGAGATATCTATACAACCATGTTCACAGGCAAAAGGTAGAAGGAACCCATGTTTTCATTGATAGATGAATGGGTAAACAAATGTGGTATATACGTACAACGGAATATTATTCAGCCTTAAAAAGGAAGGCAATTCTGACACATGCTACAACGTGGATGAACCCTGAAGACATTATGCAAAGTAAGACAGTCATAAAAGGACAAATACTGTATGATTCCACCCTTCTGAGGTACTTAGAGTAGTTGAATTCATAGAGACAGAAAATAGAGAGACAGAAAATAGAATGGAGGTTTCCAGGGACTAGAGGGGAGTGAGGAATGGGCATTCATAATTTAATGGGTGCAAAGTTTCAGTTTTGCAAGATGAAAAAAATTCTGGAGATGGATGGTGGTGATGGCTGTATAACAATGTGAATGCACTTAATGACACTGAACTGTACACTTAAAAATCGCTAAAGCGATAAATTTTGTTATGTATATTTTACCACAATTAAAATAATTTAGTGAGAGGTTTACATGATAATTTATTTCTGACTTATAGCTATAACTGTTTTGAGTAAAAAAAAAAAGCTTTACTCAGAATCATTATCAGCATCCTATGATCATTAAATCTTTCTTAAGAATGTAACAGTTAATGATTTAAAATTATTTGTATTTTATATGTTCTGTGCCATGCTGACCAAGTACACTTAATGTTGATTCTCCCCAAATGACCTAGATTCAATATAATTCTCCCAGAAAATCCAACAGGATTTATGGTAGAAAATAATAAATTGTAAAATTTATATGGAAATGCAGAGGATCTAGAAGAGTATAAGGAAGTACAGAAGTATAAAGAAGAAGTATAAAGTTGGGAGATTCACACAACCTAATTTCAAGACTTTATAAAATGACAATAATCAAGACAAATATATCACTAGAACAGTAGACAAATCGATGGAACAGAGTCCAGAAATAGACTTAACACATATAAAGTCAATTGATTTTTGACAAAGATACCAAAGCACTTTAATGGAGAAAGGAAAGTCTATTCATCAGTGATGCTGGGACAACTGGATATCAATATGAAAAAAAAGAGAAAGAGAAAATAATTTGTAAAATGTATTTGGTTAAATAATATTTATCTATATTAGGCCTTTAAAATGATATATCAGAATCTCTGGGTTATTAAGCAGTGTAATGATTCAGAGAACCATGTTTCCTCTCTCATGTGCTTTGTTCTGATGCTGAAGAAAAGACCTCAGCAGTGACATCTACTGTGCTAGAGCATAAAAGCAATCTATAACTATAAGTAATATTTGAGCACTTTAAGACAAATATGAGTCGGTCATAAATTCCTTCTACTTCCTTTTTACTACTTATCCCGACTAGGAAAATATTTTTAAAGGGATCTCAACTGATGTTAACTTTTCTCAGAATAAAGTATACAAAACTGACTCACCAACAATATCAAGTTGAATTTCTTCATCTTCTTCTCTTTTTCTCTTCTTCTCTTTGCTCTTTTTCTTCTTACTGTAGGAGATAATTTATATAGATGAGTTTAAATATATTGATTTGCATACTGTCATAAGATGGAATCTTAGAACTCTTTTAAGATGTACATTGATATATAAATTATTGATTTACAACGATATACATTGATATACCCTCTTACTTCTAATCCTGAGAAGTCACTTCTGATCCTGTACATACTGTGTTACAGTTAAGAGAACAGACTCTGGAGCCAGACTGCCTTTTAAAAGCCTGATTCTGTCATTTCTTAGCTCTGTGATTTTTGGAAATTTTACTTAATCTCTCTGTAAGTCAGTTGCCCCACCTGCACAATGAGGATAATAATTTAACCCAACTCTTAAGGCTGTTGTGAGGATTAAGAGAATGCGTATCTTCATACATTGCTCATGAAAATGTAAAATGGTGCAGCCACTTTAGAAAAGAGTTTGGCGTTCTCAAAAAGTTAAACACAGAGTTACCATAGGACTTAACAATTCTACTCCTAGGTATACACCCAAGAGAAAAGAAAACATATGTCCGCACAGAAACTTGTATAAGAATATTCACAGCAGCATCATTGACAAGTGCCAAAAAGTGGAAACCCAAATGTCCATCAACTGATGAATGGATAAACAAACTGTGTTGTATCCATACAATGGAATATTACTCAGCCATAAAAGGAATGAGTACTAATATAACATAGATGAACCCTGGGAATGTTATCCTAAGGAAAAGAAGCCAGGTACAAAAGGCCACATATTGTATGATTCCATTTATATGAAATATTTAGAAGAGGCAAACTGATACAGACAAACAGTGGATTCGTGGTTGCCTGGGATTAGGGGACGAGCAGAATGGGGAGTGACTGCTAATGACGGTGGGGTTTCCTTCTGAGATGATGAAAATGTTCAGCGACTTGACAGTGGTGAACCTTGTGAATATCCTAAAAGGCACGGAATTCTACTTTAAAAGGGTGAATTTTATAGTATATGTATTATATCTCAATAATTAAAAGAAAACCAAGAGTGACTTTAAAAAAAAGTTAATATGTAGTACTTAGAACAGTTCTTGGCACATAGAAAGTGCTATGTATGTGTTAATTATATTGATAGTTGTAATGATTATACGACACACTTGTTTGTATTTTCATCACAAAATAAGCTTTCAGAAGCTAACTCTCCCCTCCCTCCTATGAATTCAGACAGTAACAATTTCACATGTATTCAGGAGAAATTCTTGATGCCAGACCCCTAGGCAGAGTTCTCAAGTGCAGTGGCTTCAGTTTGCTCCTTGACACTTTCTTTCCGTCTCTCATAAAAGTACCTAAAACTCTATCACTCAGACCAGGATGAAATGCTCAACATTTTTGTGAATAATCAACCCCGAGCAAATCTAGCAGTTAAAAAAGAGGTGGAGGTATGAGTGGGCAGATATCTTTTCCTAAAAATCTAATACTGATAAATCACCACTATAACTTCTTCCTTGTATTTGGCTCTAGTTATTTACTGTACATGTTATCTCACTTAATCCTCATAATAATCCTTTTAGAGTATCATTAATCTCTCCCAATAAACGAATAAACGGAAGCTCAAAGATATTAACGTACCTGCCACAAATCACAAAATTAGTTATTAGTGGAGTCCAGGTTCAAACCCATATCCTTTTCAAAATCCACATCTACATATTGCATTAAAAGCTAATTTTTTTCTAGGTGGGAGGGAGACAATGTTGAAAATAATTATTCCTAATAAAGGAAGTTACTGTTATAACCTACACGATCAGACTAATACAGACCCACCAAGCATAGGTCTGGAGGTGGGGGGCTCATCAAGGGACCCGAACTTGTGGCTCTTGGGCTATCGGTCCGCCCTGCTAGGGCGCGACTGTGGCGGTGCGTCTCTGCACCAGCCCCGGGAACTGAGTCCATCCCGGCAGGAGGCCAGGCCCAAGGACTGGGAGACTGAATGACAGCTCCCGGCGGCTTCCACAGACTAGCCGCTGGGAGGGGAGAGCGGAGGGTTATCGGAAAAGAGGGGCAGATTCTCCCGCACAAACTCGCGGTTTACCTCTTGGCCTTGGTTCCCTTGAGCACGAGTTTGGTGGGCTTCACGTAGGAGTATTCGGCCATGGTTGCGGTGACGCTTCTGTATTAAGACAGGGAGCTGGCTCAGGGCAAGATACGCGAACCGGCGCAGAAGCGGGCGAGGGAGGCACAAAAGTGGGGATGAACTCCAAACTACCTGAGACCGTATCAGCGGAGTGGGCGTGTTTCCCCGGAATCCCTGGCCTTTCTCTCCCGAATATTGAGTCCCAAATTGAATTCTACTTCCTGTTTACAGCCTGGGGCTACGGCAACCGCAGAGGGCCTAAATATACCAGCGTTCATTTGCTCCGTCCTGAGAACGGGAACCTTAGGGCCTTTCTAAGCGAGGAAACCGGGGAGACGCGCCCTCTGGTGGATGTGGCGGGTCTCACAGCCCTGCTCGGCGTCTTGAGCCACTCTGGAGAGAGCCGCCTGCTAGGTCTCGGGAGGAGGCGATAGTTAGATCAGAGGGTGAAATAAATGACTCCGTCAACCCTCCGGATTCTGCACAGCGGTCTGGTCCTGACTGCGCCCCGCGGCCGAGGGCTGAGCCGGTGTGTGGGAGCGGGGTGGCGGGGGCGCTGGGTAACACAGCGCGTTATCTGGCCTTGGACGACGTCGTGAGCCATCTCAATTACATAAACGTTTATTGTACTGTTTTAATGAGGGAGACTCGAGTAATGTACAGGAAACAAATAGGGAATAAAATAAAAGACAATTAAGTGCCAACATTTGGGCCGAAGATTTCACTAGGAATTTGGGCGGCGGTAGAGTGGGAGGGGGACCGTGGAAACTAATGTAATCAGAGAGGTCTTTCCATATAGGGTGGGTCTTGAGAGGCTTTCACAACTTAAGTCACCTGTTCCAGTCTCTTCATCAGTTTGATAATCCACCTCCCTGATTCCATTTTCGCCACCTTCCAAACCGTCCTCTGTAGTGCTGAGTGATCTCTCTAAAGAAATCACTGATCATTATTCCTCTACCTAAAATCTATTAAAGGGAAGCCTGTTGCTTTCTGGAGGGAATATCCTAGCATCACTTAATAAACTGGTGATCGTGACCCCTTTACCCACCACTGAACCCCTGCCACCTTAATTCCAGTCACACAAAATTATTGGAAATGTTGGAGAGCTCTGTGTTTGCTTCTGCTGCCTAGAATGCTGCTTTAGACTCTTACCCACCCTCTTCATGTGGCCCTTTTTTTTCAGCCTTTAAGACAAACTCAGGCTTCATTTTCTCCAAAAAGCCATCTTTGAATGACTTCCTCTGTTTCCCCAGATAGCCTTCATTTCTCAATCTGTAGTTTAGTACCGTGCTTTTCAAGCGCAGGAGCCATGGCTTATTTATCTTTGTTTCACCTACACCCGTACCCAATGCCTGTTTCATAGTAGACCTTGCCTAAATGTCAGTTAAAATAGTAAGATTCTAAATCCTGGTGTGGGATAATGAAGAGAGTGGAACAGAGTGTGACTTGACTAGATAGGAGGGGTTGTGATAGAAAAACACAAGTAGACACATTGGATGGGTAAGGAACAGCAGGCCATTGAAAGTCAATTCCTTATTTATTTATCAGCTGTCTCTGCAAAGACACTGCTTGGTGATAGGAGAATACAAAAGATGCTTAGACTCAGGGCCTGATCTTAAGGGGCTTCATCTGAATAAATAATGAGCTGTGAAAGGCGGTATAACATAAGAGTGTAGCTTCTGGAGACAGACTGCTTGGGTGGACAAACCTTGCTGTCTTTATAAGTTAGTTGACTTAGTTATATAAACTCCACATAGCTATGTTTCTTCAGCTATAAAATGGGATGATACCTCCTAGGGTTATGATGAATATTAAGAGAGTTAATACAGGAAAATACTTTTAAAAGTTCCTGATAAATAGTGCATCATAAATGTTAGCTATTATTATTAGATATCAAAGTGCCCTGAGAAAGATATAAACAAAATGTTGTAGCAGGATATGGTGGTGACATGTTATAGGAGTTTGTGCTCCTGTCTTGCTCTAAGGATCAGGAGAAGATTAATAGTCAAAGTGGCATCTGAGAAGGGTCTTGAACAATGGGTAGGATTTTGATAGATGGAGATGGGGGAGGATAGGCATGTCTGATAGTGGAAGCAGCATTAGCAAAGGCATGGAGATAGAAGAGTAAAGGGCTTGTGTAAGGAGCAGTGAGCAACCCTGTTGTTTGGAGCACAGGGCATGTAGATTAGAGTGGTGGGAACTAGGACTGAGAAGGCAAGTTGGGGTCATTTTTTTTTTAACTTATTTTTATTTTATTTTTATAAATTTATTTATTTATTTTTGGCTGCATTGGGTCTTCATTGCTGCACGCGGGCTTTCTCTAGTTGTGGCGAGCGGGAGCTACTCTTCCTTGCGGTGCATGGGCTTCTCATTGCGGTGGCTTCTCTTGTTGCAGAGCATGGGCTCTAGGCGTGTGGGCTTCAGTAGTTGTGGCGCGTGGGCTCAGTAGTTGTGGCACGCGGGCTTAGGTGCTCCGCAGCATGTGGGATCTTCCCAGAGCAGAGCTCGAACCCGTGTCCCCTGCATTGGCAGGCGGATTCTTAACCACTGTGCCACCAGGGAAGTCCCTGGGGTCATTTTTTGGCTGAAGAATTTGCATGAAATCAGTAAGCACTCTAGAGTGATTAAATAGTAGTGGGGTGAGATGAACAAAGTGGTATTCCAGGATGCTTATTCTGCAGCAGTGGGTATGATGGGTTGTGCAAGTGATACCAGGATCCTCCCACTCAAGCCGTAGCTCTTTGTGACATAGAAAAAAAATGGAAACCAGTTTGAATATTAAAGAATTTTTGGCAATATTAAACTCTTGATTCCTGGTGCCACCACAGAATCAAGATGGGCCCAATTCAAACCTGACTCAAAGCAAAACCATGACAAATGGTTTAGTAGATTAGTATCCAGTCTAGTTTGTAGAATCTAAGACGATGCTTTGTACTGGAATCAAGATAAATTCATGACTCTCCCTTCTAGTCCCACCCTCCGTTTTGAAGTTAAGCAGCCGCTTTTTTTTAAAAATTTTATTTTCAACTCCTCCAGGTTTCTGTGGGTTTCGGGAGTTACATAAGTCCTCTAGGATCTTGATGAATTGAGGAGGTGTGAGCAAACGTGTTTTTAGCAAGGGGAGAAATTTGAAATTCTGTTAACATATTTTCCATTAACATTCCCAAGTTTTCAAGGTTATTCAATGAGAGGGATCCTTGTGCAATTTTCCAGGCTTTACTGACCTTAAGAATCGTTGCAGGGAATTCCCTAGCGGTCCAGTGGTTAGGACTCAGTGCTTTCACTGCCATGGGCCCGAGTTTGATCCCTGGTCGGGGAACTAAGATCCCACGAGCTGCGCGGTGTGGACAAAAAAAAAAAGAATCACTGAAGATATTTTTTAGAAACACTGACCCCCAGGCTCCTCATCTAGAGATTTTTATTCAAGAAGATCATTGATGGGACCCAGGAATATGTGTTTTTGGTAAGTGTCACAAATGATTCTTAGTGGTCAGGCAAATTTGGGAAACATTGACCTAGAATTTATGTTTTCATGACTGGCAGCTGGAGAAGTTTGTTCCCCAAACTTCTATCTTTTCTGAAAGTTAAATATTTATTTTTAGTTTTTAAAAGGAAAATTTTTATAACTAGATACAATGTTTATACATATACTATATGTATTGTACTATACTGTATCTTTTGTCATTTGTATACTTAAAGATGGGTAAGAATACTATGAGAAAAATTAGATGTTAAATGAAAAGAGAAGTGTATGGAGGTAGAGAATAATGGGAGAGGTGTGTTTATTGCTGTGCAAAAGTAAAGTCCAAAATGATAGAAGTCTGAGTTTGCAAATAGCACTTAGTAAGGTGCAAGAGCTTCAAAATCATTTCTGAAATCTTTGATGTTCAGTTGTAAATGGTGACTTGGGACTAGATTTAGGGGAGAAACCAATTATGCTTTAAAGTGTTCTTGTAAAAAGGGCTTTAAATGAAGGAAAATCCTTATATTTACTTGAGTTAATTTAAATGGGAAGTTTTTAACAAATTACTAACCCTCCCCTTCTTAAAAATTTTCATTTGAAATGAAAATTCGAAATAAAAATTTAAACTGATGTTTATGCTCTATTAGCATCCTTATGCAAAGACTTAACATATTTTACATTTCCAAGTTTTTATTTCTTAATTTTTCTGGAAGGAATTGTTTTACCTTGAGTTTTTAAAAGCAAGGTAAAACAATTTATTTTGACAAGTGCATATGGTACATTCTTTCCCAGTTTTTTTTGTGGCAAACGATTAGGTTTAACAGTGATTGCAGTATGAGAGCAGTGGGTCCAGACCAATTGCACTAACTTTACTAAAATTGTGTTCTGTTGTTTGGACTAAAAGGAAATGGAGGCAAAACATATAGGTCTGACATGAAAACATCGACTGTTCTACTCTCTGTTTCTATGAGAGAGTACACACACACACACACACACACACACACACATATACCACATCTTATTTATCCATTCGTTCATAGACAGACATTTAGGTTGTTTCCATCTTTGCTATTGTGAATAATGCTGCATCGAACATGGAAGTGCAGATATCTCTTCGAGATACTGATTTCCTTTCCTTTGGATATATACCCAGAAGTGGGATTACTGGATCATATGGAAGTCCTATTTTCACTTTTTTAAGGAACCTCCATGCTACTTTCTACAGTGGCTGCTCCAATTTACATTCCTACCAACAGTGCGTAAGGGTTCCCTTTCTCCACATCTTTGCCAGTACTTATTATCTCTTGTCTTCCTGCTAATAGTCATTCTAACAGGTGTGAGGTGATATTTCATTGTGGTTTTGATTTGCGTTTCCCTGATGATTAGTGACATTGAGTGTCTTTTTATATGCCTGTTGGCCTTTGGAAAAATATCTATTCCGTTCCTTTGTCCATTTTTAATAGTTTTTTTTTCTAATGAATGAATTTCTTATATGTTTTGGATATTAATCCCTTATCAGATATATGATTTGCAAATATTTTCTCCCACTCTGTAGATTGCCTTTTTAATTTGTTGATTGTTTCTTTTGCTGTGCGGAAGCTTTATGGTCTGTTGTAGTCCCACTTGTTTATTTTGCTTTTGTTGCCTGTGCCTTTGTTGCTTGTGCCTTTGTTGCTTGTGCCTTTGTTGCTTGTGCCTTTGTCACATCCAAAAAATTAATTCCATGACCAATGTTGAGGAACTTTTTCTCTATGTTTTCGTTTAGGAGTTTTATGTTTTCAGGCCTTATGTTTAAGTCTTTAATCATTTTCAATAGAAATATTTAACATTTCAGGAGTGTTATGGAGGCTATCATGAGCACATCTTCTAAGGACCTAAGCTGGGACATTCTGGACTATACTCTTTATGGATTTACCCCTTCAACATGTAACATTGGCTAATATACACAGAAGATATATCATATAGAGTACAAGATGACAGGACAGGAGATATATGACATTCTGCCACATTCTATCATTATTTTCTCACTTATCAAAGCCTCAAAGCATCTTCTTTTTTCTTTTTTTCTGTTGACCCATTACTAAGTAGAGCCCTATTTACTGTGCTGGAGAGAAGGAACATTTAAAATATATGTCTTAGAGAGAGAGGGTATGAAGGAAGTGGTTTCAAATAGGTTGATGACATTGAAGGGTGCTTTTTGTAGAGAAGCTAATAAATAATTCCCACAATATGGAGCACTTCCCCATATGAGGGAGGCCTGGAGTAGAGAAATAGTTTCTGGATTTTGCAACACAGCTTGGGTGAGGGGGACGGGAGATGATCAATCAAGTACTGTCCTTAAGAAATGGAGTAGGTGGAAACTATTTCAGAGAGTATGTGCTTTAAAGCGTCAGGTCTCAAACTTTTTGCTGTCAAAAAGTCTATACTCTTAAAAATTATTGAGGACCCTAAAGAAGTTTTTTAAAATATGGATTATATCTATCTATATTTACCATACTAAAAATTAAAACTGAGAAATTTTAAAAATTATTAGAAAATAGACCTATTACGTGTTAACATAAATAACATATTTTATTAAAATTGATGAGAAGAGTGGCATTGTTTTATATTTTTGCATATATATCTTTAGTATCTACCTTAACAGAAGAGATTTTGGTTCTCCTATCTGCTACCACATTCAATTTCTTGTGATATCGCATGCCGGGCAGCTTCTGGGAGACTCCAGTGTACACTGGGGAGAAGATGGGGGTGGGAGAGGCAAGTAACACCCAAGTACTGTCACGGAAAGGGTTTTGACCTTGCAGACTTCCTGCAAGGGACTCAGGACCTCCCAGCATCCCCTGGTCCACGTGAGCACAGAGTGGAGGGTAAGTTCAGGTGAGAAAGCAGCCTTTGTGGAGGGTTTTGTTGACTGGCAGGGGGATCCGGGTTAGGGAGCGTGGAAATGAAGGTTGTGCTCTTCTTCCCTTTCATTTTCCTTTACACTCTTGTTGGAATTTACTTTTTAGATTACAGTATTGCCAGAAATTAGGAATTGTGTGAATGGACGTCATTGATACTGCTTGATTAAAGACTTATTTTGTCCATCTTCTGAGTTTTTGGTGCATTCAAAGAAGCTTTCTGTCTCATTTTTTCCCACACCCCAATTTGGAATTTAGAAAGCGTCCTTGAAGCTGTATTTAGATGATGTGTCTCCCTGAATACACTTTGAGATCACTTATAAATCTCTATAAACCATGTTATGCTGTCCTTAAAATACAAATATGACACTACTCCTCATGTAGAAAGGGCTACAGAAACCTAAAAAAATGATATTTTTAATACAACCTGATGCTACTTGAACAAAATGTCTACTTTCTTATGTGTCCACAAGGTGGTGCTGTTTCCCTTCTAATAACACAAGGCAGCTGCTCCCAAGAACACAAGGTGCTCAAAAAATTACTATCGTTCCTATTCCATAATTATTAAGTTTTCAGGGTGCAATTAGGTTTGTCCCATAGAAGAAACGTGTAGGGTTTTTCTTATAGAAACATAATTTATGAGTTAGTCTAAAATTTGGCATTGTTAGAGTGAAGATTTCTCTCTTTTCCTTATAATTTCATTTATAATAATTATATTTTTAGTGATACTAACAGCTTCTTAAAAACATCATTATATTATACACCCAGTGACTGTGAAATCATCTGCCTTGAAGCACAGCGAAATCATTAATCAGCAAACTGGGTCTGAAATGGGGCCATTTTAAGAAAGCTATTTACACTCTGATTTGCAAGTTGGGTTTTTTTTTTTTTTTTTTTTGAAATTAAAACATTTCGAAAATGTACTAACTCTGATTGTTTAAAAAAAGTAATGGTTCTTTTTATGGTAAGGAAATAAATTGAGCCTCTGTGTTGGAAAGTGCAGAAAACAAATCAGCATTCTTTATAAATAGATTTTACTGCTGGTTTAGAAATTACCTTATGTGCTTTTTAGATGATGGAAAAATGAAATCAGCCTCTGTTTGCACTGTGCATGCAGTGTATTTGCTGTGTCCCTTTCAAGAGGATTACGGAATGTTGGGGGGTCAGGATTCTCAAAAAAGAGAATTCTAAGAAGTGGCAAAATGAGAAAATGAAAATAAAGCAAGCCTGGTTGTTTAATATATACACTGATGGAGTTGAGGGAAGACCCTGAACTGGGAGCCAGCGGATCATGTTCTGACTTTGATGGAGTCATAGGTGGACCCAGCAGGCCTGGTATTCAGTGAAGGCCAAGGCTGACTGGGGGTCAGGCTGACGGGCATTGGAACAGGGAGAGAGGCCACTGGCCAGAGGTAATGGCCAAATGTTCACTGCTCAGTGCTTAAAGCTAAGCAGGGCATTAATGTGCATTCTGAGGGCAAAGTTGCCACCAGAATCTAGACTTCCCAGCTGAATCCAAGACCTCAGTCTGATGGGCAGGATTAAGTAGTCTCAGAGGTCCAACAGAGCCCACAGAGGTGTGCTCTGCAGATGTTGGCTGGAGAGCAGCATAGAGATGTTTCATTCCACTTAGTAAACATTCTTTGATAGTCTAAGTTTGACAGAAACATCCTTCAGGAGCAGAGACAGACTCTTCAGATTTGGGTTAGAGGTCTGGCTCCTTGGAGCTGTAGCCCTAGGAGAGAGGAGACAGCATCTCAGCATGGTAAGTGACTGCAGTTAAACTGGATTTTTAAAAAAAGAGAATTCTTATGTCTTAGTCTGCTTGGGCTGCTATAACATATTATCATAAACAAAAAACATTTATTTCTCTCAGTTCTAGAGGCTGGGAAGTCCAAGATTGAGGCAGATCTCATGTCTGGTCAGGACCTGCTTCCTGATCTGCCAATGGCTAGCTTCTCATATCCTTGTATGGCAGAGAGAGCTCTCTTTCTCTTCTTATAAGAACACTAATCCCATTATGAGTTCCCCACTCTCATGACCTCACCTAAACTAAATTACCTTCCCAAACCCAATCTCCTAATATCATCCCATTGTAGGTTAGGGCTTTCACATATGAATTTTGGGAGGACACAAATGTGTAGTCCATAGCACCTTATCTAATAAAATCTAGTCCCTAAAAGAGACGTAGGAATTTGATTTTTGTCCAAACTGTCTTGATTTTTGTCCAAACTGTCAGTCTGGATTTCTTAAAAACAAACCATACTTTACTATTTCATCTAAAGATTTATTCATTCTTAATCCATTATATTTACAGAATTTTTAAAGAATTGCATACATGAGACTTCTAATAGCTTTATCATAGGAAGCTTTATAATATTGTAGGTAAAAGCATGTGCTTTGAAATCATACAGTAGAACTTATGAAAAAATCCACACAAAACCCTATTATTGGCTACTCTTACTGTTCTAATTGTGCTGAGGAACTGAATTTGAGAGACTTGCCCAAGGTCACACAATTAATAAGTGGTATAGCTGGAGTGTGAATCTTAGTCTATTTGATTCCAGGACCTATTTACCATTCTCCTACAATGCTTTTTAAGACCTGGAGAATGCTAACATTCTTTCTTTTGAAATCTCACTTCTTTCTGAGTAGGAGCTTTATTGATCTGTGAATAGGGTACCATAATACAGACAAAAGATTCTTTGAAATCTTTAATCTTTGTGGTGAGATAAGGAACAGTTCTGTGGTATTGTCAGTGGGTAAGCATCATTTGAACGCTCTCTGTGCACCAGCTCTGTAAGAAGTAGAGACATTTCTGTTGGCCTGTGGAGGACAGAAAGCCCATAGCTTCTATCATACCTTCCCTTTTACTTCATCTCCATGGAGATGGACTTCTATGGTTGGTCAAATTTAAGGATCTTTTATGAGCCACAGCTAGAGGTAGAACTTTCCTAACTCTAGGTTAAGATTTATGAGCAAGCTGGAGAGCTAACGTAGCTTGCGACTACTCCTTTTGGGAGAAAGTCTAATCATTTCTTTTTTGGGGGCCCCCTTTGTTCCCCCAAATGCTGCATAAAATAAGTCTGCATTCTAATCCTTTGGCAGTAGAGGATATCCACTCTCTTCCGCTGAACGCACAACCAAAAACAAACAAGAAAAACTGAAACAAAACCTAGGCAAGCTCCCCTGGCTTCCTTGGGACTACACTCTCTCTGGCTGCTTTTCTCTTCCTCCTCTCCGACAGGTGTTCTGTCCCTTCCTCATAAGGGAGTGTCCAGATCTAAGACTTGGGCCTGGGCTTCGGGAGAAGTAGGCGGGAGGGGTCTCTGGCTTGCTTTGGCACCAGACCAAGTTAGTAACAGAGTCCTTCCAGCTTTAAGGTCAGCTCAGTAGACCTCTCTCTGTGTTTGGGGAAAATCTCCAGGTAGCAATAAAGTGTTATTTTCCTGTGCTTTGTTTTCTGTACATATGTATCTATCTTAGGGACATCATGTGGAGATTTGTTCCTTGGCCAAATACCATCCTCATCACTTCCATTATGGCAAATTGTATTCCCGTGTGGAACTGAAATCTAACTGGAGATTCAGCAAACAAGTATAGTGAGAGAATTATGTTATGGGGTAAATCCTTTAGTGTCTTCTTAGGGACATTGATTGTTTTCCCCCTTATTCACCAAGTTCTAGGCTTGCATAAAAGTGATGTTTTGGTCTGAGGCAAACTTCCTGATTTGTTAGCAATAAATTTGACTGCCTCCCATAGGACTGCTGGGAACTATCTCTTGTCTCAATCAGAAATTCCACTATTTGGAGATGTGAACTGGGAAGGCTATTAATATTTATTGAGTACCTGTTGTATGCTCAGCACTATGTTAAACATTGGACATATTAAATAATTTTGAATATCTTCACATTCAACCCTGACAACAATACTCTGATATACATGTTATTAGTCCCATTTTAGAGATGATAAAACTGAGGGTCAGAGAGACTAAGAATCACACAGCTAGGAAGAGATGGTGCTGAGATTTGCAGCAAGTCTAACTCTGAACCACCACATTTATGCTGTCTCTTTACTAGTGAGTTCTTTCTTTGATTCCTCAAAGTCATTAGTCTTCAGGAATTAATCCTCAACTGTAGGTTTCACAGGGAGGAGCTGCCACTTTAAACTTTGTGGCTAAAAGTGCGGATTTGGAACCTGGGGAGAGGCACAGGGGAGGGTTCTGTTGATAAACTTCATGTATTGGGTTGGCCAAAAGTTTCTGCAACAGCTTACTGAAAACCCGAATGAACTTTTTGGCCAACCCAATACTTGTGGGGCTCTGAAAGACTGTCTCCAAATTCTCTGTCCTGTTGGCTTTTCCATATTACTTCAAATGTCATAAGTCTCTCTTTTAGGTTAAATTAAGGAAAATTTCTAAAAAACTAAAAAAAAAAGGACTGAGAGAGAGATAAAAAGCCAACTCAGATCTCATACTTAGGTCCCAGAGCTTTGTTCAACCTAAAACAGGCCTTGGTTCAATTTGAAGAAGGCAGAATTGAGCTTGGATATCTTTAGCAAACCCGTCAGGAAGCAGGCAGGGTCTGGGGGAGGGTGGCACTGGTCATCTAGGGAACTGGGCACCTTTGGGTTGGCCAAAGATCACAGAACTCAACTCTGCTTTCTTCAGGCGCTGCTCAGGCCTGCTGGCGCTAACAGAGCTCTGAGAAGGACTGCTCCATGGCCTGAGCATGGGTCCTGAGCTGCCTTCGCTCATCAATATCTTGGCTGGTGGCTCTGCCCTCAGGGGCAACTGGCCTGGCTTTCTTGATCCACGCCAGAAAACTTGCTTTTGAAGTGGTTTGGAAAGCTCCAAAAGAGACGTGCTTCATGGTATTGGTACTGCTGCCAAAGAGAAAAGGTTCTGCTTTTCATCAGCTGTTTTCTCCAGCAATCTGCATCTCTCTAGCACCGACTGCTGATGGCCCTGTTATGCTGACATACAGATAGTGTAGCTGAGGGTGAACAACAGCCAAGGGTCCTGTTCCTCTCAATTCCAGCCTGGGCTAGAAACAGACTTAAGATGTTCTGATGCTTGAATGCAGGTAAGCTGGAGATCTGCGGCGGCTCTTATAACATGAGGCTGGACATTCTTTATCGTTTCTCCAGATACAGGAATTGGCAGGGCTTGAAAAAGAATCACTGGCAGGAAGTTCATTTTCTTTACTGCTACCTCCCCAGCCATAAAGCTAAAAGCTTTTTACCTAAATCATGTTTGATATCTCATGGGAGTGGGAGATATTTCCTTCAGAGTTTTTCCCAATTGGAGTTTAGTCCTAGGGATTTGCTAGTTTTAATAGTCTGTTTGAATTTGAAAAGCTTTTCTAATTGATGTTTCTCATATTCTCTCCCTCCCCCAGAAGGCTTCTGATTTTGTGTCTTTAGGTTTTCCCCACTCCCCCTGCCAAATCTCAAATTCCTGAACGTAAAATCCTTTCATTTTGAACTTCACCATCTTTCACTTAATTAGAACTTCATTCACCTATTATGCTAGGTTTAATTTCATCCCTTCAGAATAACCTTCCTCTGTTTGAGTTTTCTCTAACTATTTGACCCAGAGCTATTTCATTCTTGCAAATAAGCAGAAAAGGGAACCTCTCCTTGTGTCTGGTGATTTGTGTAACAAAACGTTTTGAGGTGCTGACTCCCTGATTTGTGCTTTGTTAATGAATAAAAATCTTACTAAGAATCTTGTAATTTTCAAGATTTAAAAGTGTAGTAACTGACATTGTATCTAATTCAGTCTACATTTCCCGTGTGAAATAGTGTCAGGAGCCCTGTGACCTAAAGCTGACAGTGGGACTAACCCGCTGTGTGACCTCAAGCAAACCACTTCATCTTGCTGCTTCTTCTTTCTTCATGTGTAAAATGTAGATAACTTGTCTGCCCCACTTAATTCACAGGGTGACTGTATTAGATCATGGGTAGCCAGGTTTATTGAAAATCATAAAGCTCTACAATTAGGTACGATATTATCTGTAATTTATAAGCTTCTGCAATCCTGTGACCATAGAGGAAGTCCCTCTTCTGGTAAAAGAACCCTCTACAGAATTTCTACAGGATCCCTGGGTCTCTTCTTTCCTTGGCTTTCAGGGATTCTGTTGTTTATCACTTTTCCATTTCTCATCTGCATCTTCAGTCTTTCTCCTCCTTGATGTTTTTTGTCAGCATTTAAATATAAATCTTTCATAGAGAATGAACTTATGGTTACTGGGGGGGAAGGGTGGAGGGAAGGGATAGTTAGGGAGTTTGGGACTGACACGTACACACTGGTATATTTAAAAGGATAACCAACAAGGACCTACTGTATAGCACAGGGAACTCTGCTCAATGTTATGTGGCAGCCTGGATGGGAGGGGAGTCTGGGAGAGAATGGATACATGTATATGTATGGCCGAGTCGCTTTGCCGTGCACCTGAAACTATCACAACACTGTTAATCGGCTATACTCCAATATCAAATAAAAAGTGAAAAAAAAATGGGATCAATATTACACACAGAATAAAAATAAAGACAAAAAATTTATAAATCTTTCATTCATATGGAAGATATTATCTTCCATTTTAGAGAGATCCCTTCCCTTGACTCTGTATGCCTTTCTAGCTACCAAGCTCTCTCTTCTCTCCCTTCATGGCCAAATTTTCCTCAGGAATATTCCGCATTTACTATCTCCTCTTCCTCACTTTCCTTTCACTCTTTATCTAGGCCAGCTGGTTTTCACTTTCATTAAGTCCGTTAAACTACTTTTGCTAAGGTCACTGAAGTAGTTTGCTAGGGCAGCCATAACAAAATACCATAGACTGGGTGGTGTAAACAACAGAAGTTTATTTTCTCACAGCTCTGGAGGCTGGAAATCCAAGATCAAAGTGTTGGCAGATTTGGTTTCTTCTGCGGGCTCTGTCCTTGGCACCCTCTCTCTGTGTCCTCATGTGGCCAACCCTCTATTTTTGTCCTAATCTCCTCTTCTTATAAGGACACCAGTCATATTGATTAGGGTCTACCTGCGTGACCTCATTTAACCGTAATTACCTTTTAAAAGGCCCTATCTCCAAATACAGTCACAGTCTGAGGTATTGGGGTTAGGACTTCAACATATACGTTTTGGGTGAACACAACTGAGACCGTAACAGTTACCAACAGCCTTCCTTTTTTTTTTTTTTTCTAGGAATAACAGTTTTATTTACCAATTACAGAATCCATTCATTTTATGCACACTGCACCCCCTGTCTTTCCCCTCTCCTTACTCCCCTCACTAATAGATTTAGAACTGACGGTGCTTTCACTTCTCAGTATAAAGAATAATTTTCTTTTGAACATAGAGACAACTATAAAATCAAAATCAAACTTTAAAATATAGTCCTCTTCTAACAGTAGTCTTCCTATTTTTAAGTCCAGTGGGTTCTCAGGAATATTCAGTAGAGTAAACCTCTTCCTCTGAATCTCTCTTTTTTGGGGGCTCCTTTGATTCTATACTTGGGTGATTTTCCTCCCCTTTCTTTGGCTCAGATCCTCCTTCCTTACCTCCAAACTCTAAATGCTAGAGTTCCTCAGGGCTTGGCTCTGGGTCCTCTTCTCACTTGATACAGACTTTAAATAAGATTTTAATAATTCCTGTACTTTAAATATCATTTAAATGCTTATGACTCTCAAATGTAAATCTGTACTACAGACCTCTCCTGCTAAGTGCCAAAACATCATGTCCAACTGTTTTTTTGAAGTTTCCACTTGGATTTTCACAGGCATACCTAAAATCAGAACTCAGAACTTTTGAGTTCTATCCCCAAATTTATGCCTCTTCCTAAATCTATTCCTTCCTGTTAACTTATTTCTTATCCAACCTTCTTGTTCTTCATAGAAGTCACCTCCATTTGCCTACTTTCTTCTCCCAGAAATGAGGAGTAATCCTTGATGCTTCCTTCTTTTTGCCACACCTCTGTTAGAACCACTTGCAATCAAGTCCTGTTATTCTACTTCAAAAACATGTCCTAAAAGCAATCTCCTTCCATCCCCATCAATATCTCTCACCTGGTGTGTAAACAAAACTCCTCTTTCCAACTTTGTGTCCCTCTAATTCATTCTCTACAGAGCATCCAGAGAGATCCTTTAAAGATTTCAATTGGATCACATTTCTTCTCTGTTTATAAATTTTAATGGTTTCCCACCTACAAGGTAATTCTGCTAGACTGCAAGCTCTAAGGATGCAGGGACTAAGTTTGCCTTATTTATTTCTGTTTACCCAGAGCCTAGCCCAGTGCCTTGTACCTAGTCGGCCCCTAACACATTGACCTAGCTCTCGTCTACCTTTTTTGGCCTCACCCTTCATGCCAGTACTCATCTGTCTTAGTCACTTTGCTCTTTTCTCAGATCCGTGAGCTGGCCTGGTCCAGGCTGCCTGGGCTGGGATGTACTCACTCTCCCTTTGGCTAGCATTCACGTGTATCCTTACTACGCTAACTGGTGTCCAAGACCAGCAGCACGGGCTTCCCTGAGAGCTTGTTAGGACTCAGACCCCACCCTAGACCTGATGAATCAGAATCCACACTTTTACCAAGTCCCCAGGTGACTCATGTGCACATTAAAGTGTGAGAAGTTCGGCTGTAGATCTCAGCCTAATTGTTAGTTCTTTACAGAGACCTTTCCCAACTGGGCAATATAAATTAGGCCAAGTAATGGATTCACACATCTGTGACACCCAGAAGGGAAAGGAAGTGAGATGCCAGGGAGGAAGGCTGGGGGGGTGAAGCCTGCCAATCAGAAGCTGTCCACTTTAGAATTTTACCTAAGGCTGACCTTTCAAAAGTTTTGGATTACACAGAGGAGCATGTGAAATTTGTGAATAGTTCTGATTTGATCTGAGCAAATAGAAAAGTGCAAGAAATTTTGTTTGCTTTAACAGATTTTTGAGTCCACTCTGAAAATCCCTTTATGTAGTTGTTTTGTGTTGATTTGCCACATTATGACACCACAGGATAAATGCACAGCAGTGAGTCATAATCACTTTGGGTTTTCCAATATTTCATCGATCCATGATTGTGTATTGTAGAAAATCTGGCCAGGACACCTTTTCTTTAAGGTAGTTTGATTCCAGCTTTGTTGCAAGACAATGTTCAGTGTTTTGATGCAAATACTTTAGGCATTGCATTGTTGACTGATTGGTTTGTGGTTCCTGGGGCCTTCTATAGCTTCTGTCAGGAGCCACAAAATAACATTATTGCAGATCTGCAGCACTTTACAAAGGACGTGCAGTGAGTGTTCAACCGATGAACTAAGCCATGGTTTGTGACTGAGAGATGGAAGAAAACACACTAATTAAAAATAAACACCTTTGTTACTTATCTCTGAAAACATTTCTAAGGTGTCAAACATGTATTTCAGGATTTTATGGTGCCAAAGTATTTTATTAATTTAACTAGACAATTTGTTTTAGTTATTCAACAAAGTGTTGGCAGAGCTGTCATTTTAAAGTATAATCCCACACGACCCTCGAGCATTACAGCTGCTCCTTGTTTGTGTAATAGAGCTGATGAGTACTTAATTTCAGAGGAAAGCTGGCCGCAGGTGTAGTGCTATTTAGAGGTAACACATTTGACATCTGTTCCATGATTTATAGGTAAAGCAAAGCAGAAGTTAAAATCAGCCCTATGTCAAATCTACATAGTTTAAAACTTCACAGAGTTTTTCTGGACGTTGAAGGAGGAAGTTTAGTGGAAATCTAAGGGAATGAGAGAGAGAGAACAACATTTGTTGATTTGTTGATTACCTTCTACGGGATGTACTCACTTGGCCAAGCCTGCCTTCTTCTTTCCTCTCCATCTACTTTTTCCCCTCTGTTTGATCCAATGTATATTAAAACTTTTTATTTTTTTACCTAATAGCTCCTTTTATGAAGCTGGCCTCTGATACTGTTTCTGTGAAAAATAGGCAAGACTGAATATAGTTCAGTATGTCTTCTGTTTGTTTAATGGCAATATTCTGATAAGAAAGTAAGAGTGCTTCTTTTTAACTCATCGTTTAATATGAGGCAGAGCAGGTAAAGAGAAATTAGATTCCAAAATCTTGCATTTGTCAACCTCGGGTATCTTGTCACTGATTCTTTTTTTTTTTTTTTTTAAGGGATGGGCAGAGGGGGGGTCTCTGCTGTCAGAAACTTAAAGTGGCATCTCTTGGTTACTATGTAATTCTAAACATTAGTGAAGATCTAGTATGTAGATATTTTTGCGCTGTCTTAGTAATTTTAATTTCTTAAATGTATTATATTCATGCTATTGTTATTGCTAGTAATAATAATATCTTAACAGTTACTGTAAAAAGTGGTAACTCTCCAGATAATCAAGAGATTATTATTATTGTTAATACATTTATTAAGTGTTTAAACTAGGCCAGGCATGTTAATTGCTTAACTCTTTTTTCTCTATTAATTGCCACAATAATCAGACAGAATAGGTATTATTGTTTTTCCCTTTTTTTAAAGATGGAGAACCTGAAGTGTAGGTATTAAATGGGGGATCAAAGATTCTAATCCAGTTCATTCATGTTTTAAAAATGTAAAAGTTGTTAAATATGGAAAAGTACACAGATTTAAAGTAATACTCAATGAATTTTCACAAAATAAATACACTTTCGTAACCAGAATCCCAGAAGCCTGCTTGCACTTCTTTCTAGACAATCTCACCCCTCTTCTAAGGGTAACTACTATTCTGACTTCCATCACCCATTCATTTTTTTTTTAAATTTTTTAATTTAATTTAATTTTTTTATACAGCAGGTTCTTCTTAGTCATCCATTTTATACACATCAGTGTATACATGTCAATCCCAATCGCCCAATTCATCCCACCACCACCACCACCCCCCCACAGCTTTCCCCCCTTGGTGTCCATACGTTTGTCCTCTACATCTGTGTCTCAATTTCTGCCCTGCAAACCACTTCATCTGTACCATTTTTCTAGGTTCCACATATATGTGCTAACATACGATATTTGTTTTTCTCTTTCTGACTTACTTCACTCTACATGACAGTCTCTAGATGGATCCACATCTCTACAAATGACCCAATTTCATTCCTTTTTATGGCTGAGTAATATTCCATTGTATATATGTACCACATCTTCTTTATCCATTCGTCTGTCGATGGGCATGTAGGTTGCTTCCATGACCTGGCTATTGTAAATAGTGCTGCAATGAACATTGGGGTGCATGTGTCTTTTTGAATTATGGTTTTCTCTGGGTATATGCCCAGTAGTGGGATTCCTGGATCATATGGTAATTCTATTTTTCGTTTTTTAAGGAACCTCCATACTGTTCTCCATAGTGGCTGTATCAATTTACATTCCCACCAACAGTGCAAGAGGGTTCCCTTTTCTCCACACCCTCTCCAGCATTTGTTGTTTGTAGATTCTCTGACGATGCCCATTCTAACTGGTGTGAGGTGATACCTCATTGTAGTTTTGATTTGCATTTCTCTAATAACTAGGGATGTTGAGCAGCTTTTCTTGTGCTTCTTGGCCATCAGTATGTCTTCTTTGGAGAAATGTCTATTTAGGTCTTCTGCCCATTTTTGGATTGGGTTGTTTGTTTTTTTACTGTTGAGCTGCATGAGCTGTTTATATATTTTGGAGATTAATCCTTTGTCCGTTGATTCCTTTGCAAATATTTTCTCCCATTCTGAGGGTTGTCTTTTCGTCTTGTTTATGGTTTCCTTTGCTGTGCAAAAGCTTTGAAGTTTCAATAGGTCCGATTTGTTTATTTTTGTTTTTATTTCCATTACTCTAGGAGGTGGATCAAAAAAGATCTTGCTGTGATTTATGTCAAAGAGTGTCCTCCCTATGTTTTCCTCTAAGAGTTTTATAGTGTCCGGTCTTACATTTAGGTCTCGAATCCATTTTGAGTTTATTTTTGTGTATGGTGTTAGGGAGTGTTCTAATTTCATTCTTTTACATGTAGCTGTCCAGTTTTCCCAGCACCACTTATTGAAGAGACTGTCTTTTCTCCATTGCATATCCTTGCCTCCTTTGTCACAGATTAGTTGACCATAGGTGCATGGGTTTATCTCTGGGCTTTCTATCTTGTTCCATTGATCTATGTTTCTGTTTTTGTGCCAGTACCATATTGTCTTCATTACTGTAGCTTTGTAGGATAGTCTGAAGTCAGGGAGTCTGATTCCTCCAGCTCCGTTTTTTCCCCTCAAGACTGCTTTGGCTATTCAGGGTCTTTTGTGTCTCCATACAAATTTTAAGATTTTTTGTTCTAGTTCCGTAAAAAATGCCATTGGTAATTTGATAGGGATTGCATTGAATCTGTAGATTGCTTTGGGTAGTATAGTCATTTTCACAATATTGATTCTTCCAGTCCAAGAACATGGTATATCTCTCCATCTGTTGGTATCATCTTTAATTTCTTTCATCAGTGTTTTACAGTTTTCTGCATACAGGTCTTTTGTCTCCCTAGGTAGGTTTATTCCTAGGTATTTTATTCTTTTTGTGGCAATGGTAAATGGGAGTGTTTCCTTAATCTCTCTTTCAGATTTTTCATCATTAGTGTATAGGAATGCAAGAGATTTCTGTGCATTAATTTTGTATCCTGTAAATTTACCAAATTCATTGATTAGCTCTAGTAGTTTTCTGATGGCATCTTTAGGATACTCTGTGTATAGTATCATGTCATCTGCAAACAGTGACAGTTTTACTTCTTCTTTTCCAATTTGTATTCCTTTTATTTCTTTTTCTTCTCTGATTGCCATGGCTAGGACTTCCAAAACTATGTTGAATAATAGTGGTGAGAGTGGACATCCTTGTCTTGTTCCTGATCTTAGAGGAAATGCTTTCAGTTTTTCACCATTGAGAATGATGTTTGCTGTGGGTTTGTTGTATATGGCCTTTATTATGTTGAGGTAGGTTCCCTTTATGCCCAGTTTCTGGAGAGTTTTTATCATAAATCGGTGTTGAATTTTGTCGAAAGCTTTTTCTGCATCAATTGAGATGATCATATGGTTTTTATTCTTCAATTGGTTAATATGGTGTATCACATTGATTGATTTAAGTATATTGAAGAATCCTTGCATCCCTGGGATAAATCCCACTTGATCATGGTGTATGATCCTTTTAATGTGTTGTTGGATTCTGTTTGCTGGTATTTTGCTGAGGATTTTTGCATCTATATTCATCAGTGATATTGGTCTGTAATTTTCTTTTTTTGTAGTGTCTTTGTCTGGTTTTGGTATCAGGGCAATAGTAGCCTCATAGAATAAGTTTGGGAGTGTTCCTTCCTCCACAATTGTTTGGAAGAGTTTGAGAAGGATGGGTGTTAGCTCTTCTCTAAATGCTTGATAGAATTCACCTGTGAAGCCATCTGGTCCTGGACTTTTGTTTGTTGGAAGATTTTTAATTACAGTTTCAATTTCATTACTTGTGATTGGTCTGTTCATACTTTCTATTTCTTCCTCGTTCAGTCTTGGAAGGTTATACCTTTCTAAGAATTGTTCCATTTCTGTCAGGTTGTCCATTTTATTGGCATAGAGTTGCTTGTAGTAGTCTCTTAGGATGCTTTGTATTTCTGCAGTGTCTGTTGTAACTTCTCCTTTTTCATTTCTAATTTTATTGATTTGAGTCCTCTCCCTCTTTTTCTTGATGAGTCTGGCTAATGGGTTATCAATTTTGTTTATCTTCTCAGAGAACCAGCTTTTAGTTTTATTGATCCTTGCTATTGTTTTCTTTGTTTCTATTTCATTTATTTCTGTTCTGATCTTTATGATTTCTTTCCTTCTGCTAACTTTGGGTTTTGTGTGTTCTTCTTTCTCTAGTTCCTTTAGGTGCAAGGTTAGATTGTTTATTTGAGATGTTTCTTGTTTCTTGAGGTAGGCTTGTATAGCTATAAACTTCCCTCTTAGAACTGCTTTTGCTGCATCCCATAGGTTTTGGATTACCGTGTTTTCATTGTCATTTGTCTCTAGGTATTTTTTGATTTCCTCTTTGGTTTCTTCAGTGTTCTCATGGTTATTTAGTAACGTATTGTTTAGCCGCCATGTGTTTGTGTTTTTTACATTTTTTTCCCTGTAATTCATTTCTAATCTCCTAGCAGTTTGGTCAGAAAGCATGCTTGATATGATTTCAATTTTCTTAAATTTACTTTGGCTTGATTTGTGACCCAAGATGTGATCTATCCTGGAGAATGTTCTGTATGCACTTGAGAAGAAATCTGCTGTTTCTGGATGGAATGTCCTATAAATATCAATTAAATCTATCTGGTCTATTGTGTCATTTAAAGCTTCTGTTTCCTTATTTATTTTCATTTTGGATGATCTGTCCATTGGTGTAAGTGAGGTGTTAAAGTCCCCCACTATTATTGTGTTACTGTCAATTTCCTCTTTCATAGCTGTTAGCAGTTGCCTTATGTATTGAGGTGCTCCTATGTTGGGTGCATATATATTTATAATTGTTATATCTTCTTCTTGGATTGATCCCTTGATCATTATGTAGTGTCCTTCCTTGTATCTTGTAATATTCTTTATTTTAAAGTCTATTTTATCTGATATGAGTATTGCTACTCCAGCTTTCTTTTGATTTCCATTTGCATGGAATATCTTTTTCCATCCCCTCACTTTCAGTCTGTATGTGTCCCTAGGTCTGAAGTGGGTCTGTTGTAGACAGCATATATATGGGTCTTGTTTTTGTATCCATTCAGCAAGCCTGTGTCTTTGGTTGGAGCATTTAATCCATTCACATTTAAGGTAATTATCGATTTGTATGTTCCTATGACCATTTTCTTAATGGTTTTGGGTTTGTTTTTGTAGGTCCTTTTCTTCTCTTGTGTTTCCCACTTAGAGAATTTCCTTTAGCATTTGTTGTAGAGCTGGTTTGGTGGTGCTGAATTCTCTTAGCTTTTGCCTGTCTGTAAAGCTTTTGATTTCTCCGTCGAATCTGAATGAGATCCTTGCCGGGTAGAGTAATCTTGGTTGTAGGTTTTTCCCTTTCATCACTTTAATTATATCATGCCACTCTCTTCTGGCTTTAGAGTTTCTGCTGAGAAATCAGCTGTTAACCTTATGGGAGTTCCCTTGTATGTTATTTGTCATTTTTCCCTTGCTGCTTTCAATAATTTTTCTTTGTCTTTAATTTTTGCCAGTTTGATTACTGTGTGTCTCGGCATGTTTCTCCTTGGGTTTATCCTATATGGGACTCTCTGTGCTTCCTGGACTTGGGTGGCTATTTCCTTTCCCATGTTAGGGAAGTTTTCGACTATAATCTCTTCAAATATTTTCTCTGGTCCTTTCTCTCTCTCTTCTCCTTCTGGGACCCCTATAATGCGAATGTTGTTGCATATAATGTTGTCCCAGAGGTCTCTTAGGCTGTCTTCATTTCTTTTCATTCTTTTTTCTTTATTTTTTTCCACAGCAGTGAATTCTACCATTCTGTCTTCCAGGTCACTTATCCGTTCTTCTGCCTCAGTTATTCTGCTATTGATTCCTTCTAGTGTAGTTTTCATTTCAGTTACTGTATTGTTCATCTCTGTTCGCTTGTTCTTTAATTCTTCTAGGTCTTTGTTAAACATTTCTTGCATCTTCTCCATCTTTGCCTCCATTGTTTTTCCGAGGTTCTGCATCATGTTCACTATCATTATTCTGAAATCTTTTTCTGGAAGGTTGCCTATCTCCAGTTCATTTAGTTGTTTTTCTGGGGTTTTATCTTGTTCCTTCATCTGGTACATAGCCCTCTTCCTTTTCATCTTGTCTATCTTTCTGTGAATGTGGTTTTTGTTCCACAAGCTGCAGGATTATAGTTCTTCTTGCTTCTGCTGTCTGCCCTCTGGTGGATGCGGCTATCTAAGAGGCTTTTGCAAGTTCCCTGATGGGAGGGACTGGTGGTGGGTAGGGCTGACTGTTGCTCTGATGGGCAGAGCTCAGTAAAACTTTAATCTGCTTGACTGCTGATGGGTGGGGCTGAGTTCCCTCCCTGTTTGTTGTTTGGCCTGAGGCGACCCAACACTTGAGCCTACCTGGGCTCTTTGGTGGGGCTAATGGCAGACTCTGGGAGGGCTCAAGCCAAGGAGTTCTTCCCAGAACTTCTGCTGCCAGTGTCCTTGTCCCCACGGTGAGCCACAGCCACCCCTGCCTCTGCAGGAGACCCTCCAACACTAGCAAGTAGGTCTGGTTCAGTCTCCCCTGGTGTCACTGCTCCTTCCCCTGGGTCCCGATGTGCACACTACTTTGTGTGTGCCCTTGAAGAGTGGAGTCTCTGTTTCCCCCAGTCCTGTCGAAGTCCTGCAGTCAAATCCCAGTAGGCTTCAAAGTCTGATTCTCTAGGAATTCCTCCTCCCGTTGCCGGACCCCCAGGTTGGGAAGCCTGACGTGGGGCTCAGAACCTTCACTCCAGTGGGTGGACTTCTGCAGTATAAGTGTTCTCCAGTCTGTGAGTCACCCACCCAGCAGTTATGGGATTTGATTTTACTGTGATTGCGCCCCTCCTACTGTCACATTGTGGCTCTTCCTTTTTCTTTGGTTGTGAGGTATCTTTTTTGGTGAGTTCCAGTGTCTTCCTGTCGATGATTGTCCAGCAGCTAGTTGTGATTTTGGTGTTCTCGCAAGAGGGAGTGAGAGCATGTCCTTCTACTCCGCCATCTTGGTTCCTAATCTCTTGCTGATTCTTACTGAGGCCTTTCTTATATATTTTGCCACCAGGTGACTCATAAACTGCTTGGTCCAAATGGAAGGTAGTGTGGGACTGTCAAATGGGGATCACGTGCATGATTCCCTGCCTGGGTGGATAATTAAATATTCAGGAATTTTGCGAGTTGGTTGTTAAACTCCTGGTAGCTTGAAATCGACCACGGTGGGAGTATTTACACCATGGAAATCAGCAAATGCTACAAATGGCTTACCAGCACACCACTTTTATTCTTCTTGTCAACATTCAGAATTCCTGTAAGTATTCCTAGCCCCTCCGACACTCCCTGTCTCACTCAGAATAAGCCAAAGTGCCTTCATTGGCCAATAAAGCCCTAAATGAGCTGACCCACCCCACTCTCTGACCTGCCTCATCCTATTCGCCTGACTCCCAGCATTGCTCTGCTTCTCCACGTGGAGAGCCCTGTTTCCAATCAGGGCACTCGCCCGCTGTTTGCCTTTTTTCCTGGAGCACCCTTCCCCCAGATATCTGTAGACCTGGTTCCTCACCTCCTTCAAGTCTTTGCTCAAATGTCACCTTCTCAGTGAGATCATCTATATTAGTTTCTTATTACTGCTGTAATCAATTAGTACAAATTCAGTGGCTTAAAAGAACATACATTCTCTCTCAGCAAGAATCTATTTTCTTACCTTTTCCAGCTTCTAGGGGATGCTCGCATTCTGTGTCCTGTGGCCCCCTTCCAGGCAACGGTTGTATCCCTCCAACCTCTATCTTCACATCCCCTGCCTCTGACTCTGTGACCTGCCTCTTTCCCTTATAAGGGCCCTTGCGATTACATTGAGCCCACCTGGATAACACATGATACTCTCCTCATCTCATGATCCTTTACTTAATCACATCTGCAAAGCCCTTTTGCTGTATAAGGACATGGATATGTTTGGGGGCCATTATTCTGCCACTGTACCTTCCTTGACCATCCTATTTGACTTTGTACCTATTCTCTCTCAGCACTCCTAATCTCTCTTCCCTGATTAATTTTTCTCTGTACACATTATCACCTGCTAGAATATTATATATTTTACATGTTTATTTTGTTGGTGGTCTGCCTTCACCCACTAGAATGTAATCTGAATGAGGGTAAATATTTTTGTTTTATGTCATTGCTGCATTTTCATTGCTTATAACAGTGCCTAACTCCTAGTGAGCATTTTATACACACACACACGCACGCACACACACATGTACACATAGAGATATTTGTTTAAATGAATTAGGTGGAGGACTTTGGGAAAAGAAACTGACATGACATGAGGGGTTCTCCAGTGATGGAGAACCATGTGGTAGATCTTCTAGAGGAAGTTGAAAAGCTCCAGAGATCTCCCAAGTCAGAACTGCTTTGTCTACATTGAAATATTTGCCCAAGTTCTCATTTCTCATCTGTTCTCTCATGTTTGTTTTTGCTCTCTTTGGAATATTCTCAAACATTTTGTATTAGCTTCTGACTCTAGATTATAAACTCCTGAAGGAGAGAAACCATTTTCCTCCTCATTTGTTCTCTAATCCTTTTACTCTGTTTGCATAGTACAAGAAGTAAGTTTTACTTCAAAAATTTCAGTTTGTTTATGTGAAGGGTAGAGGGATTTACTTTCCAATGATCTATATTTTAAGATGTCAAGATAGTTTTTTTCATACTTGTTTTAATCTGTTTAGGCTACTTTAACAAAAATACCATAAATTGGGTGGCTTATAAAAAATACATATTTATTTCTCATAATTCTGGAGGCTGGGAAGTCCAAAATCATGGTGCTGGCAGAGTGTGTCTGGTGAGGGCCTGCTTCTCAGAGATGGCCATCTCACTGTAACCTCACGTGGTGGAAGAGGTGAGAGATCTGTCTGGGGCCTCTTTTATAAGGACACTAATTCCATTCATGAGGGCTCCACCTAATCGTCTTCAAAAGGCCCCACCTCAAAGTACTATTACGTCACATTAGGGATTATGTTTTCAACATATGAATTTTGGGGGTGGGGCACAAACATTGAGACCATAACAATACTATGGAGAAAATAGAATTCTTATTAGCATTCTCAGCTGCATACTGAAAATAGATATTTTGATACTTGTCCTGCTGTAGTCTGAGACTTGGAACCATGGATCTTCCTGTGGTCTACCTACCGGTTAGCATACACACATAAGCATCAACATGAAATCCTCATTGGGCATTTCTGGTAGCTACATTTACTTATTCCAGAGCAAAGTTAATATATGATGAGAAGCAGAGTATTTTCTGTTGCCCTCTCAGGTATTATGACAAGAACCTTCCTTAGAAAAGCATTAGTGAGTTGTGAGGACACTGGGTGCTATAACATCCTTTGCCTTCAAGGCATTGTGAACAACTTGAATCAATCCAGTAACCTTATCAAATGCAAGCAAACAGTAAAATGAAAACCATTTATCTGAAACAGAAGGTTGGAAACTTCATTGGTACACGTTGACATTGTCTCACTACCACTGCCAAAGCTTTGCAGGGCAGGGCATGAATTTTTCATTGCCCCAATAATCAAGGTCTTTAGAGTTTCATGGTGTTTTCTTTCGAATAGAGCTAATATGTTGAGCATTGTTAACATTCTGCTTGTGTTTGCCAAGGATAACATAAAAAACTTGCTTTGAATGATATTACAAAAATATTGAAAGAAATAACTTTGGTATAGGAACTAAAGTTGAATTATGTGCTGTCTATAAAGTCACTAAGGTGGGAGGGGGAAAACATTTCAAATTGATTTTAGATAGTAGATGTAGACATCTTTATTGGATTTATTTGGAAGAAAGGAAGAAAAATCCCCAAATTATCTGTTAGGGTTGACTTGTGTAAGCCTTAGCCCTATTGGCCCCTACCCCCCACCCCTTCCCGCCCCTTTCTCTTTAGATTCTTTTTCCTCACTCTGACTTTATGTATAGAGAAGAAACTCAAATGAGTCCCAGGTAGTAACCATTGCTCATAAAGCATTTTGAAGATTCTTCTATTGGATTGGTCTTCAGAGCTAGTGATAAGACTTGTGATGAAGTCAGTCTTACTGGTTTAAGCTGCATTTAACTGTTCAGAATCCAGGCTCTGTTCTCAATAGAGATGTGAAGTTTCAGACAAATTATTTAAGCTCCTTGAGCCTCCATTTTCTGGGTACAACAACACATACCCTATAGGGTTGGTTTGTGGATTAAATGTGGTCATGTGTGTAAATCCAGTACAGTGCCTTCTTTCCCTCCTTCTCTTTAACTGCCCCTGATTTTCCATCAAGGCTTATGCTGAGGTCTGACTTCTGAGAGGTTAGGTACACAATCAAGCTTGGTGCTTGCTAGAAAATGAGGAGCTAGACTTGGGTGTTAGGAAACTAGGGAATGGTATCTGTGATGCTGGAGGCCCTTGCAGGTCCTAGGAGGAAAGTGAGGCAGGTCAGGAGAGTGGGAACTGATGCTCTGCAGGCTCCTTAGGCAGTCCCTGGGATCTCTGGTCAAGGCATTATTAGTGCTGAGTTACTTGGAGCCTAAGGTCGTGGCAGATATAAGAGATGGATGGTAGTTATTGCCTTGTCGAGAGCCTAGTAGCTTTAAGTCCAGTTTAATCTTTTCTGTCCCAGTCAAATTCATGGACAAAGTTCCTCCTACATTTATAATCAGGTCTCTGTACCATTATTTCTCATCTGCCAAGGGCATCTTCTTTGGGCAAATGGAAAAGTCTTAGTACACTTGGGGCAGGTAGGGACCCAGGGCTCTTTCCTCTTCATTGTCAAAGCTGTAGGTTGCCAAGGTCAGGACAGAGCCTAGTTATAGCAGTTTGGCAATCATATCCCTCATTTAAAAAAAATATCTCATTAATTTAATTTAATTTATTTACTTTAAAAATTTTTTGGCCGTACCGTGTGGCATGTGGGATCTTAGTTCCCTGACCAGGGATTGGACCTGTGCCCCCTGCATTGGAAGCTCGGGGTCTTAACCACTGGGCAGCCAGGGAAGTCCCATATCCCTCATATTTGAATAAATAAACCCTTATACAATTTCATATCCCATTTACTTCACTTATTCACTTGTTCGTTCATCCAACACATTTATCTGTGGAGCACTTGGCCTGGGAAGAAGGGGCCATTCCTTAGCATCAAGGGGGAAAGAAGAAAGAATGTTCAGAGATATAAGCCTGATTCTGTATGACTTTTGACAGTTTCTAAAATAAAATAAAATAAGATCTAACCTGGAAGGGCAAGACCTGCTATCACTGGAAATATTAAGACATCTAAAAAGTCAGTACCAAAAGAACTTCCAAAATGTTATTAAAAATGATTACCCATATTGGAACAACTGTGTAGCATTCCAAGGTTTCAAAGTGTTCAACTAACGTTAGTGTCTTCTGTGTGCCTGGTGCAGGACAATTGTAGTGGGAGTCACAAATGAATTGGAAAGTCCCTGACCGTAGGCACTCAGTTACCATGTAAGGGTAAATACCTCAGAGACAGTACCTCGTGTTCTGGGCAAGAGGACGCAGTCAGCAAGTGTATCTGGTGAGAGGAACAGAGCTGATATCATGGAGAAGGTGCTATTTGAGTTAGTCCTGAAGAATGAGTAGGATTTTATAAGGCAGATATGAGAGGCATTTTGTTAGTTACATGTCCTACTTCGGTACTTGTTCGGAATTTCTATTTCATTTGCTTTTTAGAGATACAAGACTCACATTTTGTGTCTCAGGATAAGAAGAGAGGATCGATTCTTTTTGTGCAGTATTTTTTCACAGAATTTCTTTGTGTTGCCAAGCTTACTCTGACGAGCTGAAGCTTGTCAGAGTTCTCATAACACATGCGTGATTGAACTAAATTACAACCTTCACCTCTGGCACTGGAGACTTGCTACCCTAATGCTTCCAGGGGGATGGTCTGCCCTCTGCAATTTATTTACAGACCAAATGATAACCAATAACAATTCCCGGGCTTAAACCTATAGCAAGGGTCAGAAATAAACTTTGTGATTTGCACTAATAAATGCAGTCTTCCAAAACTGTTGTTTTCTAATATGCATAAATATATCGAGCCAGTTGTAGAGTTCTCTTAAATATAGGGAGGTAATGAAAGTGCTTTATAAACTAAATTCTAATATTGTTATTATTATAGATATGGTTTATTAAATATTGGGTGATTTTAGAAAGTACAGGGATTTTAATTGTGAAATTAGTCTAAAGCATGCAGAAGAATTTTGGAATAATCTTTCCCTTTAGAACACCATGTCTGGTTTTTAAATTCCCTTGATTTATACTTTTAGTATAGTGTAGATTAGCAATGGAGTGTATTAGTGTCCTTGAGATGTATTAAGATTTTTGTATAAATTTTTAATTTATCAAGGAAAAGGCTAGATAAATAAATAGGATCACATTTGTCCCATCATTTTGAAGGATGATTTAAGACCATAGGAAATACTGACTTACCTTTTCCAGAGAGGCAACTAATTTTTTTGTATTTTTAGTTTTATCGAAATTCATCCTGCCTACCTTTGATTAATTGAAACAATATGTTATCATAAACCTTAACAGAAAAATTCTTCTTCTTTTTTAACCAGAAGAGAAACGTGAAATGTTTTGCTTTCTTGGGCCTGCTTTCTATACTTCAACATCATAAAACATTCTTGACACTTCTGTAATGTTTAGCTTCAATTTTTTTTTTTTTTTGGCTTAAACAATCAAAATGAATTACTTGAATTTTCTCCTCCTCCTCCTGTTCAAAATGGAACCTAATATATCCTTCTACACCCCCAACCCCTGGGATTATTTCTCTTACTCCTGTAGCCCCTATTATTTCCACCTTGTTCAGGTCAGAAAGCTGTGAGTTTCCTTACCCTCCACCCCCTCCTATACTCCCCCTTCTAGTTTTCTGTTTATTCTGCCTTCTAAAAATCTCTTGTACACTTTATTTCCATTTCCACAGCCACTGTGAGTTTAGACCCTTATCATTTTTAAGAGATTCCTCCCGCCCCTCCCGAATTTATATTCTTTCTAAATGTGATGTGATGATGTCATCATTTCCTCACTAAGAAACCTTGCACGGGTCCCCAACACATATAGAATCAAGTGCCAACTCTTTAATATGTTTAGATAGTCTTCCATGTTCTGGCTCCCAGTTGTTTTCTCAACACCTCATTCTCCAAAATAATCAAAGAGCTTGCACCCTTCTGTCTCCTGTTGCAGACCTCCATGCCTTCCCCTCTACCCCTCGGCTACCTCCCTCTTGTTTAAACTTCGATTGATTGACTGGTACCTGACTGGTGCCTGAACTGTGTGGACCTCCCACCTGTTGTGTTCTCTGGTATTTGTACACTCCTGGTTTTTGGTCTTTCTACGTGGCTTCACCTGCCACTTGTACTGCCCCTGACTTATCTGCCTGATTCTGGTTGATTGTGTTACTTGTAAGCTTCATATCTACTTGTTCTCAATTATTTTTTAGCCTCCCTGGATCACGGTCCATGTCTTGTATCTATAAACTGCTGTTGGCTTGAGAGTGACAGTGTATTTCTAATCAAACTGTTTTGTTGCTATAGGTCCATGACAATGGTGCAGTAGATGAAATGGATCTGTCTTTGAGTATATTACGACATTACCTTGTGATCCATAAATATATTTTTTGTTATTATTGATGTGGTTATTCCCTAATGGGAGGATCAAGGAAGGCAGAGTCTTGGCCAGTGATCTGAGTTTAGACTTTAACCTTTCTTAGAATATTTGTGATCCCTGCTAAAATTCTGAACTTTAAGTGCCATTCGGTGACCTGATAAATAGGAATTTTGTTTTATTATGAACTGAGCAGAGTTTCAGCATTTGACTATTGTATCATAATTCTTATAGATTCAAAATGTAAAAGAAACCTTCATTTTTTAACACAAGAGCATCCCAGGTCTCAATCCTTAGCCCTCTTGCTATCTACGCTCATCCCTGATGAAGCCCGAAGGCATTAAATGCCATCTACGTGCTAAAGCTGCACAAGTATGTATCTCTAGTTCCAACTGCTCCCTGAACTCCAGGCTCATATCTCTAACTGCCTCCTAATTCTTGCCACTTGGAAGAGTAATAGACAACTCAAACATCACACAAACACAGGAGAATTCTCGCTCCCTCACTCCCATTCTTCGGCCCCCACCCCTGCTCTGCACTCAGTCTTCCCGATCTCAGTAAGTGGCAGCTCCACTGTACCAGTTACTAGGTCAGAAGGTTCACCCTGACTCCTCTTTGTTTCTTACACCCCAACCAGCAAACACTGTTGAACTATATTCAGAATCTCACCTTTTCTCACCACATCTATTGAGTTCACTCTACTTCACTTTGTAATCATTTTCCTACGTTATTGAAACAGCTTCTTAACTCATTTCTCATTTATTCACTCTTGTCCCCTGCATTTTATTCTTCACTGAGCAGCCAGAGTAAGCCTTTAAAAACATGAGACAGATAATGTTTTCATCTGCTGAAAACCTTGCAATCGTTTTTCAGATCAAAGTAAGCTACTGTGTCACCACAGTGAACAAGGCCTTAAATCATCTTGTTCCCTGACACTTTCCTGTTCTCAAGTCCAACATGTTGCCCTCTTCCACGGTAATCCTCGAAGGTGTCAGGCAGATGTGCTTCTTCTGCCTCAGGGCCTTTGCACTTGTGATGCCCTTTGCCCGGGAAGCTCTTCCACCAAATATCACCACGGCTGACTTCCTCTCTTTATCCAAGCCTCTGCTTAACGTTACCCTATCATTAGAGGAGTCTTTTCTGAACACTTCATTTAAAATGGTCCCCCCACCATTCTCTAGTCCCTTATTTTACTTTATTCTTCTTCATAGCACCTCTTACAACCTGACATATTATATATACACATTTAAAAATTTCTTTGCTGGTTGCGCTCCCTCTCCCTTATGTAAACCCCATGAGATCAGGGACTTAATTTTGTTTATTGCTGTATCTCCGGTTTTAAAAATAGTACTTCGCATATGGTAGGCATGCAGGTTAAGTACTGCACGCATGAATGCGTGTATTCAAGAGGTACAGTTAAACTATTTTAAAGGTTGTTTCAGTAGGCTAGGTGCTGAATATTTATTTGTGGAAAAAAACCCCAAACAAATGATAGGGAGCCCAAATCCTTTCTGAAAGTTTTCCCTCAATATTTGGGCTAGCTTCATACCCCCAAGTCTCTCTGTGTCTTGACTCTTAATGACTCACTTACTGTGTCTCTGTCCCATTTATTTGATGATTGTTTTCTACCTTGTATTGGTGAGTTGTTTTTTACATACATATCCACTCTTTCTAAGAAGACTACAAATTTCTTGAGGGTGGGGACTGGGTCCTAAACTTGTATTAGGTACAAAATGAGATTTTAACTTACAAATTAAACCTGGTTTCATTAGAATCTATTTTAGTTATATTGTTAGTGTATACAAATGATTAAAGATTAGGGCATATTGTACATTGTGTGGCTTTGGGCCCAAAAGTTAGGGTAAAACAGAATTCAAAGAAAAAACCTGGAAAATAGCACCTGTACCCCTAGCCTGAGTGTTCTTTGTTCTGTGCAGTAAATTCTGTATATGACAGAGTAACCGCCTGGCTCGTTGGAAGGTGATTGTAATAATATCAACGCCAACCTTGGCATCAACACTTGAGCAAGTCTCAACTGACAAATATTTGTGCAGAAGTGTTGAATATTCCGTCTTAAGAGTATGAATGGAGGTTTAAATATTTTCCACACATTTTCAACACACATTGGGTAACAAAGGTGTTTAGCCCAAGAAGAAAGAATGGGGAAAATGTGCCCTCAGATATTAATGAAAAACAAAGAATCTATGATTTTCTTTTGTACCATAAAATATCCCCAAATCACATAATGAAAGACTTTAGATTTGGCCATGGTGGAGTTTGCTTGATGTCTGTTGAAAGACTAGTACCACATCCAAGTAAAGACATCATAAATTTTTCCCCTCAATTTCATTCTATCTGTTTATTGTCATTAGTTTTCTATAGCTTTCTAAGTAATTTTATGTTTTCTTAAATATTTACTCTCTATAGACATCTGTAGATAGTTGTATCTCTCCAAAGTCATTATTTAGGCAAACCACACAGATCTGACCTTTCAAATCTTTTCATATAAATTATTCATTGAGGTGTTTAATTCTTACTATTTTCTATTTTCTAAATTTACTTTAATTTTCTGTATTTTTCTCACCAGAAGTCCTGAGAACTAAGCATAACACTGTGGTGCTGATTCACGAGGTCCTTTTTTGAGACAACCATATCACTTCTCAGTGGGACGAGATACCTGTGTTAGTACCACCCACACCTTAGTCACTGTTCTTTTTTCAGCTGTCATCACTCATAGTAAATCCTGTTTTAGTTTCTTATAACAGTTCTATGTCTCTTCTACTATTATACTTTTACAAGGACCTTCCTTCCATTACAGAAAGGTGTTTTATAACTTTCCCCACAGAGATATTACCTTACTAGGCTGGATCTTATTTTTATTGCCTGCCTCCATTTCTAATCTGACTGTATTACTTGGTTTCATTTCTCAGCTCTGAATGTTAACAACACTGCACAGATGGATGTTGTAATTTGCTTGCAGAGGTTATTAAGATGCTGTTTGCTTCTCCTCCCCAAAGTCATTAATAAAGATGGGGAAAGTCAGTTCAAAAAAAAATCCCTGTGTTATAGCATTAGAAACTCTCCCCCCACCCCAAAACAAATTTAATATGCAATTACTTAACCTTTCCTTTTGTTTTCTTTCAGTCAGTTGAATCCCTTTCACTGTGCTCATGGCAAAAGGAATGTAGCCCAATTTTGTGAGTTGAATTAGATGAGTCCCTGAACTTTCGTCATTGTTAAAGTCAGGATTTAGGACATTTTCTTTTGTGAATTAGTATTAACTGCATCAAAAGAGCTTAATGAGATTCACCTGGCATGATTTGTAAGGTGATTATTTTTCAGAATTTACTGAAAAAGAGAAGTCCTTTGATTTGTTATGCTTTCAAGGAGTAGAAAACAGCAGCTGGGAAAAGATATTGGAAAGGGTCAAAGTGTGTTAAGGCATGGTTGAGTTCCTTTGCAACAGATCAGTGGGGATAATTTTGTGTTCAAGTTATACTGGTGTCAGCAGTCTGAACAGACAACATGCAGAAAGGGCAAACAGAAAATGACCTGTGGTCATTCATTTAACAACCGAATACCCGAATATCCACCCCAGATGCTGGGATGGCAATGATGAATAAGAGGGACATATTCATGACTTTGTGGACATGTTATACTGGGGTTAGCTGACAAGCAGAAAGACCATTTCAGTACGGTGCTCTTACCCAGGGAGTTCAAGGTGCTGTAGAAGCCCATTGAGGGAGTACCTACCTTCTTTGGAACTAACTGAAAACAGACACATCTCAAGTTTGGAACTGTTAGCAGTTCCAGTGGAACTGGAATTAAAAAGTTGGATGAATCAACATAGAATACATATTTACTTGGGTTAGTTAGCATCGACTAATAATTTAGTTGTATTAGTTAAAATAAAAAGAATTTGTAAGGCCAAAGGAGGAAGAGATATGGGAAGTTTTTAGCAATGCTATTGAAAACCCATATGCTATGCTATATAATTCTCATAAAAATGTGATAAGAACATGCATAAATGCAATGCAATAGGAAGCTGTAGAAAGAATACTATTGAATATTATTCACTGATTACTCTTCACAGCACAACCATGGGTACTTAGGAGACATTCATTTAGTTGGTGAATAGAATTAAGGAGATGCAGAAGGGTAGAATTAGTTGCAACTGCAATTAAGCATGACTACATCACAGGGCCAACTTCCCTTGGGTGATGTCTAATGACTGAGAGGGAAGAGCTGTCCCACGATTGTATCCCGTGTGAGGTCCACGTCAGGGGGTCTGTGGTGGGACCAGCCAGCCCCTTCCCTAACAGGGGAATAAGAATCTCTCTCCAGTGAACTTCAGAAAGTGCCCTAAATTTAGATGGGTGCTTTCAGTAAATCAGCAATAGAACTTATTATGAAATCCTCAAAGATGGCTTTACCTTCCAGTAAGGGCACTGGCTGAGATAAACGAGGTAGTGCAACTGTCCTGACATGGCTATCCTGTCCTTGAAACTTGTAGAAATGCCCTCAGTACAGAGACAGAGCAGCCCACTCTCTGGACTCAGCTTTGCCTGTAAAAGCGGAGCCCTCTGCAATTGTAAGCTTGAGAATCTTAGCTGTAGGCGCCTACACACGAACGTCCTTATGTTCTTAAATTCTATCTTCCATACCTATTCAGTTCTGTTCTGTTTTCCCCATGTTCTCTATTTTAAAATTTGCTGCTGTGCCAGAACCTTCCTGGCTCCATGAAGGTGGAATTACTTGGATGGCTATTTATAACATTGCACTTTCTCTATCCTCTTGTCTTCTGCTCTTTTGGATTACCTGTGTCTTCTACTCTGTATCAACTGCTGGTCTTGACTTCAAATTCTTCCGATATTAGGAGTTCAAAATAGAAAATTTTCCTTTCTTTTAAAACTTCCTTTAGTTGTCAATATCTCCTTAAAAAATAAGCAAGGATGAGAATAGAATAACACAGATTATAGAAGTAGAGAGAGGGAGACAGCAACAGGGCCAAAAGCAAAGGAGCATGTGGGCTCTGGTTGTCCGCTTTGCTGGGGACACCAACATTTATCAGTCTTGGGACTGTGATGGTTTCTGCCATCTTAAAAGTGTGCCTGTTCTCTCTGTTCTGACGGTGATGTGCAGCAAGTATGGTCTGCTGAAAATAAGACTTGATTTAAACAAATTACAGCTGTAATCTGGATCCTTTTGAGATGGCAGATTATGAAAAATGAATTTGAAAAATGGACAGCTATTGTGAAAAATCACATTTGGGTGAAACCTGAATACATGAAAACCAGGCAAGACTTTGGTGTCTTTCATTTACCACAGTGTAGCTGCGTGCCAAGTGAAAAATAATAAATTACAAGGGATTCTTGTGGCAATGGAACTGTCCAGTACATTGACTGTGGTGGTAGATACAGAAACCTACTCTGGTGATAAAATTGTACCAAACTTAATAAACACACCCACACACACAAATGAGGACAGATACAACTGGGGGAATCTGAATAAGACTATTGGATTGTACAATGTCAATTTTCTGGTTGTGGTATTGTACTGTAGTTTTGCAAAATGTTACCATTTGAACAAGCTGGGAAAAGTATACAGAGCATCTCTCTCTATTATTTCTTATAACTGGATGTGACTCCATGATTATCTCAATAAACACTTCAAGTAAAAAAGACTTACAGTGAAATCTGTCTGGTTTTAGTATTATATCATGATGATTTTGCTTCTGAAAAAATAAATCAGAGCAAATTCCTTTAAAAATTAGGGTGTAAGGATATAGTTGTAAAAGAAAACCATTTCTGGAAATTTTAGCGAACTAATTTGCTTATAAGCAGAATGATATCTTGATCTAAAAATTTCTTGGAAGGAGGTTTAGTTTAAAAGTTTCAGAGTAGTATAAGCAATTTGGGAATAATGCATAAGGATTCACTTTTGGTGAATTTTTAAATGATGTGATGCATTTTCATATGTGAGAATTTAAATGAAAACAGTTAAATAGTAGGCACTGTGATATAATTACACAGTTATTTAGAGAACAGAATCTGTACTCACTGTTTCACAATCTGTAAAAGATGAGTTCTTTTCCTACACATCCAGAATGTAACCTATACATATAAAATCAAGTAGTAAGTCAAGTAATAAAAACAATAATTTTACCTTTCCAGGTCATTGTTTGCCATTTGGATGTCTGTGTTTGTGTGACCTTGGGAGGCCACATACTTAGTCCAACTGTTCTCTTAGTCAAAGCATTCTCTGAACTTTCCTTTTGAAAATGCCTTTGGACTCTATGACACATCAATTTGGATATCATCGGGGAAGGAGTGTTTGTTTTTTGAGGAGAGTGAAATAGTCTAAATCTATCAAGTTAAGTCTGGTAAATAAAATGGTAAATGAGATTGAATCATATTCTCTTGGGTCAAAAACGAGGGGTAACTGTAAAGCAATGCATTTTCTTTTCTTGTGTGGTTTATTTATTGGCTCTGAAAAAAACAAGAGATGTTTAGAGCTCAAAGGGGTAAGCCTTTAGGACACTCATTTATGTGAGTATGTTTATCATAGGGCCAGTTTTATGACTCTGTGGGCAAATCTTATGCATAATGTGGTTTGATACACTAGGAATAGACCAATCAACCAAGATATATTTGCTGATACCTTTCTATATTCCAATGATGAAGGAATAAAAAAATAGTATTCGGGGCTTCCCTGGTGGTGCAGTGGTTGGGAGTCTGCCTGCTAATGCAGGGGACACGGGTTCGAGCCCTGGTCTGGAAAGATCCCACATGCCACGGAGCAACTGGATCCGTGAGCCCCAACTGCTGAGCCTGCGCGTCTGGAGCCTGTGCTCCGCAACAGGAGAGACCGCGACGGTGGGGTGCCCGTGCGCCGCGATGAAGAGTGGCCCCCACTCGCCGCAGCTAGAGAAAGCCCTCGCACAGAGGCGAGGACCCAACACAGCCAAAAAAAACCAAATAAATTAAAAAAAAATAGTATTGGATATATTTTCAACCCCATGAGAGAATCCCATTCCGTATATTTCATATACTCCCTATACTTAATTTTTAATCGACAGACCTGCTACTCTCGACCTATTTTATTGAGAGATTGGTGATTACTGCATCCTGGACTGTGTGTCTAGAATGGAGTACCTCGCAGGTGTGTGTGAGCCTGGATCCTTGCGGGCCAGAGCTGCTGAGTGTGGGAAATCCTTGTGGACACGGAGCAGAAGCCATCCTCAAACTCCTAGGATGAGGTGGTAAAGAATTTGGGGGGACGCTTGCTCTGAACGTTCCGGGGAGATTTCCGTGTTCACAGAGAGTCGAGAAGTGCTTCTTGAGTCCTTTACCCTAGGAAGGTAATGTTCTCCTACTTCTCCTCTGAGGGTGTCCAAGCAAATGCTGCGTTCCCTGTAGGTCAGTTGCAGTTCTATTCCAAGGTCAAGAAATCAGGGAATTCTCGAGACGTTAAGGGTTGTGCTTGAGAATGAACCTGTAGACTCTGTGTGAACAGGAATTAAAGCTCCATTACACAGGGCCCTGTGAATTACTCAAAGGCTCCACTCTGGGCCCACAGATTGTGGGTTGTGATCAAGTTACTGAATATCCATGTTGCTTCCCCAATCGGCCTTGTTTCTGAATGTCGATATCTTTGATCAAGGATGCAAAGTTATTTTAATCTGCTTGCTTACCTGTTGAAGAATGACTTCTTTGCCATCTCGAGTCATCTAAAATTTTAATTTCATGACCTACTGAGATCTACAGACGATAAAAATAAACATTATATCAATATAAAACAATGCATATGTAGAAAAAAATTCCTAACAGAAATATTTGGGTTACACGTATCACAAAAGGAAGGCTCACTTTTAGAGGGTGAGGATACATAATGTAGACAGCTAGGTGTGTTAAAAAAGAGAAGGGAATTCAAAAAAAGGAGAATTGGAATAATTGTATTTTTTAATTTTTACGTTTCTTTATCTCTAGGTTTTGTGGGATCCAGTTCCATGACAAAATTTTTCCTATTATTATTCTCCTGGTGAGCCTTGTAATTAGGGAAAAACTAAAAATGGATCCTCCCTTGCTATATACATTCGGGTTGAGTAACCTTATTTTTGGATTCAGTCAGCATGATTATAAGGCTTATACTCAATTAAGCTTATAAAAGAAAATACTGTTTCTTTCAAATTTGCCTCTGTAGCCTTCATCCCTCATCAGATGTCAAGATTAATTCAGTCATAGTGGATACAAGGCTTATTCTTTACATAAGAAAGAAAGCACTGTTTTCCTACAAGTGAGTAGAAACTGCTGAAAGATGGGGCCTCAGCATCGTGCTTTTATCTCGAGTTCCTGGGAGAGTCAAGGTGCTAAGAGATATTATCCATTCTCCTCCAAGATATTATTAAAGATCCCTAGGCCTCCCATGTGCTAGAAGGTGAGAGAGGATTTAAAGTCTTTCTAGAATGATTCCTCACATTACTGTGGTTTTCTATTACTAATACAATACTCTCCCAACATCTGTGACACATTTTTTTACCCCCCAAGGTAATGAACACAGGTAACTTCTCTTAAGAAACAGAATAGTTAAGTATAAGTACCAGATTGTTTACACTTAGCTTCAAGTGGTTCAAATTATTCATCCTCTGATATACTTTCTGTTCTCCTAAGAAAAGTACAGCTATATGTTTATGAAGACTAAAGAAATTCCGGGAATTCCCTGGCGGTCCAGTGGTTAGGACTCTGAGCTTTCACTGCTGAGGGCCTGCAAGCCGCTAGGCATGGCCAAAAGGAAAAAGAAAATCAGCTTTGCAGAAGGAATGTAACACTTCAGCTGCTATAGCCTTTTTATTAGTTACTACTTATAACCAGGAGCTCCAATTTTCTCTCCTGGGTCTATCTATTTTAAAGGGTGCAGCAGTGCCTCTTTGGATGCTGAAGAAGCAGGAATAAATCCCTTTCGGCAGTGGAGGCCTTCCAAAATGTGGAATGTAGGTTCCATGAGGAAAGAGATTTTTGCCTCTTTTGTTCAGTGTTCTATCCTGACAGCTAGAGTAGTGCTTGGTACAGAGTAGACCCTCAGTAAATATTTGTGGAATGAATGAATGAATCCTCAAGAAAAACTGTGGGATGTGGGTTTGTTGGAGCTTGATTTCCAATAACCTTCACACGGGGAGAAAAATGTTATCAGTGAGTTACACTGATGCCTTGGTCCTCTGTTATCCTAAGAAAAACTTGCCTCTCCTCCTTCCAGGCTCGGTACCTGAGGGAGCAGAAGTCTGTGGCCTAGGTTACCAAACTCTGCGGCTCTTCAAGGGGCCACAGTTGAGAATTTGAAAGGCCTCAGAGTGGCTGCATCAACCTTGTAGAGAAATGCCAGTCAGCAGAGGGGCTGTTCCCAGGATCACATGACTAGCTGCGCTGGGTGCCGGCCGGGTGTGGAAGCCTTTCTCAGACTCCTCAAATGCATGCCATAGACCTGGTTAATAAAGTATAAACCAGCAACCAATGATCATATTTTAGAGTTCTTATTTCATCACAAAAAACTCAAAGTATGTGAAGATAGATTGGAATGTGTAAAGAACAGCCAAGAAAGCAGATTTCTGATAAGATCAGCATGTGACTTGTATAACAGCTCTGATTTACAGTCTGAAGGATGGAATGCTGACAGTTCTTTCTTTCGTGTGATCTCTAGGATTTTATTTCCCCCTGTAAAAGGGACCCCCAGGTCCCTTTTGAGCCCGATCTTAAGATGAGAAAATACTTTGAAGAATTATGCATGATGTGGAATATATCTTCCTTGCTATCACTGGGGGTTCCACTGCTTACAGGGTGGATGGAGATGATGCCCATGCCTTTGGACATAATAGCTTTTGACAGACGGACCAAAATAATTCCTTTTTAGCCATGCAGTTGTCTGTAAACCTACTTAGTTGATCATCCAAAGTGATGACATTCAAGATATAGTTGATACACTGTTTATCTTAAAGGAACATTTTAAAATTAATTTGTCAGACCTGTGCAATATTTCATCTTTTCAGTTTAATAATATCCAAATGTGCTTTTGGTCGCTTTTGTGAAGCAGAAAACACATGTGTGTTTCTTCATAAATCAGTCAGTTAGGTTTGAAAATACGGTATGTTTCAAGTATGTAGCAAAGGCCCTCAGAACACAATTATTAAAGCAGAATGAGGAGTTGAGTTTGCTTCAGTTTTGGATTTTTAATAGATTTCACTGTGATGTCGTGAAGATGGAATTATACCATAGGAGTCTCTGGCTAAGAGCCAAGACTTTTTCTTTTCTATTATTTTAGAGCCTTTTGTTTCTTTCCTCAGAAGGGAACATATACATTTATACTGCTGGGTAAAATTATTAGAAAATATAATTCCCATAAACCTACTCTTTTGACTCTTTAGGTAAATGTGCTGGCACATGAACTCGAAATTTCAAGTTATGACTTTGTAAGAAATTTTCGTGTACTTCCGGTGAAGGTGTTATTGTGCTTGTGTTCTTTGCTTGATTTATCATAACATTATGAGACCTTTATGTTTGTCAAAATATAATGTATATCAATGTAACTTGAAAGTTATTTTAAAATACACATCCAATTCATCACCTTATTTTGTCAGTTTTGTCTCTAAATAATTCTATGTCTTCATTTATTTTAATCCCACCTCCTATCCTCCCAATCCAGATCATCATCATCTCTTTGTTATCTGAACTACTAGAATAGAATCCCCTCCCAATGCCCCGCGATAGTTAATGACACAGGAAAACACTTTATGGTTTTTATGTAGAAAAGCAAAGTCCTAACTGAATATTCAAATAAATCATGATGGAAACACACTAAAAATACTAAATTAGATGTGGTTTCACTATGTGTCTAGCTGTGGATTTCTTTTTTTTTTTTTTTAATCTATTCTGCTTTGGAATATTCAGTTTTCCTTATTTTCTCTCTTCTCCCCTTCTGGATCATAAATAGAACTTTGTTAAACCTTAGCATGTTACTCTTTATTCTGCATTTCATTATGTCTCTGAACTTCATTCTGGAAGTCATTATTTCCTCAAGTCTGTGTAATTGTTTGTTTATCTGATCTATTGAATTTTTAACTTTAGTGATTGCATTTTTCACTTGAGAGGTTTTTTTGGTTCTTTTTCAAATTATCCTGTTTTTTAAAAATAGCATTTTATTCCTAGTTTGTGATTTCAATTTATTCTTTGAATAATTAAAAATACTTATTTTATATCCCATATTTCTAGTATATGAAGTCTTTGGTGGTTTAATTGTACTGTTGATTGTTTCAGCTAACTCTTAAATACAGTTTTTCATGTTTTGGATTGAGCTCATGTTTAAATGCCTGGGCTTTATGTGCAAGAATCTTGTAAAGTTTATGTTGATGGTGCATCCTTCTGCAGAGAATTTGTTTGTGTCGCTTGGGCATTCCAAGGTATAACCAACCCAGGGCTACTTAAAACAGTTTCTTGTTTGAGCTTCCTTGGGCCTACTAGGTAGTATCATTTAAAACCCAGTTTTGGAGTATGTCAACCCTGTGATTATTGTCATGGAAAACTTCTATTTATTTTTATTCACCCTGAGTCTAGGCCAAGAATGACATTTTTATTTGTCATCTCTTTTTGTCAGTGGGTGAACATACTTTTTGAATTGACTTTGTGGACCCTGGCTTTGTTTGTAGACCTTAATTTTAACTACTGCTTTGGGTTGATATCATGCTTTGCCTACTGTCTCCTATAAACCATATAAAGCTCAAGCTTCCAGCTCCAGACGTTGTTGAAAATACCTGATGACACCCCTACTGCAGTGACAGCTTACCACTCTGGACTGAAGTCCTCATTTTATTTTTTGCCTTTGAAAATTTCTACCCCCTTTAAAGTTAATTATATTATTATTTCTAGCTAATTATATATTTAAAATAATTTAAAAATATTCTTTAGTATTTCTATATGTTTTATATGAGAATTTTCCAGAACATTTATTCTACTATATTATTAAAAATGGAACACACAATTCCCTCTTAACTGGTCTCCCCCTTCTGCTTTAGCCTCTTTCCAGTCCATTCTGTACCTAATAGGCAATGTGATGTTAAAAATGCAAAATGGTCATGTCACTTCCTTGGTAAAATTCCTCAGTGGCTTCCTGTTGTGTGCTGAACCTTCCTGGTAGTATCTGCGACTGTGACCTTATTTGGAAATAGGGTCTTTGCAGGTGATCAAGGTAAAATGAGATCATACTGGATTAGGGTGGGCCCTAATCCTTGGATTGGTGTCTTCAGTAAAAGGGAAATTTGAAGACAGAGTCGGACACACAGGGAGAAGCCATGTGGTGCTTGAAGTAATGCTGCCACAAGCCAGGGGATGCCAAGGATTTCTGGCAGCCACAGGAAGCTGGAAGAGGGACTTAGAATAGTTTCTCCCTATGAGCCTCTATGTAGGAACCAACCATGTGATAAACTTGATTTCAGACTTCTGGCCTCCAGAACGGTGAGAGAAATAATTTCTGGTTTTTTTAAGCCACCCACTTTATGGTAGTACTGGTCACCCTAGGAAACTAATACACTGGTAAACAGATGAATAAGTGAAAACTAGTAGAGCAGACCAGAGAAAACTGAAAACAGGTGTTTTCAGAAGTGAGGCCTGGAAACAAGCTGATGGACATTGCAGAACGAACAACTCTTCCTCGTGTAATTAGTATAAAATAAAAGAGTCTCAGTATGGTCTGTTATGCCTTTTTGATCTTTCTTGCTTTGCTTTTTCCAGCTTCACGTTGCCTCTGCTGCTTTCACTGGCCTGTTATGGTTCCTTGAATAAGCCAAGCTCTTGTCTGACTCAGGGATTTTGTATATGCTGATCTCTCTGCCTCCTTTGTTCTGCTTGGATAACTACTACTCATCGTTCATGTCTGGTGAAATGTCACTCCTCGAAGACCCTGTCTGTAATATTTTTCCTCCATCGGCCACCTGAATTAGGTCCCTTAGTTATACCTTCTCGTGCACGTCCCCGCTTCCTAGCATTTATCATGGATTGTCTCTAGACTATGTATGTTATTTGTATGATTGTTTTTTTAATGTCTGTCTTCCCCACTAGACTGTATGCTCCATTAGGCAGCAACTGTATCTGTTTTAATCTTCTCTATTTCCCTAGCTACCAGCATAGTGACGGGTATGCAACAAATATTTTTGAATGAATGAAAGCACATTTTAAAGCTTACAATTAGATGGATGGGCACAAAGAGAAAAACATCCATTTTTCAAATTTTTTTTATTGGGGCCAGAGTATTAGGCGAATTGTTTCAATCATTTTACATTTTACTTATGTAGCTATTCTAACAGGTTAATTATAAATGTCATTATAGTAAAAGAGCAACCACTCTTCATTCAGTCAGAGTCATATTTTGAAATATATTTGAAATGTCATATATTAGTATAATTAGTATTTTTCACTGGTTGCTTAGAATAGATACCATTTAGATATTTAAACTAAGTTGGTTCAGTGTTCAAACTCAGTACTCTGTATATACCAAGATAGCAGAAACTACTCAGTGAAGATAGTATAAAACGTGTGCTTTCTCTAAAAAATTCATATAAACTTGTCAATTTGTGCTTAATTATAGGTAATATTTAAGATCACCAAGGATTTTCTGTATAATGATTCTCAAAGTTCTTCTTAGAATGTGGCTCTTGAGGCCCACATGACGGAATTCTCCACCTGCCTTGGTTTGGCAGAAGCCCAGCTTACTGACCCTCACAGCAGGCTGTGAACTCACCTTTTAAATGATGTATATTTCTTGAGTGTTTTCTCTATACTTATGCCCTGAGACACGTAAATTATGGAAGGCAGAATTCTATAAATCAAAATATATCACAAATAATTGTGGCCCTAGGACCCAAGGAATTCTGAGAAAATACAACTACCATGGTCAGCCCCAGCTACTCCATTAAAGAACAATCTGCTCTAGCTGGCCTCAGTTAGTAAGTAAATTTTGAGGCTGTTGAAGAAAGTAAGCAAACACATAGGAGAACCACATATGGAAATGCCACTTTGCTGAAATCCCCTCTTGATCTATTCCAGCCCTTAAACCTGGGGACATATGGGTTTAATTGTGTTACATGTTCTTCAAATTCTAGAAATGTTATTAAGGCCTAAATTTACATTGAACAAAATTGATAATTGCTTTTAATATAGAATGATGATAATGGTTTGGGTTGCACCTTGAAAATATGCTATTGAAAGACAGTAGAGGCGTGTATCTACCTTTAGCTGGTATGTCACAAGTTTACTAATGGATGTGGTAGCCATGTATATGGTAGCAGGAAGTACCCATTCAGAAGAACTCCTTCTAGATAAGCAGGTGTGATTTGTGTTGTATCTTTTTCTCTAGAGATGTCCTGCTTGATGTGGTGGTCAAATGAGATTCGGAAATATGGAGTCCATTGTTGTGACTCCATATATGACCTGAACAGGTCTGGTTCCCTTCTGTATCTGTAGGAAATTTAGAAGGCCAGGTGATGTCTGGAATCCTTTTCTGGCTTTGACATATAGAATCATAGGTTTTTAGAGTTAGAAGGGATCTTTCCTTATGTTTTGTCCATCCCTTTCCCCTCATCTAAGAGATGAGGCCTAAGGAGGTTCCTTTTTTGCCTGAAGCAATGCCTCTAGTTAAGGGTGAACCAGCATTAGAACCCAAGTCTCCCAATGATCTGTCAGCTCAACGCTTTTGCACTGAACTGTGCTACATCTGAAAGATGTCTTGTACCCTACGCTCATTGAAAAGTGGCCTATAGCTTGGACAAAACTGATCCATTTAAAATAAAAAGACAAACACAACAAAAACTTTTTTTCTACCCAGAGACAGGTGGGTGCTGTTAGTGCTGTTTGGTTTAGGATACTTTGGGTTTGTCCTAGAAGTCAAGTACATCATCCTCCAACAGGAGCAAGACCTCTTGAGCTGTCAGTCTTTATAAGGGGTACTGCTGGGCAGATCTACCAGCCTGGCTGCCAGAGCTTTATTGCCGTTATCAGGTGAGTTCATCTGGTCTAGATATTCATAATAGGAATTCTTACTGCAGACCTTAAAAAGCAATCGAAGGATGGTTGAGACAGAATGAATGAACTTAACATACATAAGGAGAACTACATACACTTTTTTAAACACAGGAAACAAACAAATTCATAATAAACCAACTAAATATACTTACATTATGGATATGGTACTAACTTTGAATCCCTCTTTTTTTTGGAATTCATGAAAATCAGATCCAGAACTGATAAAGAGAGTTTGTCATCTAGAGTATGTGTTACAGGATGACCTTCTGTTTGTCCTGGGTTGTGCTATATAAGATTGGTTGCCTATGTGTAGCCCAGTGTTGAATACTAATTGTAGAGATATTATGGTTTTCTGAAAGTTCTCAAAAGTTTATATTTAAATAAAGACAGTTTCTTTTTATCAACTTAGTGGAGATGTAATTTATACACAATAAAATGTATATATTTTAGAGGTAGTTTTGATGTTTTGATAGTGCACGTGACCTAACCAACATGTAGAACATTTATGTCACCCCCCAAAGTTCCCTCTTGCCCTTTGTCAGTCAATCTCCCTCCCCAGTCATCTCCCAGCCCCAGGCAACCACTGATTTACTTTCTGTCACTATAGGTTAGCCTTGCTTATTCTCAAACTTCATATGCATGTAATCATACAATATGTACACATTTGTGTCTGGCTTCTTATGTTCAGCATAAAAAAATCACATATTTTATCAAATATTTCTAAGGAGGATGATTTCATTTACTGTATCATACAAAATACCAGCTGACCATTTTATCTTGAAAATACTTTGAACAAGGCTCTCCGCTTGGTCTCCTCTCTAATCATCCTCTGACAGCGTCTGCTGCAGCTCTATGGGTTGTTGATTACAGTGAGAAGTTCAGAGGTCAAGGTCAGTTCTGAACTAAAAAAGATTCCCCACCAGAAAATGTTCCAGCACTTCCCATATATGATGGTTAAATACCCCCATGGCTGCGACTCTTTACTTTTAATGTTCCACATTTCATGGCCGTTCGTCATGCTGGAAGCAACCAGGTCTCTTTTTCTAACTTGGTTACTATGAGTCTGCCTAGGGAGATAGCTGGTAAAAACTGCAAAGCAGGAGAAATCAGGTTTTGGTGCCTTTCTAATGACTCTGCTTGTTTACTCTCTTTCCCATGTCGGCTGTACCTATCTCTCATACCCCAGCAATCTCCCACTGTCATTCCCACCCAGGCCTGTCTTCCACATCTTTCCCTGCCAACAGAACCTTCCTCTTCAGGGTCTCATTTCACCTGGCACTGCTGTCAGCTAGCTCCCATTTCAACAAGATGGGCTAATCAACTGCATCTTAAGTTACGGGATGCAGCCGTGTGCCCAGCACTACGAGGAACTGCAGCTGAGTAAGACACGGTCCTTGTTCTCAGCGAGTCCAGAGTGTGGTGGGGATGTTCAGACAACAGCTCTAATCCCCAAACCATATTTTCTCCTCTTCTCAAGGGTCCCTGTTGTGTGTTTGGGAAAGCGAGGCGATTTTGTGGGTCGCCATTCCTCAGTTACTCATGTGGCCGGCGCTCCTCCACGTCATGTGTTTCTCACTGCATGGCTGTGGGCACCATTCACTTTGTTCTTAGTTGTGGCTTGGAATCCAAGGATATGAACCCTCTCACAGCCATTGTGATACTACTGCATGAAAGGAAAGTGGGGGAGTTATGTGTAAGTAAGGGGTCGGTCTCACTTCTCATGGACCCCAGAGTCCTGTTCTGTCACAACCATTCAAAGTTATGTGGATAAATCAAGGAAATGGCAGTGCACATGGGAAGATTTAAAAACCATCTCCTAATTATTAGTTCTTTTACCATCCAAGAGAATAGTGCCCAGGAGGTTAAATGTGTGTGTGTGTTCCTCCTATTATTAGTTAAAATAGTCTTTTCAGAAAAATACCTTCCTAAGAGGATTTTCCAAGACCATGGGACATTAAACTTCTGAACTCATTGTATAATAGTTTGTTTCAAAATTAAAATTTTAAATAATTTTCTCCCAGAAGTAGGTTTTAAAAAAAATTTTTTTTTTAATTTTATAAATTTTTATTTATTTATTTTTGGCTGCGTTGGGTCTTCGTTGCTGCGTGCAGGCTTTCTCTAGTTGTGGTGAGCGTGGGCTACTCTTTGTTGTGGTGCGCAGGCTTCTCATTGCGGTGGCTTCTCTTTGTTGCGGAACGTGGGCTCCAGGGCACGTGGGCTCAGTAGTTGTGGCTCACGGGCTCTAGAGCGCAGGCTCAGTAGTTGTGGCACACGGGCTCAGTTGCTCTGCGGCATGTGGGACTTTCCAGACCAGGGCTTGAACCTGTGTCCCCTGCATTGGCAGGTGGATTCTTAACCACTGCGCCACCAGGGAAGCCCCCAGAAGTAGGCTTTTAAATTTTATTTATTTATTTATTTATGGCTGTGTTGGGTCTTCGTTTCTGTGCGAGGGCTTTCTCTAGTTGCGGCAAGTGGGGGCCACTCTTCATCGCAGTGCGCAGGCCTCTCACTATCGCGGCCTCTCTTGTTGGGGAGCACAGGCTCCAGACGCGCAGGCTCAGTAGCTGTGGCTCACGGGCCTAGTTGCTCCGTGGCATGCAGGATCTTCCCAGACCAGGGCTCGAACCCGTGTCCCCTGCATTGGCAGGCAGATTCTCAACCACTGCGCCACCAGGGAAGCCCGAAGTAGGCTTTTAAAAGTGTGCTTTTGGAAATTGTAAAAAGGTATATTAAAAAGAATTTTAAGTATGCCAATTTTATTTCTGGGGCCCACAAATTAATATAACACTATCATTGTCAACTAAAATAGGAGAGAGTTAAGGAGCATAGCAGAGAGCCATAGTTCAAGTGATTTGAAGTTATCTTAATATGACTTTAAACTCCTGGAATAGGGAAAGATTTGGAACTTCAGAATATATAAGGATATATTAACCTTTTCTCAGAGGTTATATAGCAGATAAGAAGAGCTCTAAAAAAATTTCTGGCTCTAATGCAATGTATTCAGACAAATATCACCTCCAAAAAAGGTATCTGAATGAATAGATGGGCCAGGAAATTAAGGTTGAGAATGAACACTGCTGGAATTGATGAGTTTGGAAAATGAATGTGTTTTCACTGAAATGTGAAGTGGAAGAAAAAGGAAAAGGGAATATGATTTATGAAGATTTTGTGATCTGGTACTAAACAAGGTGGACTAGTAATGGTGACTCTGCCTCCAGATAGATAGTGTCCTATCATGATTTACAGCTGGGGATCTGGGAGTGGGTAAAGGGTGCTATCTGCATCGATCGTATAGTCTTATTTCATCAGAATTTAGATCTTTAAAATAAATGGAAGTCATTTGATAACATTTGTATAGTAAATTGCAAAGAATTGATTACAAGTGATAAAATAAGAAGATGTTAAGAATGAACTGATGAAAAAGATTAAAAAAACTATAATTGCATGTGAAAGTAAAACTGGCCTATTCAGCTCTGGATCCAGGCTCTATTTTCTTATGGTTTGACAGGCAATTTAAACTGCAAAATTAAACAGTAAAGGATATGGCTTTAAAAGCAAATGAATTTAAATCTCAGTAGAAATCCAGACTTCTTACAACGTACTTTGTTGTTCCAGTGTTCCTTTTATTTAGCAGAAGCTTTCGTTTGCCCGAGTTTATAGTGAGTGACCAACGTGGATTTATTGTAAGATTTTGCTACTGAAGAACAGCTTTAATGAAATATCAGAAGACAGTATTTTTTGCCCCAGCTCTACCATCACAAAGTTGTTCAAGTGATTGCCACTTACAAAATATTTGAAATTTTTTTTGGTATTAGTATATTTTATTTGTATTTTTGATGTGCTGACTCTTTTTCTTGCCTGTGTCCCCTCTCCCAGAGGCAAACAAAGGATGGGTTTCCAGGACTTTTTCACAATAATCACCCAAAACAGTTCCTAGATCAAGGGTCAGGAATGTGGTTTTGCCTTAGACCTAGACTTAAGTCAGGTCTGACTTAGTGGGCATCTGCCCTGTACACTTACCTAGGACCCTATGCTCAGAAGGGTCCTGCACTTGATTTAAAGGCCTGCTGTCGAGGTCTTGAAATTCTTAATAATTTTTGAACAAGGATACTGCATTTTCATTTTGCACCAGGTCCCACAAATTATAGCGCCATTCTTGCTGATAGTAACATCATAGCTGACATTTACTGCATTCTTATTATGTACCAGGCATTGTTTTAAATTTCTCATATATATCAGCACATTTAATATTTATAACAACCTTCTGAGTTAGGCGTTATTGTTCCCACATCACAGAGGAGAAACTGAGCCCAGAGAGGATAAATAGGCAAAACTAGTCAGCAGTGGAGCAGAGATTCTGGCCCCAACTGCCTGCTTCTAGAGTGGGTGCCCCTAACCAATAACCTTACTGCCTCTGCCCCACACATATTTTCTCTTCTAGTTCTCATACAAAATTCTTATTTCCTGTGATGTGCAAAAATGGGCAACACCAATGGAACCCTGTGTAAGGTTTGCTTGCTGGGAATGCATGTGACAGATGCAACTTTGTGACCTGAAGAAGCCAAGCCTACTTCTTTAACCTCATCTAAATGAACTAGCTGTTACTATGGCCAGGTTTCTGAGGGACTAGAAGAAAGAAAGGAAATGAGTGCGGGAAAGAACTTAAAAATAAAAAAGGCGAGAGCATGGGCTGCAGACACGCAGGGCCCCAGGCAGCCAGCTTGGGAGGAGCGAGGTACCCAGGCAGGCTGGTGGAGGAAGGAAAACATAAGGAAAGACAATCCGTGCTGCCTACTTAGCAATTTGATTGTGGCAGATGCTGGAGACAAATGCATATGGTTTTAGATTGCTTTAGGGGGAATGAGTGAGAACAACATTTTTTCTGATTTGCAGGTGGCTGGGTCTATGAATGCTGGTGGGCGTGTGGCTAGATGTGGCTAATGGAGACCAACTGCGGGGAAATGCAGCGAGAGGCCTTCCTGCAGCTGGGGCTGGGCAGGGGATTTGCAAGCTAACTGGTTTCAGGCTACCCAAGGAGACCTTCTTGCTGCCCCTCAGATCATATTACCTAGGACATGGCACCTAGTAGGCACTCAGTAATATGTGAGCAATGAATGGATGACTTTAGCCGCTACCCACTGTGCTAGTGTTTAAGGCAGGCTCAGTATTGAACAACTATTTTTCTGACTGATGGGGTCTACCGAGTTACAATTTGTCATACTTCTCCACTCCAGCCTTCCCGTCATTCTTGGTGCGCCAAGCAGGGCAGGGGACCCGGAGCACTTGTGTCTTCTTGGATGTTGCATTCCCAGTGCCCAGCCTGGCACATGCTAGGGGCTTAAATATTTCCTGAAAAAAATGAATGTTGTTAATAGGGGATAAAAATCAAAGTTAATCTTTGAGGTCCTAGGTTCCATATTTTCCCTCCTAGGCTAAGTATGGTGATCCAGCTCACTGTATCTTGATATCCTGATGCAGGTTGTTCATTACTGAAAGACCCGGATGAAGCCTCCTTGCTTTGAGTTAGCTAGAGTGTTATAGGCTGGTAAACTCCTCATTTGCTTTGAAGGCTTCAGCTATGCGGAGGCTCTGAAGTATCTACCTTCTAGACGATGTCATCTTTGGAAGAGTATTTTTCTTTACTATTATCAGATGTAGAGCCCGAAGACCTGGCAGCCATGTGATGATAGTTAGCTGTGTTAGGTGTCCGTGCCATGCCTAAAATTTCTCTTTTGAGCCTGGCCCCATAACGTGCATCACAGCACTCCTAAGTCTGTATCTGTAACAAGGCAGTCCTAGATGGGTGCCTTCTTTCTGGAGATTTTCCCGTCTCCCTTCTCCCTCCCTTTTTCAAACCAGACCTGTATTTCTGATCAGAGAGGTTAGGGACTATTGCTCATGGCATTTCTGATTATTTTCATAGCCAATTTCAGGAATATTCTATCACTAGAATATCTCATAATATTCTAGCATTTAAGATGCCTCCTGACTCATTTCTGGTGAGAAAGTGTCCTCTTAAATTTCAGCATTGCTCTAAAAGGCATGATACCTTAAATAAGAGGAAGTAACAAAATATTCTAAAATAGTAAGCAGTTTTGGATCTTAATTATCTGAAAATTGTTTGATTTGTTTACACATCTGCACACTCTGAAAATTCAGACATTTGGACTCTGAGCGGGAACTCTGATCATCTTGCTTGCAGAGCACGCCTACTGCTGGGAGGGTGCCTGGAAAATACTAGAAACTCGGCATTCGTTGACTGACTTCTCAGCATTCTGAAATCATTTTTGTATTAAAAAGCTTTGCTCTTGGGCTTCCCTGGTGGCGCAGTGGTTGAGAGTCTGCCTGCCAATGCAGGGGACACGGGTTCGAGCCCTGGTCTGGGAAGATCCCACATGCCGCGGAGCAACTGGGCCCGTGAGCCACAATTGCTGAGCCTGCGCGTCTGGAGCCTGTGCTCCGCAACAAGAGAGGCCGCGATAGTGAGAGGCCCGCGCACCGCGATGAAGAGTGGCCCCCACTTGCCGCAACTAGAGAAAGCCCTCGCACAGAAACGAAGACCCAACACAGCCAAAAATAAATAAATAAATAAAAGTTATTTAAAAAAATTTTTTTTAAAAAAAGCTTTGATCTTGATTTTTGAAGATAATAAAAATTAAAAATGGATAATTAATAAATTGATATATTTATTATTATCCATTTCCTCCTACTGTGTGTACTTTGGAGTGATGGATTATGCCCCTCGATGTGAGCAGGGCTGCTGGATGCATCAAGGACAGACAAAAGGATAGAACTGAGAGGATAAGAATTACTATCACCATTAGTTATCCCCCTTTTCCCTGTGGAATATGGGGCTGGTGGAAGATCTAGGGACTTGGCATTTACAAGGGGAATGCGTAGGATGACAGGACGTGTACCATTTAGGCCTGGTGTGACTTATCTACCATCTAGTTGTGTACCTCCTTCTTAGCCTAAGCATAAGGGGAAAGCGTGTTGTCTGAAAGAACATCGTAGGAATGTAATGCAAACAAAGGATGTGCATCTGGCCCACATGGGACTGTTCTCTGCTAATTGGTTTGGCAGATGGGAGTGCTTTTGAAAAAAACAGAATCCTGAGTCCTAGGAAATCATTTTCTCTTTCTGTAAGAAAACTCAAGAGGCTGTACACTTATCTTCCTGTTATTCAGTAGTATAATTCTAGGTGTCTGTTAAAGGTTTAAAACCGATCAGGTGCAAAATATCCATGTGGTGTCAGGGCACCAGGGAGTGAGGCATCTGTAGCCTCTATCATTTCTAACAGTGCTGGCATCTGCTGTCTCTATAGGTAGCAAAGACTTTTACAAGCAGTGCTTCACTTCTTCAAGCATGCTAGAAAGGTAGAAATCCCTAAGAGAAACTCCAGATTTTGGGTGAGTTTGAAATTGTGTTATAAATTGCTTCCGCTAACTCCTTGTTGCCTGTAAGCCGCAGACTTTGAAAAGGAACACATTTTACAAATTGGGCTTTCCCATCATTTCTTGCAGGGAAGCAGCTGTCTTATTTCCTCTAATAAGGTAATAAGCCTAAAAATGCAACGTAGGGTTGCACCTTCAGGGTGTGTGATTAGAGAGGCTTGCCCACGCAGACTGAATGCCTGGGAGCAATGGAATGACTCCTCCCCCCAATCAGACGGCTCCTTCACTGTGGTGGAGAGGGGACTCTGGCCAATTCTGTTGTCATATTTATGTGGAAGAAAGAAACCAGCAGACCAGGTGTGAGGAATGTTGACGTCTAAGAACAGAACCAGACTTCAGAGAACTATTTTAGAATCTGCAGGAATGTCATATTAAAATACTTATTTCTGACCACAGAGAGCAAATTCTAGGATGGAATTATAGAAGAAGCTCTATACAGTCAACCCTCTGTATCCATGGATTCCATATCTGTGGATTCAACCAACCTTGGATTCAAACCAACCTTGGATTGAAAATATTTGGACAAAAATCCCAGGAAGTTCCAAAAAGCAAAACTTGAATTTGCCGCACACTGGCAACTATTTATATAGCATTTACATTGTATTTACAACTATTTACATAGTGTTTATATTGTATTAGGTATTATAAGTAGTCTAGAGGTGATTTAAAGTGTATGGGAGCATATGCATATGTTATATGCAAATACTATGCCATTTTATATAAGGGACTTGAGCGTCTTTGGATTTTGGTATCCGAGGGGTTTCTGGAAACAATCCTGCATGGATACCAAGGGACAACCGTACTTAGAAACCAGATGGACTCATTGCTTCTGTCCATTGGAGTGGGGAGGAATTCAGCCCAGAGAGCTTCTAAAACGAGCCAGCATAAGGAAGGAGAAATGGCTCTGAGAGCAACTTGACTTTCCCTGGGCTCCTGACTTTTTTCATATTCAGTGTTCATGCAGAGCCAGATATTCTGCAGATTACAAGTGACTGCTGGCTCTTCTCACTTACACCCCAGCAAACTCTGTTCATAGATAAACCAGGGTAGAAGATCTTTTGTGACTGTGATTGCCAGGGAGCTTTATCTTTGGTTAATGGGTATGGTAAAAACAATTTGCACAATATGATAAGAATAATAACATTCAATTAGCAAGGTCTTCCTGTGTGTCAGGTAATGTTCTAAGTGCTTTAAAAAGAGGATGTAACTCTTTTAATGCTTACCCTTGCCATATGAGGGGGTATCATCGCTTTAATTTTAAATTTGAAAAAGGGGAGGCTTAGGGGAAGTTTAGTATCTGGTCTAGGATCAAATAGCTGGTAAGTGGTAGAGCTGTGGTTCAAACTTAGGTCAGTCTCACTGTGCTTGTGCTTATAACCACTGACTCTAAGATGAAAATAAAAATAGGAAAATACTACATAATATTTATACAGTATAGTGGTTTCAATCTTAGGGAAAATATTTCTCAATGATTCCAGTTCGTTCTTCTCTCTTCCCTGCCACGACCCATTGAGAACTACTGGTATTACACTTTATAAAGTGATACAGGGCTTTCGTGAACATTTTCTCATTCACAAATTGAGACTTTTCCAGCTTTTCTATCCCTGTCGGCTCTCTTATTTCCTTTTAATGATGGAGTAGGTTCTAAAATACAATGTAAATTGTAAGGGCATATAGAGTAAGGTTGCCAGATAAAATATGGGAACCTAGTTAAATCTGAATTTCAAGTAAACAATGAATAATTTAAAATTTTTTACGTATGTACCAAATAGTGCATGAGATATACTAAAATATTATTGCTTGCTTTTTAAAATGCTAATTCATCTAGGCATTCTGTATGTTTATTTGCTATATCCAGCAGCCCTAAATTAAGTCAGAGAGGCTTGTGTACAAAGAGTGAAACTGAGTTTGCTGTTTCACACCACCGGCTCAGCGGCCAAGGGAAAACTCAACTGAAATGGGTAAAAGAGAAACCTTGGGGCAACTGTACTGAGTGCTTAGATCTACTTGCCTCGTATAATTAGTCTTTTCAGCAAATCTTGCTAATATCAAATAGTGTTCTCAGTCATTGATATTTTGTGTAGTGTGGAAATGACTAGAAGCTTTACCAGGGTTATTTTACCTTTATCAGTAGTTCAGTTGAAGCTCCACCAAGGCAAGAGCCTCAATGCAAACCTTGTTTTAATGTTTTCATGTTTTTTCTTTTTATCTGAATGTACTGCAGGGCCCTTGAGGTCTTCTGGAAAAAAAGTCCTTCTATCAGCCGGGACATGAACTTATTCATTTGAGATCAGCATTTCTGCTTTTGAAAGCTGGCAGCACACAGAGAGCTAAGGTTGTCCCTTTATCCACTGATCCTCAGTGGTTGACTGGACACCCTGAGCTCTGGACTTATTCCCCTAATCACTTTGAGTCAGAAAAGCTACCTCTTTTTTAATGGAATGAAACCATTAACGTTTCAGGGATGCCTGGTTTTCTGGGCAAAGGAAGCTTCTTTGGTAATAATATCTTAGCAGGAATTGTGGTGGTGGTGATCGTGGTATGTGTGTGTATCTGGAGGGGTGGACGAAATGGGGGTGCGTTTCTTTTCTAGAGTGACTTTGATGGAAAACACTTCTTGTCTCTGGAAGTTTACTTGAAGAATATTTTAGAAATATATCTGTTTGTTGAGCACTACATAATTTAAGCAACAAACCAAGTTGTAAAACTGCATTGCAGCAACATTTATTAAAAAAAAGTTGCATATGGTATAAGTAGTGAAACATAAGTAGGACTTTGTGAAAGAAATAAAGAAAAGTTTTATTTTCTGACAGTACTTATAAGTTTTTAAGGCCCTGATTGCCATTGCTTTCTTTCTGAGTTGCCTTCTCTCTGATTGATGATGTGTCTCAGATTTGGTTACTTTTCACCACATGTTAATTTCAGATATTTTTCACTGGGTGAATATGGATTGATAATATACAGGAAAGTAAAAACACACAGGAGAATTTTAATATATAATAAAAAGGAATTCCACTGTAAGTGATCTGAGAGCTCAGTTCTTTTACCCACTCTCTGTTTTATTTAACAACTCCCAGTCTATTAAGACTTTGCTTCACTCAACGATTTCATGTTAATCATCTTTTGTTTTATAGCCTCTTATTTTCCTGCTGCAATCAATATCCCATCAACTTCACCGACCATCTACTCTGTGATCTATGAGATGGCTCTGGTACGGGGCTGAATTTATACCAGAGAAATTTGCTTTAAATGTTACCAACATTTTATCCAAAACATATCTTCCAGTTTATTCTCATAATTTTACTACTTTTCACAAAGTTGCTTCCCTGCTTTTAGAGAATAGGGAGTGATAAGTAAAATACAAAATGCCTATATAGTGTATAGAAGTCGGGCTTGGAAACACAAAAGTTAAGTCCATGAAGTGATGTTAAGTTAAGTGTGGGCTCGGTTTTCTTACTGTGTGGAGGCAGCAACACAAGCTTGATGAATTCATTTCCATCTTGCTGGTAAAACTGGATCTTTTCAGTAAGACCATATTTTAAAGCATTTCTGGATCCTGCTGGTATGTTCAGATTGCCTTGACTCAAGCAAAATCAATCAATTTTGGCACCCTGTAGATGCATCGTACTGATAATCTCAGATTCCTTTCCTTCTCTATATTTGCCTGCATTTGGCTGGTGCCAGCTGTCCTTTATATCATTAGTAGAAATCCAAGTCGCACACCACAGGGGGCTCTGAGTTCTTTGTAAAGATTAATTTAGAAATTAAAAGTGCATTATCCCCCTGTAAAAATACATTATCCAGACTGTGATGCCAGCATTTTTAATAAAATAAATGATTAAGTTACCTCATTTAATCTTATCACCAAATGTAATTTTTTCCTTATCACTCAGAAATGGGCAATTAATTCTTTCTTGATGTCTGTTAGGACATTTTATTGCACAGAAGGATTTTAATGGTAGTGATGACAACTTGTACTTTTCAGTGATTATTATATTCATTTTAGAAGATACTATTTTCTTCTTAAATCTAATTCCCAGTATCCACATGAGGCAAATATATTTTAATTTGTTTCAAGATATCTTTTTGCATTTGGTTTTGAGTGTACAATAAAACATAGTGAAAAAGCAAATTCAGTATATGTGTAAATTCTCTCTCGCTGAAATCGCTTAGATGTGGTCCTTTAAGGGGAAGTTCCAACAGAAACTTATTTTAGTGGCCTAATTCTAAGAAGTTAATAATTCTTGCCCGTATATCCTCTCAGGGCTGCTTGAGGAAAATGGGAAAATGCTTAAAAAATAATATTAGTACACAAAGTCAGACTTATTTTAAAGAGAGTGAGATATACTAGGATTAAACAAGATAGAGTACTTGTCAATATACATAATGTCCAGTTACGTTGTTGAAAATTATTGTAAGAGTATGTTAGCCATACTTTTACTAATAATGTCTTCTTCTAACTTCTCTCTCTGTGTATGTGTAACTCTTTTTACATTTTGTCTCTAGATAAGAAAATCCCTTTGTAGTTGCTGTCATCCTCTTTTATTAAAAAAAAATTTTTTTTTTTTTTTTGGCCACACTGCATAGCATGCAAGATCTTAGTTCCCTGACCAGGGATCGAACTCGTGCCCCCTGCAATGGAAGCATGGAGTCCTAACCACTGGACTGCCAGGAAATTCCTACTATCACCCTCTTAACTCTGGAATTTTGAAATCACCTTTTACAGCTTGTTGCGTCTGGTGTCCCACGCAGATATTGCTTAAAGTAGTAAATGACATCAAATTTTTCTCTGGGCATCAGAGCACTCTAGGTGACTGGCATGGCTATACTGGGGGATAATCCCTTTCACCGGAAGAGAAGGTTGCATCATAAGAGGTTTTCTTTTTCCTTGGTGCCTCATCTGGAGCTAGACCAGGCCCAGCCCATAGGGTCCCTGCCACATTAATTCAGTTCTGATCTTGTACCAAGCTATGTCCTCACAGACTTATGCTGAGAACGACTACCATCTACAAATGAATATATTTGCTGAGGATTTTGTCCCTCACTAATAAAAAATGGAGAAAGTTAGAGCTATTTACTTGGCAGCAATTACTCAAAGGCAGTGTCATGCATTTATGGGAAAACTCTTCTAAATCTAAAGAAAAGTGATTTACTCACAGTGGGAATAGATTTAACACAGATTAGAAATATCTTTTCCTCCTTTTCTGCCTTATTTTTTGTATTTTATAAGAGGTTAAGACCAACTCTGAAGTATTATTAACATGTTTTATTTTTACTGGCAAAAAGTAGTTTTAGTCATGTAATGAAATTCCACCATTTGCTAATGATGTCTGCCTTTGAAGTATAACTCTTTCATTGCAGGCACAAATTATTTTGTGGATGTGATATTGTGCCATATAAATGTGAGGTTTTTTAAAAAAATAAATTTATTTATTTATTTATTTTTGGCTGCGTTGGGTCTTCGTTGCTGCGCGTGGGCTTTCTCCATTTGCTGCGAGCAGGGGCTACACTTTGTTGCGCTGCACCGGTTTCTCATTGCAGTGGCTTCTCTTGTTGTGGAGCACGGGCTCTAGGCACACAGACTTCAGTAGTTGTGGCTCTCAGGCTCAGTAGTTGTGGCTCACGGGCTCTAGAGTGCAGGCTCAGTAGTTGTGGCTCACGGGCTTAGTTGCTCCGCAGCATGTGGGATCTTCCCAGACCAGGGCTTAAACCTGTGTCCCCTGCATTGGCAGGGGGATTCATAACCACTGTGCCACCAGGGAAGTCCAGTGTGAGTTTTTGACATGCTAATTTATAATGACTGGCAGATGTGAAGACCTTAAGGGAAAGACAAGATTGGCACTTGGACAACTAAAATGTATAAGGGCGATGGATTCAAAGATCAATTTTCAGGAAAGAAATATTCTTAAAATATGTATTTAAATGTGAGTAAGTAGACCATGGTTCTTCTTTAGGGCTTATGGATGCAGAATGCCAGGACTGCAAAAAAAAAAAAAAAAAAGTCAAGGATCAGGTAATGTGGGAGACTTTGGACTCAACCTGATTCCACTCCGAACCCAGCAAGAAAGGATAGAGTGTCTGAAGAAATGGGTATTCGCAGGACTCGCAGGTGTCAGGCCAATCTCCCGAGATGGTTCTCAAAATTCCTCCTTTTCTGCATCTGCTTACTGCTCTTCACATCAAAAGGCAAAACAAGATCCCCTCTATTTGAACCCAAGCTGGCCTTGTGACTGCTTTGACCGGCCAGAATGTGGTGAAAATGGCATTCTGGTACTTTTAATCCCAAGCCTTAAGAGGCTTCCACTTCCTTCCTCTTGGAATACTTGCTCTTGAAACCTTCACTCTTAGAAAGCACTCGCCATGTTGTTTAAAGCCCGAGCCGCATGGAGAGGCCGTGTAGAAGAGAATCAAAATGCTCTGGTATTGCTCAGAGCAATAATGCCAGCCATATGAGTGGATATGGATACTTTAGATATTCCAACCCTGAAGCCCCAGATGAACTGTAGTCCCAGCTGCTGTCACATGTGGTGGAAAACCCACCCAGCTAAACCCAACAACCTACAGAATCATGAAGGGTGCTGCAGGATTGCTTCTACCCCAAAGGGTACCTTCTTCTATTCCCAGAAAGGTCCCTGTAGGTTGGGCATGACCCTGACTGTTAGAGTGAACCAGTCACCAGATAAGGATTCTGTATATCTGCAATTTACCTGCCAGCAGAGAGCTTATGCCTCCGTAGTCCTCATGCTGTAGTAAAGTAGATTTTTGCATTTTAAATGGATGGTTGGAGTGTGCTGGACTGATGCTAATCAGTGGGAGATAGGATGCCGGGAAGGCTCTCAAGGCTGAGGTTATAGGTGAGGGAGAGGCCCTTGCCCCGTTCTCGTAGAATGATTGTGGTTGTGAAAGTGACAGTGAGTGAACGCTGACTTTTATTTCGAAAAGTCTCAAAAGATTTTGTCACAGACTTCTAAAGGAAACTTGATCATTTAAGCAGGAATATAGTGTTTTCATGTTCTAATCCATGTGGCAGAGAAATACAAGCTTTGTCCAAGAGCTATTTACCCATTAACTCTTTGTATGTTTTACATTTTACGTTTATGTTGCATTTTAGCTTTTTTGACGTTTCGTTTTAGCTTTTTTCTTTTCCTGGACCAAATCAAGGCTCATGCTTTTATATATAAATTTGTGGTTTGTTTTTCAAAAGTTTAATTTCCCCCTTAACTTTAATTTTTAAAAATTTCTTGTTAAAGATTATTTAAAAGCATTGTGAAGTCTATCTTATTTATCCATGGAACAGTCTGATTTTTTTTGGAAAGTGTAGGTCATGATAAAGACAGCAAAAAAAAGTGTACAATATATATAAAGGAAGGAGAGAAGATTTTAAAGCTATTTATTTGAAAATAGCAATAGTTTCAAGCTTTAGACACATTATAAGAATAGTACATAGGACACCTGTCTACACTTTATCCAGATTAACCTCTTGTTAACATTTTGTTCTGTTGCTTTCTCACTTGTTTTCTTATCCTCCACCCTCTTTCTTCGGGTGTGTGTGTGTGTGTGTGTGTGTGTGTGTGTGTGTGTATTTTAAATCATTTTTTTCTCTTTTTTTGTCTTATACCATCAAGGCTCATGCTTTTATATATAAATATAAATTCATGAATGCAATTTGAGAGTAAATTGCATTCATCATGGCCCTAAAATCTTCAGTGTATATTTCCAAAGAATAAGGATATTCTCTTAAATACAGTAGCTATCAACTTTACTATATTTAATATTGCTACAATAATTTTATCTAATCTACCATTCATATTCTAATTTTGTCAATTGACCCAATAATGTCCTTCCTATCCCCCTTTTCCCCTGAAGTACATGATCCAATTTAGGAACACATTGTCATATCTCTAGTCTTCTTTAATCTGGAACATTTCCACAGCCTATTTTTGCCTTCTATGACATTGACATTTTGAAGAATACAGTCCCTTTTAAAAAAAGAATGTTTCTCATTTTGGGTGTGTCCAGTGGCTCCTCAAGTTTCCATTCAGGTACACATTCCAGGCCAGAAGTGATGTGTGTCCTTCTCCAGAGGCACACAATGTACACTTGCCCCTCAATGTTGGTATTAATTTTGATTACCTGGTTAAGGTGTTCTCCAGTTTATCCCTATAATGTCCCCCCCACTACATTTGCAACTAATAAGCTATCTGGGGAGACCATGCAAATATTCTACTTCTCATGAAAACTCCCCCTGAGGTTTGGCATCTATTGGTGACTCATGCCTAAACTAAAGTTTAATATGATGGCTGCACAATGATGATTTTCTACATTCACCACTTCCTCCACATTTATCCGTCAACACTCAGCGTTCTACAAACAAGAGTCCTTTTTCCTCCCCACTGATTTTTATAATCTATTTATTATTTGTTTGTGCTCATTACCTCTGTGTTTTCAATGGTCTATAATTCATTACTGTCCTTAATTATTTTAGTATTTAAATGATCCCAGATTAGGATGATGGGAGCATCGTCCAGAAGTCTCCAGTGTCCTTGTGATACCCCCACTTTAAAAAAAGCATTTTCTTACTTTCTGGCATAACAAGATATCCCAGATTCATCTTGTATCCACCTTACCCTAGCCTTGAAATCAACCATTTCTTTAAGGAGCCCTGGTTTCTTTTAGTGGGGAAAGGTATTAAAGACAGAGACCTCTGGGCACTAGTATGATAGGAGGGTAATTTTTGATGGAGTTAAACTGGATTTAGAATGCCTTTCACTCCAAATTTTATTTGAGCTATGGCCAATATGGTGTCTATCTACTTTTACAAAAGACAAATGACTAATTTTCTGCTTTATGCCGAAAATTATCCATAAATTCAAGTGACTGTATCAGAATGAGGTACATATTTGAGGACATCATCTAGATAATTAAACCCCCAAATCTGCTCTTAAGGATAAAATTTCATTTTTTCTCTCTAGAATCTTTTATTATTAGCACTTGTAGTGAAAAATGTCATATAATTCATAAATTTGCTATATTCTAAGAACACACACTATATTACTGAGCGCAGATAAGATTTTGACTGCATTCTTTATTGGTATTTTAGAAATACTCAGGGGTTTGGCTATAAACTCCTATAATTTCACTTCATGTTGAAATTATTTGCTTGTCTTTATGCTGTTTGTCTGGAAAATTCTGAGATTCAGAGCATTTGGTGTGTTATAAAAAAAGAATGAAAAAAACCTTAAGGTCCAACACTAATGGGAATGTAACAGTTCAGAATTAGAATGTAAAAAAATTAGGACCATAAGAATCAAATCAGGACTGAGTGTATGCCTGAGGGATGTGTCATGAAATCGGTTATAGGGACACCATGCCACAACCTAGTTATCAGTGATCCAGTGATATTGAATGGAATGTGTAATAGAATCTCCCCTTTCTGAAGAGCAGTTACACAGTGTGGCTGAGAGCAGCTGAATGTGTGTGTGTGTGTGTGTGTGCGTGTGTGTGCGTGTGTGTGTGTGCGTGTGCGTGTGTGTGTATCTGCCTATGTCGGGGAGCTGTGATAGTGGGAAGGAATTTGCCAGTGTTCCCTGTGTTTGTGTGTGAGGATGAAGTGGATTGCCATGTTTTCTTTTGTAATCTTCTGCTTTCTACCTGTAATGGGGATAGTATGTGGAAATCTATCACTGTGCTTTTCTTTTTCATTCAGAGGAACTAATTTGCTTCAGCATGTGTTAAGATTGTTACAGAAGCAATGTTTTAACTCTTGATATCCAAAATAGTATTTCTGAGTCTACCATAAGCCCAAAGCCAGGGATTGGAGAGTTAGAAATGAGCTTTTAAAATTTCTTTAGCTTCCATAAACATATCTGTGATTTGACTAGATCACAAAGTTTTAGTTTAAGCTATGGGGCAGAGAGAATCAGAATATGACGTCAGAGAAATTCCTGCGGTAGGAAAAGTGGAGAGCGTCTACCTCATGGCCCGGGAGTCACAGCAGGTGAAGGGAGAGGGAGGGAGGATAAACAGGTGAGGCACAAGCATCGTGGCTCCCCGACCCTGGGGTGAAATCTCACAGAAGAGTCATTAGCTAAGTTGAGGGGAAAGCCAAAGGCAGAAGGACTTTTATCTTGCTTACTGTTTGGAACTTTGGTAGGGAGACTGGAGGGCAGGGCAACCCCTTAATAACATGGGGCTGTCGTCACAGAGTAAAAGCAGCACAGTTGGGCAGAGGGACCTAGAGTCAGCACTTTGGGTCCCTGCTTGCCATAAGGGAAAAGTAGATGGTCACTAGCTCTGCTGATAGCCAGGGCCTTGCTTCCAGGGGTCATCAATGTAAGTTACAACCTCTCCAGGCATATCTTAGAAGAAGTCGTGTTAAGGGACCAGGGAGCATGGCAGGCTGGTGGCTTTACAGCAGAAATCAGCAAAGATACAAAGGACCCATGCAGACCCAAATCTGCTTCCTGAAACTGCATATCCGCCTCTCCATGAGCCGTCACTATGGATACCTGAAAGACCGAACATTTACCCCCAAAAGACAGAGTCAGTTGCTAAGAGTTGCTATTTGAACTGTAAGAGATTGAGACACCATTGAGTGACAAGTTGAAAGCATTTCTCTGCAATTCCCCCACGGTAACCCAGTATGATAGAGGTTTGAGAGAAAGATTCAGTCATAGAAAATGAAAATGCTACATTTTCTTTGCTTGAGTAGAAGTGTATGATTTTAGATTTCATTACATACTCTTTGGCAGAGGGAGGGCAGAGATCATTCCACAATCCTGGCAGGCAGGTTTTCTTACTGGGAACCCCCCTGCCTCCATTCGCTCTTATAGCTGTTCCCACTAATTTTGCAAGCCTGAAAATTGGACTGCTATGCCTGTTGCCCACACTGTGTTATGAGGCTCTGCAGAGAGTCCCATGTATATATTTTGAGTTTTCCTGGGTAACTTGTCCATAGTATTCAGTTATGTGTGAAATAGATTTGGTCCCAAACTGTTTGAACTCAGGAGAATTAACTGTAATTGGTTCTGGGAGATAAAATATGTTTCCCCAGGAGTTGATGGTTTTGAAAGGGTAGTTTTTCTTCTGGGCGAGATAGACATGAATCATCAAATAGGTGTACAATGCAGTATCTTTGTTTCTGACCACAGAATCCAGATGTAAAGCTCTGACTAGTGGTTCCAGGTTTCTGGTCAGTCTCACTGGGTTAATAATAATTACTAACATTTGGCTGGAGCTTTAAAGTTTTCACAGTGCCTTCATGTGCATTTGTCACATTAGATGGTGCCGCTGGTAGTGCATGATTTGTGTCTTCACTTACCCACACACCCTGCCATGGTGTTTTGTCTCTTTCTAAGAATTTCTTCACAAAGTTGATTCAGTTAATCAAAGCTGTTTTAGAATAAGACAAAAATGAATGAGTAGAGAGACCCTTGGCCTTTCCTGCTCTAGAAGATCTAATTGCCCTGTCTGTGGTTATAGAAGATAAACTTTGATTGGTACTGGGAAGTGTTTTTCCTCTAGCTTGACCTGATGTCATTTTTCAAAAACAAGCAGTTAAGCCTGCTTTGTTCAACTTAACTTTTTCAAATTGCCGGTAAGGATTTCTTTGAAAGCCTTGTGATCCATAGACATTCTAGAAAGGGCTGAATCTTAGATGCTGGCCTTTACTTCCATAGGTGGCTAAAAATGGTCAGAATTGGAAGGAGTCACAATAATCAAATCTATTTTTAGAAGTACATTAGCATGTGGTTTTGCAAACTCACATTTCATTCCTGTAAAAACCAGCAAGCGCTGTCATAAAAATACTGTCAAGATTTACTGCTTCTTCATGAGACCCGGGACTAAGCCAGAGGGACACCAGGCACCCTAAGCCTACTTATAGCTGCTGCCTCTGAAACCCTGCTCTGTAATGTGGAAAGTGTTTTTAAAAATTCAACTAAATGGCTACCACATGGTGGAAAATTAGCAATCTGGGACTGAGACTTTTGTGTGGTATTAAATCCACATATGGAAAAAATTAAATATCATCCTTGATGCCCTCCATGTGTTCAGTTGTATTAAATGAAATGCTTAAAAAGTGCGACATTATTTAACTTTTATAAGGTTTGTCGCATCTAGTAAAATTATTACTGTTCTTTTGGAAAGTTTCATACAGGTGCCTTCTGAGCTCACATCAGTCTGGCTGTCCTATAATATACATATAATTTGTTACTGGATATAGCGCAAGGCAATCAACAGAACTCCAACCACGGCAACTTAATATAGCACAGAAATGCAGTAACTGGCAACAGGCAATGCTGTGGTAGGTTGGTCCATAATAATCTTCTTTTCTATAGAAAGGATTTTATAAAACATAAAGGGTGAAGTATTTACCATAAATTGTTTTAAGAAAATCTGACACTTTAAATGACTCCAAGTATTTTATATTTTCATAGATTTAAACAGTAGTGCCATGTGACATTCTTAGTCTGCATTTGCTGATGTGCCTAGCTTGCTCAGTAAACGTCATAATCATATCGATACTGCTGATAAAAAGGGTTTTTCAGGAAATTTGTCAGCTTAACTCCGTTTACTCTGGTGCAAGAAGATATTTCCTGAGCTTAAGGGCTGGTTGCTCCATTTACTAGAGACCTGGCTTGTGTGTTGAATGCTTAGAACCCAGATGTTCCTGGGAACCTTGAGCTCTGTTTCAACAGGTGTGGTTTACAGCCCATCAGCGTCAGGATCACCTGGAGGATTTGTTAAACATGTGAGATCTGGGCTTAATTCTAGATCTACCGCATCTGCATGCGTATCAAACTCTCCAGGTGATTCTTATTCATTGTAAAGTTTGAGAGACTGACAGTCCAAAGCCCTTTTGTTGTAGAGAGAAAACCAAGGCTGAGGAGTTTATCAAATGTCCCAACTATGTACAGCTGGTGTATGCAGCGTGCAATGATACATTATTATCCAGTAATCCTCGGAGGTTTTCAGATGTGCAAATGAGCTCCACACAGAATTGGTTCCATGGGAGAAGGTGAACCGTAAAGGTGTATTGACTAACCTACTGTAGTGGCAGTCCACGTCAGGAGGAGCCACCTTAGTGCATTCAGAGTCTCAGCCTGGTGGACGGCGAACAGGGAAACTGTGCTGAGACTTGATATCCAGAGGCCTCAAACTCTCCATACGATTTATGCAGTGTCCTTACATTTCTTACATTTAGTTTCCAGTCCTGGAGAGTTTTTTTAAAAATTATATTTTTAAAACCATGGGCCAAAAGAGTTTAAGCCGCTCAGATCTGTAATAGATCAAAACTCCCAGACAGTTTAAAAGGTGTACTTGGTTTCAAACACAGCATAGCAAAATTTATCAAACCCAGTTCATCCCTGTAAAGCACAGGACTGAAGTCCGTTTTATGGCTTCATATCGTGAAACAACGTCTGCTGGGCGGAAGCTCCAGGTTCTGGTTAAACGATCTTACATCAAGAGAAATACCTGGGCTCAAGTTGCACCTTGAGAAAAGCAGGAAAGAGTCAATGACTATGTCTAAAGAAAAACAAATGAGCTGTTTTCAAGGAGGATTTTGAGTTTCTCAGGCACGATTATTCCTACCACCCCATGTTGCTGCTGTTCTCAGTGACAATGTTACTGTGGCTTATGTTACAATACCTTTGGCTGCCTGGGTCTAGATTTCCCATGAAGCAGCAAACTGCCCAAGGCAGCTGGCATATGATCAAATGCTCAAAGAGCCGCTAAAAATGTAACTACCTGTAAATGTCAGTGTTTTTCAAATAAGAGTGTTTTTCTTTGGTTCCAAATTTTGTGTGGTACATTAATGTCACTCAGGAGCGGGCATGATGGGATCTGATGAGAGCACTCCTGCAGTTACTGGTTTTCTGTTTCCGTAGGGCTTCTTCACAAAGCAGTGGCAAAAGCCCATGAACTGTGTCGCTTCACCACATAAGTGCCTCCTTTTTGGTTTTGCCCAGAATATCCCTTCCTCTTGGGTCACCTGTGCGGAGACTGTTAGCTTCTCGTGCTTAACTACCTTTGAAGTTCCAACAGAACCACCAGAGTTGGGAGGCAGTCCTTTTCTTCCTAACAATGGTTCAGGCTGAGTTTTGTGGTTCAAAAATATGGTTTGTCATTTTTTGCCACTATTGACAAAAAATGAGCATTTACCCACCAGCAGCCAAGAGTCAACGGTTTTCAAAGAGATTAGTAAAATGCATGATTCCTTAGTTTACTTATATTTCTGGTTGAGAGTGCAGATGGATAACTCTTGGACTTTGGAGTCAACGGTACTTTCTAATGAACTCTATGGTTCCAATTGCCAGGAATAGGAGGGCCAACCACCCAGTTTTGAATGTGACAATTGGCCTTTGATTGCTTTGCGTCAGCGAAGGGGAGATTATGGGGGTTGGGTCCAGGTGGAATGGGCTGTGGCTTCCTTCCCCGCAGCAGGGATCTGGCGTGACTGGGTCTTGGCTCTCACTCGCCAGGGCAGCGTGTGTATTGACAGAGGGGAGCTGTTGTATGAAGTGAAGCTTCACTCCATGGCAGGGCTGCCTTCTGCCTGGCTGAGGGCCCCAAGGAAAGTCTCCCTGCCATCTGGCTCCAGTGAGGGCTGAAGAAGGGAGTGCTTCTGCTGCATGAAACCCTGAGTCCATAGTCCAGATGAGATCTGCAAGGACCCTTGACAGTTTGTGACACTTAAATGGAAGGGAAGGAAAAAACACACACAGACCTGCTCCTCCACTGGTTTGGAGAACACTAGTTAGGAGAACAATAAAATATTTCAGAAGTGATCTTATATGGCAAGATTAAGATGGATCTCTTGTTGATTAATTAATACAGTCAAAGTCACTTGATATGTGAAGTGTATGTGCTTGTGTGTGTGTATATCTGTCTATACACATATACATATTTATGCATATAAATAAATGTGATACACATATATTATTTTAACTTAAAAACACACACACATATATTTGTTTGCTGATTTTTTGATATAGGTCCAAGGCCTTTTCTTTAATTGTTGGTTGGCTGATTGGAATCCTTATTGTCTTTCTTCTGGAAAGCACCACCACAAGTCATTTTCCATTTCTTTAAAATGGAGTGAGAACTTGAAGGTGCTTGCAGAGCAACCTGAAGGCAGATTCCTTACGGAGCTTTACCTAATTTGATGACTATTTTAAAAAGGTGACTGATCTCTATTGAGCTATTCCAAAACAATCACCTTCATTTTTTTTTTTTTTCTAAATAGAGGATATCATGGCCAGCTGATTTTTTTTTTTTTTTTTTTTAATTTATGGCTGTGTTGGGTCTTCGTTTCTGTGTGAGGGCTTTCTCCAGTTGTGGCAAGCGGGGTCCACCCCTCATCGCGGTGCACGGGCCCCTCACCATCGTGGCCTCCCTTGTTGCGGAGCACAGGCTCCAGACGTGCAGGCCCAGCAATTGTGGCTCACGGGCCCAGTTGCTCCGCGGCATGTGGGATCTTCCCAGACCAGGGCTCGAACCCGCGTCCCCTGCATTGGCAGGCAGACTCTCAACCACTGCGCCACCAGGGAAGCCCACCTTCATTTTTTATAGAAACAATAATTCTCTTTTTGTACTCTTTAGCAATTTCAATAATAGTTCCTTAATTTAGGTAGTTAATGCAACTAGTATAAAGGGTTTGGGTACAAACTCAACTGACTCATCATAAGCAAACAGCTCCTGGGATTGGAGGAGAAGGGAGAAGGCACACCAGTGTTCTGTAGCCAGGGTGGCATTGCTTAGCATGTTTCGCAGAGAAAACGGAGAGCATTGGTTAATGGAGGGGGTTGGATTAAAGAAAAGTCATTTAAAAGAGGTTCTGTTGTATTTAAGAGGAGGAAGCTGGTGTCTTTCACCTCTCTCTGTGATGGACCCACAACTTAGAAAAGTGGTGAGCTAAGGACCTTTCTTAGGGATACATAGACATGATTCTAATTAGAACTGTAAACCCTGAGTGCGTAAGCTGTTGTAACTTCTTGGATAGACATAAGCTTGGCCAGGTAGGAGAGCACTAGGGTGTGGACTGGGTCAGGCTTCCATTCTTGGACCTTCCTTGTCCAGGTCTTACTGGGAAAGTAGATTATAGAATGCCTTTGCCCTCTATATATGAAAAAAATTGACAGCCACATTAAAAAAGGAGTTTAGTTGAAGAACAGAGCTGAAGAACAACATCTGGTTTTGGTGAAGTCTGGCCTTTGTGCCCAGTTTTACAGCTAAGTTGACTGAAGTACCACAAGGTCATGACTCATCTAGGGTCAGCTCATTGGTCAATAGCTCAGTTGCTATCTGATCCCCAAACTCTTGTAACTTTCAGTCCCATATTTTAACTATTAAGCCACGTGTCCTGCTACAGAATATGCCACAAAATGCCCCAGATGTGCACTGAAAGAAATCTTTCTATGACCCAGCTAGCATCAAGTCCCCTCAGGACTTGCTGGTTATTAAATGTTCTTGGAGACCTCTCCTCCAGTGTAAGCGCATTAACCTGAATGTTATGAGGATTTCCCCACATGACAGTGTTATAAGATTTTCTTATGAGGTCACTTCCTAGGAAGGCAGGGATTTAAAAGCTGCCACAACCGGCAGTGAAGCAAGCAACATGTGGTTTTGCTTTCTGTCTGTCATTTTAAGCAATAAAGAATTTATATAGATAAGATTTCTAAGACAGCTGATGTAGCTTTTTTATTTGTTTATAGGCTTTGGTTTCACCTTGAAAACATCCTCTCTGAACATCAGAAGTGCATTTCATCCCTGAACGGTATATTAACTTCCAACATTTCTGACTTCCAGTCATGAGGATTTTAAAACCAATTGCATATAGCACTGAGGCTTTTCACTTTTAATGGTGCATTCAGAAGGCCAGCTTTCCCCATTTTCTATGCTATCTTCATCCCATTAACTACTATCAGCTCTGATAGAAACCACCCCTTCTTGAAAAAAAGAACCAAATACTAAGTTGCTTCTTGCCTCTTTTTTTTTTATAAATTTATTTATTTATTTATTTTTGGCTGTGTTGGGTCTTCGTTTCTGTGCGAGGGCTTTCTCTAGTTGCGGCGAGCGGGGGCCACTCTTCATCGCGGTGCGCGGGCCTCTCACTGTCGCGGCCTCTCCTGTTGTGGAGCACAGGCTCCAGACGCGCAGGCTCAGTAGCTGTGGCTCACGGGCCTAGTTGCTCCGTGGCATGCAGGATCCTCCCAGACCAGGGCTCGAACCCGTGTCCCCTGCATGGGCAGGCAGATTCTCAACCACTGCGCCACCAGGGAAGCCCCTTCTTGCCTCTTAATGAAAGTATTCAGATCATGTAGGTAAACCATACTAAGACAGAATATGTTGACTCCTGGTGTATATTTTCCCCCAAACCATCACTCAAACCAGTCTTTTATTTCCATTAAGGTTGGCTGGTGGCTTTTAGCTTGGGCCCAAACAGTGAGACACAATACAGGGCATTTCTTCAGAAATGTCATGGAACTTTTATGGGACATTCTATTGTTATATAAAAAAAGTTCCCACCTAATTTGTTAATTTTTTCAACAGATTTTATGAACATGCTGGGACTTTTTTGAAAACACAGATTCACTTCCCCACACCTTCCAACTCTGTACATGATTGTCTGAAACAAATTTGTCTGAGTTTATTCAACAAAGGACTGCCTAAACCAAAAACTCTGTTTGTTTGGTGAAAACAAACTTTGTTGTTTTCCACATACATTTGCTAACTCTGTGTAGTTTGGTATTTTGTTTCCCTAGAACACACTGCCAATCTTGTGTAACCAGTAATTAGCAGCTGCAGGTCAAGTGACACACAGAGACAAGGAACATGGCAGGAGGGATGCAGGAAGCCAGGCTGTAGGATGCAATGGGCCACCCCAGTAGGAGACCTCAGAACTAACAACTGAACCACATCCTTGCTGATGTGCTTCCCTTTTCCCAGGGTGGTTCTGAGAAAAGTCAGGATGCCACACACAGCCTCTGTTTCCAAATCTAACGCAGGATTCTTCAAGGAGAACTAGTAGAGCCAAGGTGTGTTTGAGATAATATCTATGAACTTTTTCTGTCACTGCTTCATTCTGAGGCTTTGGAAAACCACTTCAGTTTCTGTTTATGTCTTGTCATATGGATTATATTCTGGAAAAACATGACATAAGCTGAAATGACAGAAGTCAAATCTAAGTGTTTCATAGAAATGGTGTAAGAGGAAATTATGCCCATTTTAATAAAAAATACCACATTTACTCCTATCTTCCTCTTTCCCATTCTTCATTCTTTCCTTGAGAAGTATTGAGGATCTGTTATATGCAAGGCATGGAATACTGTGGGAAACAAGACATCACGTGTCTTATTTTAAGTCATCTAGTATAAATCTTTAAATAGTGTATATAAATTAAACAAATCAACTCAGTCATTATATAAATAATATACATTATATATTATATATATATATACACAAAATAATTATATTTAATTAAGTAGTTAATCAAAGTATATAATAAAAGTTCTTTTAACTCTCTATCAGTCCTACCTTATTTTGATGATAATTGTTAGTACGGTAAAAGAACACTTCCAAACACTAGCCCAAATTAATCTTCAAAACATGTTTTTTGAATTGAATAATGGCCGTGGGATTCAGGACTTACTTGGAGGGTTTTAAAATTAAAATATCATTTATTATTTTCCTGACTACAGAGTATTATTTTATTGTAGAAAAATTGGAAAATTCTAGAAAACATGAGTAAGAAAATAAAAATTATTAATAATTCTGTTATCCAGAGCTAGCTAACGCTATTGGGATTTCAAAATATTTCTTCTGGACTTTGTATATGTGTGTTTGTGTATACACAAAGAAAAAAAAAGAAATGTTGTTATATATATTTACATAAAAGAAAGTTGAGATCACATGGTCTATACTGATTTTAAACTTGTTTTTAAAATTTAATATATCAGAAACATTTTCTATGGTTAATAAAGTTTTATAAAAGATGATTTTTAATGGACTGCAGAATATGGCATCATGTGAATATATACATAAATTGGAGGTTATTTAAAAATTTTAACTAGTATAAATAACTCTGATTATCTTTTTTTAAAATTCATTTTCTAGATGATTTAAAAAATTTTATTGAAGTATAGTTGATTTACAATGTTTCAGGTGCAAAACAAAGAAGTATCCTTATATATAAACCTTTGTGTATGTCTTTGATCATTTCTTAGATAAATTCCTAGAAGAAGAATTACTGAAGTTACTGATCCAAAAGAGATGATTACTTTTTAAGGCTCCTAATTTCTCTCCACTGTATTTCAATTAGCAATGGATGAGAATAATTGCATCCTGTGTATATTTTAATGTTGTATGTAAAATTTTTAAATGATTGCTTTTTGGAAATATTTACACAGAAACTGTATTCAGATTGTGGAAATGTCAATAGACGTGGTCTGAGAGGATGAATCTTGGAATATTTTTCAGTTAAGTTTACATAAGTGTTATTCACTTTATTAGTTGCGGTGTACAGTTACACAAACTAACCAAACCAGCTACGTCATTGAGTCATAGAGACTGACTCTGAAAGCCTTAAAGATTATGTAGGCCAATCTACCAAAATGGGACTGTAATATTTCTTACATAGGGTTATTTAGTTTCTGCTTGAACACTTCCAGGGACTAGGAGTTCACAATTTCACCAGGTAACCCTCATATTTAGTCTTCATTTATGTAGATCAGGCTTGTGTGTGCTTATCTGCCTTTGGGTCCTTGGAGGTGATCCAAACAGACTTCATAGCCAATGAAACATATTGTTGGTTCACATTTCCCAGAAGTTGTGTGTGGTACATATTATCTTCATCCCATGTTTAAAAATTTACAGTGAATTAGGGACAGTTCTAAAAGAACCCAGCAAAATAATGGCACTAGATATAGGTCAGTTTCAAGTTACCTAATTATGGTGTTGTACATGACTGTATTGGACTCTGTGCTTCTACCTCCTAGAATGATGAATTTGCTATTAAGGGGAATGTCTTAGACCGTATACATTCCCTGAAATGTAACCCTGCAATAGGGACACTGGGGATTGTATCATGGAAAGTTTCCTGGTATGTAGAATTCTCAGAAGAAACACTATATTTGTGGGGTTGGCCAACATGATGCCTTCTTATTTATTATTTAGTGTTACCATGATAATAGTAACATTTATATAGTACTTTTTATTTAAAAATTATTGCACACACATTATTTTCTTCTTTGAATTCCCAAATAATCCTGTGAGGTAAGTATAATAATTATGTTATTGCTATTATTATTATTATTATTAGGTATAACTATATTTTCTCCACTTTATGGATAAAGTCAGTGTTTTGCCAAAAGTCACAGTTAACTTGAACTGAAATCAGCGCTGAAATTCAGGAACAGAACTTCTGATTCCACATCTTGTGCTCTCTTCACCTCTTAATTTAATATAGTACTTAGATGGTTCATTGTTTCTTAATGCTTGTTGATCTTCATGATTCTACTATCAAGTAAACACCTAAGAGTTCTCTATGGATCTCAGGATTTCTTTAATCCAAGGATTGCATTCAAAGCACCCTGTGGACTTGGGTCAGATAGAGTCTTTTTTTTTTTTTTAGAGAAGAAATTTGCACTTGTATACCGTGTCCACATGCCAAAACCAGTTTTTTGCAGATTAGTACAAATTTTATCAGCAAGAGTGAATAAAGATCAAAATCTCTCCTGTTGGATTCGATTGTCTGTCACACCTATCAGAGAGGAATTAAAAACTAGAGAAGCCTGTGACTGGCAAGTGACGAGTGTCCGCTGATACTGGGCACCTTGACTGTTGAAGAAGAGAGGGTCAAGTTTGAGAGGGCAAAGATTACCCCTTTTGAGTCCGATTAGTATTTATTTATATCCATCTGCTGTACATTTATAAACATTGGCATCTAGAGGGTGGAAGAAAGAGAGAATATAGACTTCCCGAGCCAGGTACGACCTTTAGCTCCTTGAATGAGAAATGCGGGGGTGAAGATAAAGGTCACGTTGGAAGTGAAGTATCAAGACTTTCATTAGTCCATGAATCAGAATTTTGTTTCAATCTAACTCTTCATGCTGGCACCCAAGGGTGTAGTAAAACAGAGTTCTAATCAAAACAGTATAATGAAACATAATCTAAAACGGAATAGGTTTATAGGTGAGCCTTCAAAACAGACAGGTGTTTTGTTATTTTAATAATAAAATTGTCTAACCGAAAAGCTTCTTTTGTAGGTCAACATGATCTGTGAGATGCATTTTTTCAGAGCTTCAAGCAGTCCCATAGTTAGTAAGGCACTTAAAGGTCACATAAATAGAATGCAAATGGGGCTTGGAAAATCTTTCAAGTTAGAAACAGTGTAGGGCAGAGCTAATATTAATTTTCTTAGGCATCAATATACATTTTTTTTTCTATGTGGATGAATTGATTGAACTCAATGAATTTGTTGATTCATTTAATCAGTAAATATTTATTAAGTGCCAGCTATGTATCAAGAACATTATTAGATCTTGTACCTTACCTAGTACTTTACTGCCACAAGTGGAAAAGAACAGTCAGGAAGTAAAATGGTAATTGTGAACTGAAACAAAATTGCATCATATGATTGCACTAAGCTGTTTGCACAATCCCATGTTCTCAGGCCCATTGCCTCCCAGAAAATGTTTCAGCTAGGTTTTAACTGTGAAGGTTTAAGTCCCTAATTCAAGAATTATAAAGAAATTAGAGATTTAGATTCCACACTTCTGAATTTTTGTCCATGTTACTCAGCTTTTGAAAGCAAAGAATTATCAGCAGTCGTAGTCACTGTATCGATGGAAATTGTCTTATGGAACTGGTGTTTTTATTATTTTAAAATCCCATGACACTAACATTTGTAAGATAAACAGCTTTCATAGATTAAAAATGTATTAAATGCAGACAATTTTAAAAACTGACAATAGCATATATTTATTTATGCAAATTTATTTTATATCTTAAAGTTTGATTCTAAACCTTTGTCGCATTCAGAGTCTAGGGTTTCTCCTGAATCATTTTTAGTGTCTGCAGTGATGCGTAATATCATGATGACACATGGCTTCCTGTAACCCACATTCCTGCTCTGGACCTCCTTAGCACTTGGAGAGTTACTGGCTACTATACCTTTGAGACACATTGAAGAATACTATGTCTAAATATGTTGTTTCACTTTTTTCCTTATTTGATTCATAAATCTCTGAAAGGTAAACAACTTAACACTTCTGATAGGTAGATGCTTGGAGCCTGAGAGAAGATCTTTCATGGATTCACAATAACCTTTCCTAGCTCAGAAAACTCTGCCATCTTTTCCAAGAGATTTGGCTACATTCATATAGGCAATAAGAAATTGTAACACTAGTTATGACAGTAACTTGCAAATGGCAAATTTCTTTTGACATAGATCACAAAATTAATCTTTATTTCAGAAATGTTAAAATATGATCTTAGAATCAAGGAAATAGAACAATTAAAACAGAGGTGGCCATGTTGCTTCCTAGGAACTTGACTGGCTGGGCAGAAGAGCTGGTAAATTTAGTCTGTCCCTGCATGATGTCTGATAACCTTTTAGCTACATTGATTCCTCTGAGGGTGAATGTGTATGTTTGTGGTTGACTTCTTTGATATATTCCATTTTGATTTCAAAATACCACAAACCAAGAGTTACTAAACTAGTTTTATCAGTTGTTCACAAAAACAAAGAAACCAAATGTGGATCTAGAAAGAGTCAGATGTTTAAAAAATTATATTTTTCTGCTAACATTAATATTAAAAAATAGCGCTGAAACAAAACCAAAACACAATTCCTTCTCTTCCTAGGAAAAAATTCAACACTCAGAAGTTTAGAAAAATACAATGTTTATTAAATAAAAAGTATATTTAATTTTTTTTACAGCCAATGATATCCTTCCAAAAGATATATACAACTACCAAAATAAAAAGAAATAGAATCAACAGGTCTTATTTCTGATACTTAGTACAAATAGTGTGTACATGGAACCAAATGTGGCTGGCTGGTTCTTTAGCAATGACTAATTATCAGTGTCAAGGAGAAATTTATATATATATACAATTTGTGTTGTTTTCATTCTAAAACTTACAGAAAATTTACAAGCATAATGCAAAGAACCTTTTTCCTGATCCTTTTGAGAGCAAATTACTGATATTATGATTCATCACTTTTGAATACTGCATAGTATATTTCCTATAAATAAGAACATTTTATATATGTCCTCAACATAATTATCAAAATCAGAAAATTAACATGGATACATTACTACCATATAATTTGAAGACACCATTCAAGTTTGTTAATTATCCCAATATTATTATTTATAGCGAAAGGATCCAGTTCAGAATCTTATATTATGTTTAGTTGTCATATATTTTTTGTTTCCTTCAGTCTGAAAAGGTTTCTTATTCTTTCCTTGACCTTTCTCATCTTGACACTTTTGAAGATTACAGGCCAGTTATGTTGTAGAATGCCCATCAATGTGGATTTATCTGATATTTCCCCATGATTACATTCAAGATATGCATCTTTGGCAGAAATATCAGACAAGTGATACTGTTCTTCTCATTGCATCATATCAGATGGCGCAAATTTCAATTTGTCCCATTACTGATAACGTTTAGTTTGATCTCTTGATTATGATAGTATCTACCAGTCTTCACTAAAGTTACTCATTTTTCCTTCGTAAATAACAAGTACTTTGTGGGGAGGTACTTTGAGACTTTGAAATTATCATGTTCCTAATCAAACTTCAATGTATTTATATGTCAGGATGGATTAATGGTTTTCTATTTTATTCAGTTGATTATCATCTGTTACTATCATTTATTTGATGTTCATTTTTTCTTCGCTTTTGCTAGTGGGAGCCCCTTTAAGTTGGCTTTTTGTCTTCTAACACATCTCTGTGTGAATGCCGTTTTCACTCCACTTGGGAGCTGACACCTACATTGTGCTTCCCTCCTGTCCCACCTCTTGAACACCCTCCTTCCTCCTGCTCAGACTCTGGCACCCTGCTCTGTGCTACTTCAGCTCCATCCCAGCCCTCCTTGTCAGTGGCAGAGACTTCTTTCTTGCTCAGCCCCACCTAATGGCTTTATGACTGAATTGTTCAGGAAGGGAAGAGTAAGATGAACTTTTGTTCTTAGTCTTGCCCTTCAGTTCCTCTTTTAGATCTTAATTAATTCATGAAAAAATGTATTTTGAGCAACAATGCATTGCTGGGTACTGTCTTGGTCTAGTACAGATAAAGATGAGTCACATAGTTGTCCTGTTTTGGGAGCACAAAATCTAGCAGGGAAGCTAAAACATGAGTACAACCATCTGAAGTCCATAGCGCTAGTGTTCTAATAGAGGCATGAGAGAAGAGACACAAAAGGGTCATTCTGCCCACAGTCATGAGGGAGGCTTCAGAGAAGAGGTCACACTCAAGCTAGTCAAGGACATTCTACGCTAGATTGAGACAGTATAGATTGAGGCATGGGGGCCTGAATATCTTTGGGGAATAATAACTGGTCTAGGATATTTGGGATCTGGGAGAAAATGGAGGGAAATAAAACCATAAATATATGTTAAGATAAAAGCAGAAAATTTGGGGCCAGAGTAGAAGGACTTTGAATGTCATATTAAAGTTTAAACTTTGCACAGTAGATGAGATTTGTATTTTAGAAAGGTAACTGTGGAAGCAGGTGGAGAAGAAACTGAAATTACATGAGAGACCAATTTTGGAGGATATTATCCAACCTTTCCTTCTAACTAAGCAAGAGGCCCAGATATGGTCTACACTTAAGGGCCTCCAGAGACAGGGAAGATGGGGGAATTCTGTGCCTCTAGGTTTGAGGCAAAGACAGTGGTATGCTGGTAAATTAGCTCTCCAGAGAAATGAAAAGTGCAGATTTGCAGCATTTGCTGAATTTCTGAGGTGTAAATAAATATGCCCACTTTCAAGCTACTGGCATCTCATGACTGAATAGAGTTTGGAAAAGATTAGCACAATCTGCTCTCCCCAGCCAGTGCAAGCCAGCTCTAGCACAGTAATGGAAGGTGAAGAGGCTTCCTCTAAGGGGAAGTGAAGCTAGAGTGAGTGTCTTATTTTGTTCGGGCTGCTATAACAAAATACTATAGACTGAGTGGCTTAAACAGCCTTTATTTCTCACAGTTCTGGAGGCTGGGAAGTCCAAGATCAAGATGCCAGCAGATCCAGAGTGTGGCAAAGGTCTGCTTCCTGGTTCATAGATGGTTCTCTTCTTGCTGTGTCCTCACGTGGCAGAAGGGGCAAGGGATCTTTCAGAGGTCTCTAAGGGCATTCATCCCATTCATGAGGGCTCTACCCTCATGATCTAATCAGTTCCCAAAGGCCCTACCTCCTAATACAATGACATTGGGGTTTAGGATTTTGACATATGAATTTTGGGGAGATCTATTTAGTCCTTTGCAATGATATTATAGGAAATGGGTCAAAGCTATGATTTTTCTGGAGTAAGACAAAGACCCCTCTGCCCCAGAAGTAGCTGAGGCCATGAAGCAACTGATGACACAGGGGAACCTGACCCAAGGAGGAGCAGGACAGAGTCCTGGTTCTGATTGCTTAGAGAAGAGATGGCATGAGTGACAAGCTGTGCCCTTGAGGGAGGGTTTCCTGAGAGCAGGTTGACAAAAATCAGGAGCAGGTGGTGTTGCCCTAGAGGTATTTAGAGCTGCTACACTGATCAAGGATAGAACCCTGGTTAGCAGCTGCTCCTGGGACAGGTTCAGATCCACCAGCGAGCTGAGCACTCAGAGCCTCCCCACTGGTCTGCTGAGCTATTGATCGCCTAAGGCCGAGAGTGTGTGTGTGTGTGTGTGTGTGTGTGTGTGTGTAACACTTATACTTGCTCCTCTGCCATATACTTCTGAGATAAGGAAGAGCTACCAGTTTGAATTTGGGGTAACAGCAAATCATAATGGGTAAAACTGAGCCCCTATTATCTATAGACACTGTTCTAAATACTTTACATGTATTAACTCTTTCACTCATGTTATAGATGAGGAAATTTGAACACGAAGAGATTAAGTAACTCGTTAAAGTCGCGTAGCTGGTAAAAGTATAGCAGCACCCTGATTCCAGAGCCCACATTCTATAGAATACCCACTCTACTACACTGGGAAGAGGGAAAAATGCAGGGAGAACAAAATATTGGTATCCCCAAATATAATCTACCTGCATAAATTAGGTCAGTTCAAAACCTGGCATATAATAGATGTGCAGTAA